>NC_135497.1:78869807-79232991 GCF_052857255.1 Amblyomma americanum | reverse complement strand
GCTAGCAGACGTTTGCGCCGCTTATGAGTACAAAACCAACTTTTTTACTATTTTTGATGCTTGCTGTGAAAATAAATATAAATAATTCTTCCTCCTAGATGGCGCGGTAATCTGTAAATGACTAAATTTGTACTTTCATGTGTTTGTATTTTTTACGCAGAGTATGGCAGAGTTTTGCAACTACATTATCCACTCTGCGTGCACGAGCAGCAGTGGCACTGGCGGCCTCTCTTGCCGTGCGTTGAAACTTGGAGTAAAATAACACGTGAAATAAGCGGCGCGGCAGAAGAAGAAAATATACGCGTAAACGAGCCAGCTCGAGCGGTGCGTGCTGCGTGCATTCGAACGTCTCTGGAAAAAAGCCAGCTGGAGGAAAAACTCTGTCAGCATGACCGATGTGATGAGCCTGCAATCCTTGTTTGTTCCAGGAGCCTCCAGATCCTCCACTATCAAGCTGAATTGTGACGCAGATTCTACCACGGATTCTAGCGGTCGCCTCATGCTCCCCGAGATCGTTGCCGGGACGCCCGCCATTGCGATGCTACCCCAGAGGAAAGGTTCATTCTTGAGGGGCACTTTTTATGGCAAAAACGGCGGTGAATGGGCTGACGAAGAGACCGGAGAAGAGACGTCTGACTTCATTCGTACGCTGCAAAAGCAGCTGAAGGAGATGACGATTTCAGGTGCCGTTTATCGACTCATGCAGAACCACGAGGCACATGGCTTTTTAAATGCGGAAAGAAGGTTCCCATGTGCGAACACGCTCACGGGTGTGTATTCCATTTACCGTGGAGCTTCGTTCGATGTCATCCAAAGTCACTGTTTGTCCTCCGTCCCCCCTTTCAACGACCGCAAACCCAATCTTGGTCGCCTCGAAGGGTGGCTTGTGGTCACGCTTCCCTGGGACCACGCAGGTTTGTCCTTTGGAGCTGAGATACAGAAATGGTGCGGTGAGCCTGAGCTGCTGAAAGCACCGCAGCGTTGCTTTACATCGTCGCACCGTCACCAGTGCGTTGTCAAAAAAGACGTGACGACCCTGCGCTCCCTGCCCCGGTTCCTTGTCCGCCAGTCGGACGACATGCTCATGCTTGTGCTTCACGCCTCGGCCGCTGATCCTACTACTGTGTCAGGGTCGTTCTGCGCATGTAAAGCAGCCTTTCGGATGTTTTTCACTGACTGCCGCTCACCTGAAGAAGTTTACAGCGTTGCTGTGGCAACTCCCTTTGCTAAAGACTCCCTCCTCGACGCGTACAAAGTAGTCAGTCTCCAGAAGATCTTATTTATTTTTCTTTACAAGACTAAGTCTGCTGTGGGTTCCTGGATGACCATTTCTGTTGGCACCGGCTTTGACCGTCTGCAAGCGCTGGTGTTAGAACCCCCGATGGCGTGCATCACGGAAAGGGTAAGCATTGCGCGTTTTGTTTTTTCGTTTCGTCAGTTCCGCTTTTCGTTTCGTTTTCTGGTGAAGAAACGCACGCCAAATATTTCATCGGTCACGGAGACAGAGTGCTTCTCTCCTGTAAACAGCAGGCTTGTTGGCAGTCAAGTTTCATACAAACGTGTCTGGCGGTAGGTTTTGTTTAGCAACACGTTTGAATGAGGCATTTGCCTACCTTGTGCAAAATAAATCCAATCTCATGTCGTCTGCGATGCTGAGCCAAAAGGCGGTTAGCAGCGGCTGCCAATGTGTGTGGCGAGTGTTAAATGATAATAAATTAATTTGGGCATATTGGTGAGTGCTACATCATGATCCAGGCTTATGTTGACGCCGAGTAAAGCAGAAATTTGGGCGATGTCGTATGCATTCATTGTAGGGGAACAGCACAACAACGGCGGGACATAGCGCTGCCTTGTCAATTGTCTATGCACCGCCATTGTATGTTGACGCCGTATGCAATCTTTAAACTGAAAAAAAAAAATAACACATAAATTGATAGCTGAGGTCGTTCAAGGTATTTGTTAAAATTGATCTGATTGTCAAACTGAAGTGTGCTGTGTGTGCCCCGCCGCGGTGGCTCAGTGGTTAGGGCGCTCGACTACTGATCCGGAGTTCCCGGGTTCGAACCCGATCGCGGCGGCTGCGTTTTTATGGAGGAAAAACGCTAAGGCGCCCGTGTGCTGTGCGATGTCAGTGCACGTAAAAGATCCCCAGGTGGTCGAAATTATTCCGGAGCCCTCCACTACGGCACCTATTCTTCATTTCTTCTTTCACTCCCTCCTTTATCCCTTCCCTTACGGCGCGGTTCAGGTGTCCAAAGATATATGAGACAGATACTGCGCCATTTCCTTTCCCCAAAAACCAATTATTATTATTATTATTAAGTGTGCTGTATGAAAACGGCACTTCGGCATGAACTGGCTCCAGCTGGCAGGCAAGCCAGGTTGGCTTTGGCTTCGCTTTTAGATGTGGCGACCGACTGGCACTTCTGTATTTGTTGGGCAGGCCCTATTTGTTGTGTGAAGTTTGTCACTGTCAGTAAGCCTGGTAACAACGCTAAAGGCACAGAGTGTAGCACTTGGAAGGCAGATTTCAGCGAGAGCTGGAGCTGAACTGTCTGACGTAGTTCGCCATTGTCCATTGTTAACTATCTCCGATAATATTTAATTTACACTTTTTTGATCCTGTTCCTGATTGTGAGTTGTATGAGATTAGCATTCGAAAAAAAAACCTAAAAATATCTAGACATTGCATGGCTTTACTTGGTGGGCACCTAGCACCTATGACATTAGGTTTTACTTGCTTGCACTACTGAGTGAAATTGTGCAGGTGATCCTAGGTGTGCCAAGTCAGTTTTCACTTTATTGGTACATTTATGCCATTTGAAATATGCAGTTCCTGATTTATGAATCAAAAACACCCAATTTTATTGATCTGCCAGCTAATTTAAAGCATGTAGTCATTGACACTATTGTGTTTGTAAAAAATGATATTACAGCTCTCTGCATGGTTTAATCATCATAACTATATATCTGTATTGTTTTGTATTTTGTTTGAAGGGGCAAGTGAAGTTGGTCTTCGTAAGTTTTTGTCATTTTGGCAATAATTTTTCTCTGCATGCCCTCTTGCTGGTGTACAGTGCTTTACAAAAGTTTGAATCTCTTTTCACGTTGTTCATCTGGAAAGACCTATTGTTGTACATTTGTTTTCCTGGCAGTGCCATGGATACTCAAGACTAAAGGCAATTTTATTGGGAGGCCAAGTGGTCTGTGAAGTGATGAAAAGCACTGTACATGCAGAACAGTGCAAAGTCATACCTACGTGCTCAGCTTAGCCATGTATTTGTGTATGTGTGAGTGCTTGGCATTCTTGGGGTGACAATGTTTTTAACATCAGGAGAGGCTTGTTGTGGTCACTTCCAGGGCACATGCAACCTTGTAATAAATGCAGTCCAGAGTACATTGCAGCTAGGCATCTGGCTTGCAACATGTGTGCAAAGTGAATGCATCTTTGTTCATGCCCACAATTCATAGCTTGGAGATTAAGGAAAAGGCTTGAAATAAGATTGAGGGCAGCAAAGTATACTATGGAAAGAAAAATAATAGAGATAGCATTAAGAGCAATGCGTGTTGTTGGGCTTATTAAGTTGATATTCAGAAAAAGGAGCAGCAGTCCATGACAAGATGGGCATCATCTTTCAGCAAAGCTCTTTTCTGACGGAAGCTCAGTATATACTGCATCTGTGCAGAAGTCGTCTATGAGATCCAGCTCATGTATTGCAAAGTGTACATCTAGAAAACTGGCCACTGCCTGAATAAGAAGCTGTGTAAGCATGAGCTTTCTTCGAGAAATGAAGGCATGCTGTCAGGCCTGCAAGTGAGAGCCTCATATGGCTGACGCCAAAGTGTTGCTGAAATGTCATGATAAAACTGCATGTTACCGATATGTAAGTGGTTTTACCTGAGAGTAAGATGCTCTTTCTTGCTTTGTTCTAGAAGCCAGGTGGGGATTTGCAGTCTCTGCACATCAGTCTTTGTGCATGTGTAAAGATGCAATATATAATGGGTCTCCATTGAATAAGGCATTGTTTAAAGTTAGCATCTCTCCTGTTGTCTCTCTGTGCCCCTTTCTTTGGTTTGCAATTTTCTGCTGCTGTGTGTTTTTCTGAAAGAGCACCAAGAGATAAAACTGAGCAGTATTGACTGCAAGGCAAACCCAAATTAACGATGCCCTAGTGGGAACAAGAAGCGGAAATGGACTTTGGTCAGACGTGTGATGCAGAAAACAGATGACCAGTGATCTGTTGGGCTAACAGAGTAGATTCCAAGGGAGGGAAAAAATAGGGGGGGGGGATTTCACAGAGTTAGGTGGGACGATGAGATTAGGAAATTCACTGGGGTGAGGTGCCACGGCTAGTGCAGAATAAGCCTAATTGGAGATCAGTGTCTATTAGAGACCTTTGTCCAGCAGTGGGCGCAATGCGACTGCTGCTGTTCATGGTGATCATTCTTAGCTAGTGGTTTTTAACACACCTTGCTTTGTGTATTTATTTTTTAATTGTGTTCAAAACACTTTCTGTGCAGACTCAGTTCTCTAAGTTCAGCTCAGTTGAATCAGTGGAAAGGAACAAGAAAGAGGCTGAAGGAGCCAGCCATAAATCAAAAGCACCACTTATTGGTAAGTTACAACTTGTCTGTTTCCTAAAAAGAGGTTAGATAGAACTTGCACTACTAATCTGATTCTATGACTGTTTAAGTTCTATTGCACTGGTGGTGATATCTCTTCCTCAGTCATTGTATTTACTTTCAGCCCGCCAGCAGCGGTCTCTCTCGGAATCCTGTGCATACCAGGTATGTATAGGCTGGTGTATGTAAGTTTAATGCGATGGTGCCAGCATGGCATTCCTGCCACATCCTGTTGAGCCCTCAACTCATAATTCTCTATATCTGTATAAAATATATCATATTTCCCTGTTTACAACCTGCACCTAATTACGAAAGTAAGGTTTTGCTGTAGAAGTGCATTAGGTATCCAGCTTCTCCCAGCTGCACCACACAGCATGTTATGCTGTTATGCACTAGGACCACAAGCACAATGATGTTATCTTGCATTGCACAAGGGTAGGTGGGGCACAGGTTCAGTTTTTCCTGCTTATGCTCTACCCTAACAGTGTGAGGTTTCGGTGAACGAAGTTGAATCACAACCCTTCATAGCTTGCCATCTTAGCTTTGTTGCGCCATTGTTCAGCTGCTGTGCCCAAGATCACAGGATCGAATTGCAGTCCTAGCGGCTACATTTAGGTGGAGGCAGAATGCAAAAGCACCTATATGCTCTGTAGTGTTCATACTTGAAAAATAAAATGTACCAGTACTATTTAAAATTTTAGTCATGCTGTGCAAAACACCCTGTATAATTTGCATGCTTACAGTAAAGCTTAGTTGAGAGTTTGTGCTGCCCAGTGCCTTCTTTCCTTGCACGTGTTTTATAGTTCTACAGGGGATGTTGTGGGAGCTGTCAAGTTTACCTTGAAAGTGTGCGGTTTATGGTCGCAGATCGCATTGTAAGTCACACATTGTTCCATGTTTAAAACTGGTTGTTACCTGCCACAGTGGCTCAGTGGCTGTGATGCTCAGCTGCTGACCCCAAGGTTGTGGAATTGAATTCAAACTGCTGTTGCCACAGTTCAGTGGAACCAAAATGCAAACATGCCTGTGTACTGTGTACATTGTGTGTCCGAGAACCCCAGGTGGTCAAAATTAATATGGAGCCCTCTACTGCGGTGCCTCTTTACCCCACGTGCAGCTTCACTACATGTACCCCCCCCCCCCCCCCTTGCCCCCCATATACCACACCTGAATTGCATAATCAAGAAGAAAGTCACTTTGCACAATACCTGCACGAAGCATAGAGGATGCTCTGTGAGCAAAGAAAAGCTGGCAGGAAAGAACTGCCATCACAGTGTAACTGAGCCTATATGACAGAAGATGCCACATAAGGAACTGACTAGTGCTGAGAAATTGTGGGCAGATATGCAGCTGCTTAGGGGCTCTGACAGTCTGGAAGACTTGGAAGCAGAGAGCAGAAGTGTAAGTAAACTGTGATAGCCAACTGTCATGGAAACTGATCAAATTTAGCAATATGCATGTTTTATTTTATGTAATTCCCAATTTAAGTATCCTTAGTAATTTATAACATAATAAGGTCTCTGTATTATTTGTATAATTCGTAATGCTATTGCAGAATTTAGTTTTGCTCTGAAGTACAGTAAAACCTCGGGGATATGATCCCACTTCATGTGGTCGATGTCTCTGGCAACAAAAATCTCCTATAGATAGTGGTTGGACTTATCGTTTTGAACCAGAAAAAAAAGAAACGATTAAAGTACGTCGAATTCATTTTTCGAATCCAGTTCTAACTGAAAAAAGTCAGTATTTCTGGCTTGCAAGGCATGGCTAGCTGGCTGCTGATTGCGAGTCACACACACTTAAAGTCGAAAATTAAGTAGGGAAGCCAGGGGTATGACGCGACGATGGTATTGTAGGCTAACCATTGCAGTTGTGCAATTTGAGGTATTGCTCTGCTAGGCTACATACCTCTGCAGACTGGGAAGCATCATCTCTTCGCTGTCTTCTAGCTAAGCACTGTTTGCTCACTAACATCAACTGCTTAGAGCAGTTAGTCGGTTAACTAGGTTAATCGAATGCATGTAGGACATTGACGAGAAACCATGAAGGGGCGTCACGAAAAAGTATCTTTTGGTTACTGCGACGATTGGGCGGCAATTCCATCTGCGGTGGTGGCTCAGTGGTTATGGTGCTCAGCTGCTGACCCGAAAGACGCAGGTTGTTTGATCCCGGCCGCAGCGGTCAAATTTCGATGGAGGCGAAATTCTAGAGGTCCATGTACTATGCGATGTCAGTCCACTCTAAAGAACCCCAGATGGTCGAAATTTCCGGAGCCCTTCACTACGGCATCCCTCATAGCATGAATCACTTTGGGACGTTAAACTTCCCAAATCAAATCCAATCAAATCTGAGCAGCAATTCCAACTGAGTTACTCTTTTAATGAGGGTACCAATTTTTATCTACAAGCACAGTTCCAAGTTATACTACCATTCGCACGTTAAATTAATTACTGGTAAATACATTGTTCAGGATGACAAAAATACTGAGATAAATGACTTTTGACCACATAGAATTGCTACATTAAGTCACCAAAAAAACATCATGGAATTGCAGTGCTGGCAGACAAGGACACAAAGAGAATACACACATACAATTGCGGTGATGCGATGAGAGGAACAATGCGGCATCCCGGCATCCCTCATAGCATGAATCACTTTGGGACGTTAAACTTCCCAAATCAAATCCAATCAAATCTGAGCAGCAATTCCAACTGAGTTACTCTTTTAATGAGGGTACCAATTTTTATCTACAAGCACAGTTCCAAGTTATACTACCGTTCGCACGTTAAATTAATTACTGGTAAATAAATTGTTCAGGATGACAAAAATACCGAGATAAATGACTTTTCACCACATAGAATTGCTACATTAAGTCACCAAAAAAACATCATGGAATTGCAGCGCTGGCAGACAAGGACACAAAGAGAATACACACATACAATTGCGCTGATGCGATGAGAGGAACAATGCGGCACGGATCAACAGAAAACACGGAGAAGGAGCCCTTATTTGTACAGGAGCCCTTTGTACAATTGCACGCACATCGGTGCAATTGTATGTGTGTGTTCTCTCTGTGTCCTTGTCTGCCAGCGCTGCGATTCCATGTTTGACAACTACCAACTAGCCCAGCAACCAAAAAAAGTCAGCATTTCATTCTTCGAAAATAATATTCACCGAAAAAAACCGAAAGTAGCGTCCTGAAATAAAGAAACCGAAAAAAGTGTGCCCAATTTAATTTTCAAAAATAAAAATCGAATAAGACGCATAAGACGATCCCCCGGCATCTGCGTTCAAAATTTCGACAAATTCTCGTCGTATAATACGTTTAGCGACCAACAGCAGATGTGCAAACGTACGAGCACGCCGAATCTGGGGCACGCGACATGGAGCTGGAATGCAGTGGCAGTCATCCGCTACGGTGGCTTCTCTGCGATGCCTAGATGCATTGGGGCGAAGCATATAAAAACTTCAGTAATTCGCTAACTCGAGCGGACCGTTGCCGCGGTGATGCGGCATGAAGAGGAGCAGCGTAGCGGCTTCTTTGCAGTGTCTAAGGGCCAGGGTCCAAAGCATTTGAAGACTACATTGATGGGCTTGTATACAAGCGCGCTGAGTCCGAAGATACACGGCTTGAAGAGGAAAACGCTGCGGCACTCGGTCGCCGCGGCAGTTTCCCGACAGTGCATTGGTGCAAGGGGGCGAAGCACCCGAAAACATCAAGGAAGAGATCTCTGTTACTTTAGCCAGCTGTCGACGAATTGGATGTTACGAAATTTCTCCTGCGTTAAGAACAACACAGATGACATTTTTATTAAATTTCTTTTATTTCCCACATTTTTTTTAAACGTACCAGCGAGGTTCTGTTGCAGTTACCTTTCTTTCCCAGATGAAAATTCAAAGTGGTGTTACAAGTGGTACCACTCGCAACAAAGTGGTACCAGTTGGTCTGTCAAGTGGTTGCACTTAGGAACCATTTGAGTGTAAGCGGTCTCATCTGGTCTTGGAAGTAACTTGAAAACCACTTTGGAGTAATCTGTGCCATTTGGTGTGCCAAGTGGCTCCACTTGCCCATCAAGTGGTCAGTAAGAAAACCACTTGGGCCCAAATGGTTCCACTAGCCTCTTTTGTGGTTCCAGTCAGAAAACCACTTGGGGCGAAGTGGTCAGGCTTTCTTCAGTAATATTGCACATCCAGGCACCATGTTGAGCTTGCAGGACACCAAAACAAGGAGAGGATGGTTGGTGGTTTGGGCTAGTATTGGAGCACCTGGACCACTTGATTCATAAACCACCTAAAAGTTGGAGAGGACACTTAAGCTCCCCATTAAAGGAGTATAGACACCTGGTGGCATGTTTTCTTCTCTACAATGATGCGGAAGACATTACTACACATGAATCACCATGTGGTTTATGGCTTATGGAGGTTTAACGTCCCAAAGTGACTCGCGCTATGAAGGACACTGTAGTGAAGGGCTCCATAAATTTCGACCACCTGGGGTTCTTTAATGTGCACTGAATCACCATGTGGTATTTACGTAGAACCACAAAATATATTATAATTGTATTTTTCCTGTCATGCTGTTTTGGTTTCGGTTTTAACAGCCTTACAATAGCTGTGACGTCAAAGAGTGGTTTTATGTCACGTGAGGCATGGAAAAACGTCGATATAATCACTGCGTCATCGTTTTAATTCACTACAGTTCTGAAGACAACCTTCCTCAAGAGCTAGAGTGACAACAAATGTAGAAGCAGCGATTATATTGCAGTGTTTTCATGCCTCATGTGACATAAAACCACTCTTTGACGTTACAGTCCTCATTCAGCTGTTGAAACCGAAACCGAAACAGCACGAGAAAGAAATTCGATTATAAATTATTTACCGGTCGTAGGAGAATACGAGGTGGTAATCCATGTATAATGATGCCCTACACATCAATACAAACAAGAAAACACGCACCCAAAAATTAGGTGTCTATACTCCTTTAAGTGTATGATGTGATAGCGTAGTGGCATAGGCTTTCTATTCTGAACAGTTTGACACCTTTGAACACATTTTTTAATTGTTTCAATTAGTTAATTGAGCAATTACACACTCTAAATTTTCTTAATTAGCATCATCAAGCATCGGCTTTTCATTCCGATCATTTTGACACCTTAAAACTCCCATTGTTCCTATTTTTTCATTTATTTAATTATTCAATTACAATGATTTCATTAACTCATCATCACGTATTGCACACCAATCAATCATCAATCACTAGAACTACAAATTACCATGAGGCTTTTTTTTTTTTTTACGCAGCCCCAGATTATTTGTGACACGCGGTGCTGACTAACTACTACGCCAACGGCTTTTCGACCAAATGAGCTGTATACGCTATCGCGGAAAAGTGGTTCCATTCAGAATTTGATCTCACTTAAGGTGGAGTGAGACTTTAGAAGGAGGAAAAAGAAAATACTTTGTAGCAATGGCATAATCAGAGCGACAGTAATGAAACTTGGCACAAAATATGCATAGAAGTAGTGTTACAAAAAGTGTAAAATAAAAATTTATTTTAATTTTTTACACATTTGTTCCCCTTGCATGTTTATGTTACAGAAGTGGAACTATAATTATAAGCCTGCAGCAAAAACTACATTCTGTAGAGTTTTTTCTTCATTTCCATTGAGTGAATTCACTATTTAAAATGAAAATATTCTATAAAATAGTTTTGCTGCTTATAATTTTAGTTCACTCCTGTATAAACATGTCTTTCCTCACGGCTAATTTCAGTGCTGTTAGGAGCCATTTCTGAAAAAATGGAGCAAAAGTGTAAAAATAAAACTGAGTGGTAAATTTTTAAAAATTAAATTCTTTGTATCTAGCTTCTGTGCATATTTGTGTCAAGTTTCATTAATATAGCTTTGAATATACCATTTCTACAGAATTTTTATTATTACTCCTAAAGTCTCACCCCACCTTAATTGAGACATCCAGCTTATACACCATTTTAAGAGGAGCTGGCAGGAGATCTGGAGAAATACTCTCAAACACATGCGCTGCGCTACACCCCACTGTTGGGGCTGTTAATCCGTTCATCCGGCACACAGCTCAACTTGCTCAGATACCGGTCAAGTGCATGTTTGCGTCTGTAAACTGAAATATTGTACGCAGCGCCAGTGTCCTCTAATTATGAACGCTTTATGCGGGCTGTGGCAGTAGTGAATGAAAATAGAAAAAAACACCACTAATATGTTATGCTGAGGTCTCAATGCGTCTGCAATGTCCGTTTCTTCACCACTTTCCCACTAGCCCAGAGTTATACCCCTGTCACGCGGCCAGTTTCAATGGCCTTCAAGATTCTCAATTGCTATTGAACTCGAAGGAGTTGCGCGGCCAGTTTCAGTGGCCTTCAAGATTCTCAATTGCTATTGAACTCGAAGGAGTAGTGTCGCTGCTACACTGCAAATCTCAGTGGCCATTGAAATGGTTCTCATGTTTTGCGCCAAGTTTGTGTGGTGCCAGAATTGCTACTTTTTATTTTGTGCAAATAATGAAAATGTTTTCATAAATCTGAAATAAATTTTGAAAAACTTTTTTACAGCCATAGAAGGTTTTTAGTTATCGTTAAAGGCCAGTTGCGTTATCTCAAAGGACACTGCCTTTTGTACAATTTGCTGCCACAGTTTTGTAGTGCTGTGGCAAAACTGGTACCGTTGACTTTTCCCTGCTCTTCTGCGATAGAGAGTATAAAATTAATGCTCTTTAAGCCAGACCTGTACAGACTGTACAGACTAATATTTTACTGCTTGCATTAATGTTTAGGAGAATAATGTTTGTTCATTCTTTTGTTCTGTGAATGTATCTTGCACGCAAATGCGCTTTGGCACTGCTTGAAGCAACGCTTACAACCTTGGGCAACGCATGAAGGCTCTCGATAGTTCTGCGCTGCTTTGTTGACTCGACAGACTATTGACTCGATGGCCATTGAAACTGGCAGTTTAGCAGCGTTCAACGACCTTTGAGTCGATAGACTATTGGTTTGAGGGCCTCCGAAATGCCCGTGTGACAGGGGTAATACATCAGCAGTGGACGTTGTTAGTGAGGAGAAAAACTTGTGCCAACAGCAAGCTTACACATATGTTCAGCGCACTTTGTGAATGAAATTCAGACAGAAGGAAACCCACTATATGTACTTAATTTCGGGTGCAGAATGAACCACATCTGGCCTGCCAATTTTAGAAGACTGGGCTTTTGGATTGTTCAGGGAAAGCTGTTTTAATTCAATAGCTCATGATCTAGGGACTTCACAAATTTTTCCACAACCTCGTTTCACCACCTCATATATTCACAAACACTGGGAGCATGTAGGCATCGCCACCTGAAAAAAAAAAAAAAAATGCCGTTAGTATGAAAATACTAATCGCATTTGCACAGCATGGCATAAATGGAGTCGGCGACACACAACTTTTTACCCAAGTGCAAAGTGAGCAAAAATGCAGTGACAGCAATGAAAGAAGGAAGAACACACGGCATGCAAAGGACAGTAAACTCTGCCGTGCATTGTAACAAATCGTTCGCGTGAAAGCACATGGTAAATAGGTCCACTCAATTAAACGATGTATAACCGTGCCAGCAATACAACAAATGTTACGATTTGAGCGTTGCCTCTCCCAAACTGAGATTGCCAATCTCAACACAGGCGTGACGATTCAGCCTCCCAGTAAGCGGTAATAGCATTGCATTAAAGTATCAACCTATCAGTCCGTGTAATTACACATTTTTCGGTATTTGTGGACCAATGAGTACTGGCAGGAGTGGAGTTAGTAAAATGCATGTTGCTTTCAGTGAACTGGCTTGTATTATCGCTCGTAGTATGAGCAGCCCTATGTGAGCAGCAGGAGGGTCCGAATATCAATTTCATCATTTGTATCACCGGAAAAGAAATATTGCAGTGATCGGACATGGATTTTTTCGGTCACGTAGCTCACTTTTATCTCCCGAATGTTCAATTCGCGAACGGGGGGACTATTGTAAACTCTGCAGTCTAAATTGTCACATTCGCCTAGGCCAAGCAGGCAGCGAGAGCATGCATAAGAAACTGTGCTCCTTGAAGCCATAGATATTCTATCATGCAACACCATGCCATGTTTACCCTACAGGCAACCAGCGACAAAAACTACACACGTGAACTGTGCGAGCATGGCACTCACCGATACTGATTGTTCGCTCCGTCGAAGCATGGTTGCCTGCTTCCTGTTGGTTGTTGCAGGCACTAATATCATAGCACACATGAGGATGAACATGAGGCAGACCTCCTCGCACAATTTTGGCTGAAACAAAATGAGCGAATGCACTTTCAGAGATCACACGCTGCTGTGTCTGCAGCCCACGGGCTGGAAATCCTCAGCCCATGATGCCGTCGTCAGTAGGCGGCGCTTGGCTAAAACAAACATGGCGTCACCCACTTATCGAAACTAATATCGTGCGTAGGTAGCATTCACAGTGATGTCACATGGGCGGCGGTGACAGCTAGGATAGTGCTGGCAACCATGCTGGCTGCCTCGTCCACAATATCTATGGACCAAGCTGTGTAAGCTCCAATTCGGATATGAACTGCATTAATATCCTAGACGCCCAACATGGAGTCAGTGTGGCACAGGCCTTTGATGCAGTAGCAAGGAAGCGATACGAAGGACAGGTAGCTCTGTGCGGTGGCATTTACCAGTCTTTGGTCATGAAAGATGAACTGTCCTTGTGCCAAAGGTTGACATGTCTGATATCAAGGACTACTTGGTGCGCACAACTAGCTGTGTGACGCGTGAACAACTCAAAGCAAATAAATCTCTGGACACACAAAACTATCCTACGAGTGGCTTCATTCCGGAGCCGCGACTCAAGAAGACTGAGGCAAAATGCTCACTGCATGCTTTGCACTGCATCAGCATTACGTTGATATTGTCTTGGCGGAGACTCGGAAACCATTCCACACGATGCTTCACTGCCAGCTCGAGCGTCCTGCTGCACTACCTGCGAGTGATGTAGGGGAACAAAAAAATATCACCTTTTCTGTGTTTTCATGCACAGCAGATCATAATAAAAATAATAACTTTATTTTTGTCTCCGAAATTACTGTGACAGAGGAGCTGCAGAAAAAACTGTCATGAACAGCTTGACTAGGCTGCAGCTCCTATATACCAAACAGCAGTGACAGGCAACCAAAAGGAAAACATCACATGCATGACAGCTTTATTTGTCAAATGAATGAGAAAAAAATGGCACAATTCAAATCAAAACAAAATAATATGATCAAATAAAATCTAATCTGTAGTTATGGACACACAGCGTAAATTTCATGTTCATCAAAGCAGGAATCTCATGTTCAAGACCTTCGTGTATCAATAACAGCATAAATAGCAAGCGCAATGGAAAGAATAGTTCAAAGTGTAGGGAAAGCAAACATACTTATTGCAGCTCAAGGATGCCTAAAATTTGGCAGTGCATTCATTGTACATACAACACAATTCACGATGTGTGCAGGTAAACAGGTTTAGGTAAACAAGTTTGTTGTACGCGTTTAGAATGGAAGGAAGTGTATGTTGCAGGCACCTTTCCCCCGTGTTTATGCATGCTGTTAGCACCAACCAGTTTTCAGGCTGTCTGAAACGGTTGCTCTTTTTCTTTTCTTGCAAATTTGCCAGGTGCCAAATATGATTGCCATTTTTAGTTTCTATTTTAAAACGAATGCTCAGGTGGTATTGATAATCATATTTTCATTACATCAGTTGCTAGAAAAAAACCTTTGCTGTGTGCTCTGTAGTTTGCATTAAAGACAGCGAAGAAACTTTTTGCAAAAATGTGAATTTTTTGTAGACAGGAATCTGTTGCTGTGCCCCAAACAAGCTAACAGTAGTTAATGTGAAAATAAAATAGTGAGTTGTAAAGAAGTAATTTCATCAGTTTAGAAAGAATGCAGTATCTTAAGCAACCAATCGTACCAATTACTCTGGCCAGTTGTTTGACAGCGTGGTTCACGGGATCTTCCCACAACATATTTGAAGAAAATACTAGACCAAGGCATTTAAAATGATCAACGATTTCTATTTGTCTTGAGTTATATATGATACTATCGTGTGGGGGAAACTGGTTTGTTTTTCAGGCAAAATATTACTGCTTTTATCTTTTTTCATTCACATGCATTTAATTAGATCTTCTGTCCAACCTGTTGTTGCAACCACACAGAGTGCAATTGACCATGATCATGACAAAAAGCCGCCATAACTCAGAGAACTGGTTGTAGTATGCTGTCGGTGCTGCCAAAATCCAGGGTAGCTTGAGAAGTAACCACCAACAACGTGAGGTTGAGGTGTGATTGAGCCTTAGAATGGCGGAACGGAAGCGGAAGAGGAACCTTCCCACAAGGCATTGCAACCATTCAGACTGATGTTTGGTCCTATCAGTATCAGGTGTATTAAAAATGCTTTGCTCTGGTCCTTTACTTTGGAATTCATTGTTAGGTATTGGACAATGGCTTTCTGAAGCATGAAGGCCAGGGTGTTTTGCTGATGTGGCCAGGTTTTAAAAACTAAGAAAGCAAGGTGATACTGTAGTTGTGTGGTGTTGAAGCCCATGGCTTTCCTCCTTAGCATGACTTCAGGTTTGTAGTGGTTCCATATATACTTTCAGCATCACCGCATGGTCCTTGTGGCACCATTGCAAGGCAAGGCTCTGTGAAAAGAAGGCATCATCAATTCATTGAGGCTTAAGATATGATGGGAGTGCGGGCTGCACGGGCTCAGGCTTACCCAAAAGCCCCGGCTGGGCCATGCGTGGGCAGCAATTTTTGTCAGAGCCTGGGCCGGGCCTGGGCTTTGGGTTGTGGGCCCGAAATGGCAGCTCAACTTCATATCATATTCAATAATTTGTGTTGATGCATAAAAGGATCAGAATTAAATTCCAGCTTGATGAATAAACAAGAAACGATTTTAAAAATGTCAACCATAACAAGAAAAATGGAAAAATAAAAACTAAGGGCTTATCAGATGTGAATGTCTTGGGTAGTCCACTTGAACGTTTGCTAGTTTGTCTGCCTGAGGCCTGAAGAACAAACAGGAAAGAAAGGAAAAAACCTGTGGCTTAATGTATCACACTTGCTTGTTGCATTGCAGACAAGAATTACGCATGTAATGAAGCAAATTTGTGGCAACCCACATAAACGACCTAGCCCCAAGTTTGAAAGCTGCAGATAAGTGCTGTGGTGATTAACTGTTTGCAAAATTTTGGAGCTGTGAAAAAGAGTAGAAATTAAATCCAAAGCCCCTTCTACACTCCCTCTTTTTTGCTTACATAGTAACGGTACTAGCATTTATGCAGCAGAAATCAAGAATTTTCAATGGTCAGTGTTATGCTTAATAATGATCGGTTTGCCTGTTGATGGAACGAGAGTGGGATGAAGCACTCTTTGGTGACTAGTGGCCTACTCGCTGCACCTCTAGTCTTCTTTGTGCACTATTCATTTTCTTACGTGAAGGCTAATGTCTATGCTTCAAGTCCTTGTGCATTTGCATTTCTGTGTTATAGGTTTGTGCTCACTGGTGCACCATCTCTGTTGAAAGCGGAATGATTTACGTGCACTGCTGGCCTATTAACAGTGCCTTCCCACTCTGCTGTTGAGATAATTGTGTTTTGCGCAGTATGCTATCTTGACCTGCTATGTTCAAGAGACATGTGCAGGCCAGTCATGTATGATGTAGGCTTCTGGCATGGGTTTCTTCCGATGGGAAGAAAAAAATTTGCATGTGGAGGTAACTGTTCATCAATGTACAAGAGAAACTATGTGGTACCATAGCTGCTAAATTGTATAGCTTATATATGGATGGCAGAAACTGCACCAAAAGTGCCAAATTGTGGAAACTATAACTCCATTGTTACTTGGTTATTTATAAAAAATGTTTGCAGAAATTCAGTGGTGCCTTGAAATTTGCAGAGAATCGCAAAAATTGCCACCAAAAGAAGGTTTTCAGAGATAAGGTGGCCACATATCTGTTGGAGGAGCCTGATGGTTACAAGTGCACAGATAAGCATCACAAATAACAGTTGGGTAGCTAGATATCGCTTGAACATTGCTGATAAAGGTGATACACAGTAGTGTATTGCAGTACACTACGGACAAGTAAAGAGGCACCATGTGCTGAGGTTTTTGTGCACATTAAAAATTCCTAGGTGGTTGATCAATCCAGGGCCCTCCACTGCAGTATGCCTGATAGCCCTTAGTATGAAATACTGCATGAGTTATATGTGGCCACAGCACTAGGAGCAAGGCAGGGGTGCTTCTGAGTGATCATCTCATTTAAAACAAAAGGGAGAGTATGATTGGTTCCTCTTCTCTTTTGGCACATCATACAAGCCGTCTGCAACTGCATCACTTCTTTTCAGGTTATCTGTGGTGCATTTTCAACCTTGCTTTAGGTAGTTTTGATGGATTTAAAGACTCTGCACATATACATACATACATACATACATACATACATACATACATACATACATACATACATACATACATGCATGCATGCATGCATGCATGCATGCATACATACATACATACATACATACATACATACATACATACATGCATGCATGCACGCACGCACGCACACGCACGCACGCACACACACACACACACATTACTAATAGCTATACAACTGCACCTTTTGGAGTGTGTCTTTTTCAGGCCATTCAGTTCTCAGTGGTAATGTGCACTTTTTACATTTCTTCTAGATACCTGAGCGTACTCGACGAGGCATTCTAAAGAACGGCATTGACTGGAGGCGTACCATATCCGAGTCAAGCGATGACTGTTTCTCAGCCACGTCTTTAGATTCAGACTTGTCATGTCCAGCCAGCTCCCTTGAAAGCATCCAGCCCAAGAAGACAGTTAGCTTCAGTGATCACGTCAGTCACATTGTTTACAGGTATAGTGCTTTTTATTTGTGGCTTTTGCTGAGTGTAGTGACTGTGTTCCTTCTACCTGACAACCATGTCATCATCATCAGCCAGATTATTTCCACTTCAGAAAAAAAAAAAGCCTGTCCCATTGATTACCAGTTAACCCTGTCCTGTACCTGCTGTCGCCACCCTATTTCAGCAGATTTTCTAATGGCCAACTCTCTCCCATCCTTGGCTATAGGTCCATTTCCTCAGCTGGGTTATTTAATTTCATATCATTTATTGAAGCCTTAAAGGCCCGTGGGCATTATATAAGGTGGAGGCAAGAGCAGTGTGTAACAACATAATGATACCAGTTCAACAATAACAACACAAAAAGCAAAGGAACGAAACAAAACAAAAATGATCATAAAAGAAGGGACAGTAGCACAGGGTCAGATTATTTGGTATAGCGAAAAACATCATGCAAAATACAGGTGAATCGCTAGTTTAGTGTGAAAAATGGCTCGATCTGTGCATGAAGCAATATTATTATATAGGCAGGGCATTCCATCGGGCTATTGCATCTCAGAAGAATGAATCGTTCACCACCAATGTGCAAACTCTCATGAGAGCTATTGGATGACTGCGGTTTAGGCATGGCGATATTCCTGACGAGGGCTGTAGCAGAAGGGAGTTTGTTCTCTAGTCCATGCTGCTCTTCAACAACCCTCGCATTGCAGAGGAAGCAGGGCTGGTGCCTGAACTGCATAGCCTTAGCACTTGCACTAGCGAAATATTCGTGCCACATTTGAGGAGGAAGAACTCTGCCTATTGAGTAGCATTGTTTTCATACAAATTTTTTAATGTCCCATCGGTTAGTGTTACATTTAGAGGCATATAAATGTCATTGTCATGTGGCTTTCTCTATTCCGTTACATTTATCAAGCTCAACATTCGTGTGGAGTTGTGAATTGTGAACATTCATGTGGAGTTCTGTGGAGTTGTGAAGAGAAGTGATTGCACTACACATTCCTTCTTGTGAAGTGGCAGAGTAATGTTGTAGAATGCAGAGAGTATTGTTCACATCCAGTATGGTGCATATGCATACAAAGCATCTTCAAGGCCATATACCTCTTTGGAAATAGGTGATCTACACTTAAGGTGCACCAAGACAATGGGAAAGTTAAAGTTAAAACAAAAGAGCTCATTCTCTCAAAGGGGTTCAAACTCAAAGATACATTATGCAGTATCGGTGAGGACTTTTCTGCCACTACCCACTCCATTCGTAAGGAATTGGTACGCTTTGCATGTGAAAAGGACGTCTGCTTCAAGCTCTGGTACAAAAGGTTGATCATTGGAATGAAATCTTATTTCTACAGCAGCTCTGAAAAGGCTGTGAAGGAAATGAGCTTTCAATGGCTAGATGAGCACCTCTTACCCCGGCCTATCACCAGACAGTCATCTTTTAACATTGAAAGCCACACTTCAGAACACAGAAACAACACTTACATTGGAAGTATCCTATCCAAATGAACCGATACCAGCATAGATATAAAAAGCGTAACCTTTAACAAAAGCTCTAACCGTGTGTTTGGCGCATCATAGCCTAAGTTGCTTTTGCACCATTAAAATCAATATAACTAACTAACTAACTAACCAGCATAGTAATCCAATCTTGGGAATGCGACATCATTTTGTTAACGGAAACGTGGCTTATGCCTGCTGTCAGACTCGGAAATCTTTCGTTACTCGCCTGAATTCATAATATATCGGCATGATCATTTACGCAGTAGAGGCAGTGGCATCTTGATTGTGGTAAAAGGAGACATCTTTCATTCTAAATTACACATTGACACTCCCCTGGAGATGCTTTAGATCACCAGCAATAGCTCGTGCAGGCTTGTCGTTGGGCGTGTGTTGCCGTCCCCCAAAACTGAATTCAGACTTGATTAAACATTTCAGCGACGCCCTAAACTACTTATATATGAAGTACCCACATGCAGAGTTCTTTCTTTTCAGAGATTTTAACTACCCTAACATAGACTGGCTTCAAAATTCATGCCAAACTTCTAAAGAATGCGCCAATTTTGTTAACCGCCTGTTAGACTACCATCTAACGCAGGTGATCACTTAGGCTACTATAGAGACGCCTAGCAGCGCAAACATACTGGGTCTTCTACTAATGTCTGACTCTTCTAGTCTTAAGTCTAATTACCTTAAAAAAATAAGTGACCGTAAAGTTATCCTCACTACTTTTACATTCCTGTGCCGTAAAAAAAAATCCACTAACAAACAAATACATTTGTGTAAGCACGGTGATTATCAAGTGGTAAACATAGAGCTGGAAATTTCTACAGCCCTTACAAAAAACTGATTTCATATGCGTTCTACTAAAGGAAACTAGCGCCTTCTTCAAAATAAGCTGAATGGCTTTGTTCAGAAGTTTGTACCCACCACAACTATTAAAAACAAAACATCAGCCCCATGGTTCAATACCGCAATTAAAAAGCTTGTAAGGAAAAGTAAACGGTTATACAGGGCAGCAAAATTGAGATATAACCTAAGCATGTGGGAGGCATACAGTAAAGCTGGTAGAAGTGAAGCCGCGAAGCAAAATTTTTTTGACACATTACCAAATATGCTTAGGACAAGTCCCCGACAACTTAGGGAAGCAATCCACTGCAAAACACTGCGGTAACCATCACTGACAGTTGTGATAAACCACTCAATGACAGTAATTGCACAGAAGCCCTTCAACCGATTCTTTTGCTCAATCTTCACACAGGAACACAACCTGAATTGCCCCAAGTCCTCTTGCCCACTAATCATGAAGCTATGGTATCAGTAGTAATTACACTTACTGGTATCATTAATATAAGTAATTTAAAGCTGTCATCAGTTGTCGGTACCGATAAAATAAATTCTATGATATTGAAAAACACAAAGGTAATAGTACCTGATATTGATTTTTATGCAGTCACTTTATTCGGGCTATGTACCTAGTGAATGGAGAATGGAAAGGTCGTCCAAGTCTTTAAATCGGGTAGCAAGTCATCCGTTTACAATTAGAGACTCATATTATTAACCACCATCTCATCTAAAGCCATGGAGCACATTTTTGTCTCCAATATTGTTAAGCACCTTGAGCACCATTATCTTATACACCCAGCACAACACAGATTCCATAAAGGCCTTTCCTGCAAAGCACGATTAGCTACATTTCTTCATGACATACATGTTAACCTAAATAATAACTCAGTAACAGACGCTACTATATCTTTCTTGACTTTGAAAAAGCTTTTTGATGGAATTCCTGATGGCCAATTAATGCCACTTTTAAATCTTTGCCCATTTGTGCTTGCATGGATAGAAAATTTCCTTACCGAGAAAAAGCAGTCTGTAGTAACTAATAACACAGCATCTAACCCTACCCCTGTTCTTTCCGGCTTTCCCCAGGGATCAGTGCTTAGCTCACTTCTCTTTCTTATCTCCATTGACGATCTTCCTCAGTGCATAAACATTAACATAGGGTTTTTTACCAACGACTGCATAATTTATGCTGAAACAACTAATCATAAATACAGTCTGAGCTTACAACGAAACTTACTAGCAATAGGAAATCGGTGTCAAAAATGACAAATATGTCCTTGAACATTGCTAATTGTAAGGTGATGCATTTCCATTGGCTCTCTAACTTAATCGCACACAGCTACTTTCTCAGCGGCTCTCATTTACAGGCTACATAAGCGTACTGTAAGACAGGCCTTCAGCTCCCGAACCGCCAGCGGCTGGAGCTTAAGGAAGAAGATGACGACAAGCACTAAACGTTCTGATGCTTGTGCGTGCTCTGGACTGATCGCTGCTTCTGGACTGGCTCTGAACTGTACTGGTTGTCGTTCGCGACGTAGCGCCTTGGAAGACGTCCTGCTTTATACGTGGTGGAGGTGCCAGCGATCCCCTCACCCTGGAGCTTCACAGCCGAGCATTGCCTACTGCCTCCGCGATGCCTGAGACCGCCGCCCAACCTGCATCACCGCTTCCCTCGGCTGCCATCTGTTCTGGCACAGTGCATCAGCGTGATCAAGCCATCTTCAACAGCACGGATGACACAGATATGCAGGATTGGTTGGCCTCCTATGAACACATAAGTGCGTATAACAAGTGGGACGGCAGCGTCAAGCTCACCAATGTTATATTTTAATTGAGCGACATTGCTAATCAGTGGTTCCAAGACCACGAGGCTAACATCTCCAGCTGGGCGGATCTTAAAACAAACCTGACAGAGGTTTTTGGCCATCCCGCTGTGCATAAGCTTTGTGCCGAGCAACACTTGCGTAGTCGGGCACAACAAAGCGGCGAAAACTTTACAAGTTACATACAAGATGTCATTGATCTTTGCAAGCGCATAAACGCTTCCATGAGTGAGGCCGACAAAATTAGAAATAATGTGAAAGGCAATGATGATGATGCCCTCCAGATGCTCGTCGCCAAGAATCTCCAGTCTGTGATGTCATAAACTACTGCCAAAGCTTCGATGAGCTGTGCAAACAGCGCCTTTCCACCTGCCGTGCTGTCTTCCAGGAGGAAACAATTTCCAGCTTGGCTCTTCCCGGGGACGGTGGTCTAGATCACTAGTCACTCCTGCAGCACATTCAGCAGTTTGTCCAGCCGCCACGGTGGCTGAGTGGTTATAGCGCTTGGCTGCTGGCCCGAAAGACGCGGGCTCGATCCCGGCCGCGGCAGTCGAATTTCGATGGAGGCGAAATTCTAGAGGCCCGTGTACTGTGCGATGTCAGTACCTGCCCACATATGCCTATGCCTCCGATCACTCCCAACCTCCAGCGTGTCATACAGGAGCAGGTCGCCGAGGTACTGCCCCCTCCTCCTCCTCCTTAGCAGTCACTGATCGCAGCTCCTCTAACGTATGCTGATGCTGTGGTGCGACCGCGGCCCTCACATGCTGCTCCTGTCTACAGGCCTCCTCGCTACCTATTAGAACCCCAGCGACCTGCAGCCCCCAATCACAGCCACAGCCTCTCAACCCCTGGTGCACACAAGACAACTGACCTATTTGCTATGCCTGTAGAGTCGCTGCCCACGTGGCTCGTTTGTGCCGCAGTCCTGACCATCGTCTGTACAATTATAGGCATGAGCCGACGTACGATCTTCCGCAGTCCTCCTCGCCTGCGTCACATGAGCTGCCTCTGGATTCCTCTTTTACCACCGTTCGCCGTCTTCTGGCCGACATTCCCGTTCTCCGATGCTCTGCTGCCAACCCGCTGTCCACATGGAAAACTAACGGCCGCAGTTCTGGGGGCAAGAATTGTGCCGCCAGTGACTCGCCCAAGACCCATCCCCGCCAATATTATCACCGTGTTCTTTGAGGGAGTCGCCGTCAAAGCACTTGTTGACACTGGCGCAGCCATTTCTGTTCTCAGTCACAGCCTTAGTCGCCGACTCAAAGTGACGACGCCTCTTCCTGAAGTTTCTCTTTGTACTGCCAGCGCCCAGGACATTCAACCAATAGCCGCCTGCACCGCCCACCTTCTTATTGAGGACGTTCCATACACGATAGAGTTCCTTGTCCTCGTCCGCTCAGCTCACGACGTCATCCTTAGTTGGGAGTTCCTCTCCATACATCACACCGTTATTGACTGCGCCCGTGCTCAGCTTGAGTCATCGCTCTTCAGTGACGCTGCCTTGGATGTACCCATTGCTGCTGCTGCTACTGGGGTCATCTCAGAGGACACATTCAGCCTTTCTCTTCAGTGCTGGTGCCACTTTCTTGTACTGCTCTCTCCGACGCAACTGCAATTTATGCGCCCCCTTTACGATGTGCTGACCAGAAATCCGTTTTGCTGCCTCATGCGCTGCTGACGTTTTTCGTGGCTCAAGCACTATTTATGTGTCCAACCCGTTCTCCAGCCGTACCACTTTACTCCATGGCCAATCACTTCGTAGTGTTGCCTTGCTCGATCCCGCAGCACCATACCCCCTCGTTGATAGCTTGGGCGGCCTTCACATCAGCGCCATTACGCCTTTTCCCATCACCAATCCGTCTTCTCGATATTTTTCATCGATCCGTCGACGCTGCCCTGACGCCTACGCAACGAGCCCAACTTGTTGCCATCCTACAACGTTTTGCAGCTTCGTTTGACTACCAGCAAGCCTCCTCGGGCCGCGCAACCAATTACACACTGTATTGACACTGGCACCCATGCCCCTTTGCACCATCGTCCGTACCGCGTGTCAGCCACTGAGCGCCGCATCATTGATGAGCAGGTGACCGACATGCTTAAGCGCCACGTGATCCAGCTGTCACACAGCCCATGGGCATCTCCAGTGGTCTTGGTCAAGACAAACGACGGTTCTATTTGATTCTGCGTAGACTACCGCCTTCTGAACAAGATTACGTGCAAGGGAGTTTACCCTCTCCCTCGTATCGACGACGCCTTCGACTGCCTGCAAGGCGCTGAGTTCTTTTCTTCATTGGACTTGCGCTCCAGTTACTGGCAAGTGCCGATGGCAGAGGCTGATCGCTCAAAAACTGCTTTCGTCACACCCGACGGGCTTTATGAATTTACTGTCATGCCCTTCGGCCTTTGCAATGCACCCGCCACATTCAAGCGCATTATGGACAATCTTCTCCGAGGGCACAAATGGCACACACACCTTTGTTACCTGGACGATGTTGTGATCTTTTCCTTGGATTTTTCGTCTTACCTCCAGCACCTTGAGACTGTTCTTCGATGCCTGGCCAATGCTGGTCTCCAACTTAATTTGAAGATGTGCTGCTTCGGAGCTCGGCAGCTCACCATTCTCGGACATGTTGTGTTAAAGGATGGCGTTCTCCCGGACCCGGCAAAATTGCGCTCTGTAGTCGTATTTCTGAAGCCCACTTCTGTGAAAGAACTCCGCTGCTTCATTGGCCTCTGTTCCTACTTGCAGCGCTTAGTCCTCAATTTGCCACTATCATCAACCCCCCTGACTCCTGACCAAACTCCTCTCCAGCTACGACCTTTCAGCCTGGTCGCCAGCCTGCGATGAAGCTTTTGCAACACTCTGTCGCCTTTTGACGACTCTATCAATGCTGCGTCATTTCGACCCTCGTTCTCCCACGGAAATCCACACCAATGCCAGCGGCGTCAGCCTCAGTGCAGTACTCGCTGAGTGCAAGCCTGGCTTTGAGGAGTACGTTGCCACTTAAGCCAGCCGGACACTAACAAAGGTTGAAGCCAACTATTCCATCACCAAGAACGAGTGCTTAACCATCTTTTGGGCAATCGTCAAATTTTGTCCCTACTTGTACAGGCGCCCTTTTGACGTCATCGATCACTATGCACTCTGCTAGCTCTCTTTTTTGAAAGATCTCTCCGGTCAGCTGGCGTGTTGGGCTCTGCGACTCCAAGAGTGCGACATTACCGACGTCTGTCGTTCCGGCCGTAAACATGCTGATGCCCTCTCACATTCCGTTCTGCCATCTGTGGCAGTGCCTTGTATATCGGCCCTGCATCCTTTGTCCTTTCCCACTGATATGGCTTCTGAGCAACGCAGAGACCCATGAGTTGCTTGCCTCTTAGATTTCTTATCTGGCCGATCATCACCACCTCCTTCCCGTGCTCTCCGCCGCCAGTCCCATCATTTCGCCATCAGAGACTAGGTTCTTTATGGTCGAAACTACCTCCCGGATGATCGGAAGTGGCTGCTTGTCTTTGCGACCCATCTGCGCTCTATCATTTGCTCCAACTACCATGCTGGTCGCCAGTGTGCCCACGCCGGCTTATTGAAGACTTTCACCCGCCTACAACATCGGTACTACTGGCATGTGATATACCGTTACGTTCGCCAGTCCTGCCTCCAATGCCAGCGCCGAAAAACCCACCTTGCCAACCCGCCGCTGCTCTGCAGCCGCTGCCCTGCCCATCTCAGCCCTTCGAGCGTGTTGGCATTGACCTGTACGGACCTCTTCCAAGCACATCAACTGGCAACCGCTGGATCATCGTTGCCATCGATCATCTTGCACGCTACGCCGAAACATCGCCTTTACCATCTGCTACAGCCAACGACATTGCTTCCTTCATGTTACATCGTATCATTCTTCGCCATGGTGCTCCCAAAGAGCTGCTGAGTGATAGAGATCCCGCATTCCATTCTGAAGTTGTTGAAGCTGTCCTTCAGGAATGCAATGTCGTTCACACACCACCTCCGCCTAACGTAGACAAATGGCAGGGTTGAGCGTTTTAAACTCGCCCTCGGCAACATGCTGGCCATGTAAGTTGCTTCCGATCACTGCAACTGGGACCACGTTCTACATTTCGTCACCTATGCTTATAACTCCGCTGCTCAAGCCACCACCGGATTCTCTCCATACTTTCTCCTCTACGGCCGTGAGCCTTCTTGCACAATAGACACCATTCTCTCATGCCGCCCTGATGCTTCTGAATTTAGGGCTCTTTCCCAAGCCGCAACTTATGCCAAAGAATGCCACCAGCTTGCCCGGTCTTTCACTTCTCATGCCCAGCAGCAGCAGAAAAGCACCCGTGATCACACCGCACTTCTTCCCACTTACCTTCCAGACTCTTTGGTCTGGCTATGGGTGCCTTCCTCAAGTCGTGGCCTTTCCTCCAAACCTCACTGCAAGTACCAGGGTCCCTACCGATATTCTTAAGCAGACCTCCCGCGTCAATTACCTCATCGAACCCCTTACTCCGTCCACTGATCATCGTCGCCGAGGCCGTAAAATTGCCCACACGGACCACCTCAAACCATACTACGACCCCGCTGTTGTCACATCGCCCTAGGCCACCAGGATTGCGCCTTTTCACTGGGGGGAATTTGTAAGACAGGCCTTCAGCTCCCAAGCCGTCAGCGGCTGGCGCTTAAGGAATAAGACGACGACAACAAGCGCTAAATATTCCGATGCTCGTGCATGCTCTGGACTGATCGCTGCTGCTGGACTGGATCTGAACTGTACTGGTAGTCGTTCGCGACGCAGCTCCTTGGAAGACGTCCTGCATTACAATGCAAATATCTTGGTTTACTCCTGTCTAACAATCTTACGTGGTCAATGCACATTAACCATTTCACTTCAGCATAAAGCCAATCCCTGGGCTATCTTCAACACTCAATGAAATTTGCCCCAGCACATGTAAAATTACTAGCCTACGCCACATTAATACACCCTAGATTAGAATGTGCAGCCACCGTTTGGAACCCACATCGAGAATACCTTTCCAAGAGCATAGAAACTATCCAAAATTGCGCTGTTAGATTTGATCATTCTCATTATTCATCCTACACCAGTGTAACCAAGCTAAAGAACCGATCCAGCTTACCTTTATTAAAGCACCACCAAAAATTAGCCAGCTTAACTCTCTTTCATCGATTCTACTATTCACTCCCATCACCCGTTAAGCACCTACGTCACAAAACATTCCGTTTTCAGCTCGTCACTAGAACAGTCAACATATATCGTGCCCTTGCCCAAAAACAAACATTTGCGCAGTCTTTCTTCATCCGAAGAGCAAAAGGTTGGAACAGCCCTCCCAATGGCAAATCACAGAAGGCTTGGTCAAGTTCAAAGATATCTTTTGACACATTTTAAGTTTTTGTGTACCTTTCTACTGAAACGTTGATCTGTTGTACTTTGTTTTACTATGCCGTTTTTATTGTTTACTAATCTTGTCCGGTTCTTATCCATCACTGTGCGCACCATTTTCTTTCTTTTCTTTTTTGTAACCATGGAAGCATTGGAGCATTTTGCATTTTGATCTTGTGAGCTGTTTGCGTATGTTCAAATTGTATTTGGTATCTTTATGTTGGCATCGTGTAGATAATTGGTCCTTTTTGTTGTTTTAGTATTATTTCTATACAACCTACCCCTCTTGTAATGCCCCTTTCTTTGGTTGTTGAGGTTATGAAATAAAATAATGTATACAGGATGTTTCAGCTAGCCTTTGTCACTTTAAAAAATGACAACACACTCTACGAAAATTCAGCTAGTCCAGGGTTATGGGGGAGTTGTCTTGATCAGGTCAGCATATTTTTGAAGTGATCTGATCTGCTAATTAACTGAGGTAAATTACCTTATATTTTATCCTTAGAGGAGTATGTAGATACCGAATTTTAGGATTTTATTTTTTGCTGGTAACGATGTGCAAGACTTTAATTTAAGAATGATAGAACTGCAGAAGGACAATTGCAGGCTTTGGTGTCGTCCTCGTCTACTCACCCCCAGTTATAGCAAATATGCTCTGGAGTTTTTTGTGCCGATCATTCAGCCGTAATACACAGCCTAGTGAGCAGGGCAAAATGCTTTGCAGTGCTTGCACGACGACAGTCTCCAAGCATGTCTTGAGGTATGATC
Source organism: Amblyomma americanum (assembly GCF_052857255.1). Lineage (NCBI taxonomy): Eukaryota > Metazoa > Arthropoda > Arachnida > Ixodida > Ixodidae > Amblyomma > Amblyomma americanum. The sequence goes on along the minus strand of NC_135497.1, from coordinate 79,205,096 downwards.
ATCTACACTCTGCTGAAGCCACACGCAGCGTATGTCCACATGATGAGGCAGTGTAGGGAGAACTGAAACAAGGACCACTGCAAGTCAGGTGCGCATTTCGTAGAGTTCAAAATGTGGTAACGCTTTTATCGTGACCCAAGTGGTTATAGGAGATAGTTTCTGGTTGCATAGAAGAGTATCTTCAGCACGATCTGAGCAGCTTGGGTTTCCTATTGGTGACGCAGAATATTACTATACAACAGCACAGCATCTTTTCAGGTGCGGCAACTACATGTACAGCCTTTTTCAAAAGTTTAAAGCTCTAGGGGTTAGCTACTGGACCGTGCTGTGTAGCTCGTTATGCATTGTCAGTGTTACCAAACCTCTTGAAGGTGAAAGAAACTTTCGCCCTCAGCCATTCCAAAGTTTGGACTTACTGTAAACGTGTTTATTCGAAGCGCAGGTCGGTTGGCGTTGGTTGAACGGCAACACGACGGACACATTCACAGGCATCATTCGAAATCCCAGCTGCACTTCGTCTACCTCTTTGCTGCGCTGCTGGAACTCCTGGCGGTCGGTCCCATTACATTACAAATGATGCTACAAGGTCCCCACTACACAGCTTAGAAGCAAACCCCTTGAGTACCCTACTTTTGTCAAAGGCTATAGCTGTTCTCTGGCGTTTGCCCTTCGCTACGGTGGGCGAAAGCCAGATGCATCTGGTGGTCTGGACGCCTATATGTGTGCATTAACAGCGAAATGTACACAGACAAGTGTGATGTTCATGGGGTTGTTGAACTCCCCAACGAGCACAAATGACTGATGAGGTGCACGGAAAGACGCAAACCACTTACCGGTCTTCAGAGCTCTTTAGTCTTACTAGTTGCAAAAACCATCATAAGGCCCATGTGATTTGTGGGTTAGCAGATGTTCATGCCACTTGCGGCACTCAGGTTAATGCCTGTGATACATGTTCACTACAAATGGCAGTAAATGCATAATGGCGTAAGTTTGTTGACATTATTTTTTAACTTGGTGCTACAAGTCCAGATTTAATGCTACTGTAATACATCATTGTAACAATAATGCCTGTGAGACGGTCAAAAACTTTTCCCGATTATAAACAGTGGTCATGAGCAGAAAGCCTTGTCAGTGTTGTCACAATGTAATAAAGTTATCTTGCAGAAAATGTCACTGTTCTTAGTTCGCAAGCCGAAAAAGTAGCCTTAAACTTGGGTGTCAGCACACAGGTCAAAAGTATCTAATATCAAATATTCTGGTAAACATTATGCTTTCCGCACCGAATATGCGGTAGTGGTGCCTCATCTCACAGAAAGTGATGGGTAAAACACTTGCCACTTGATAGGAGAATGTACTAACAAAGTTGCATGCTTTTCTGCATGTATAATGGGGACAAAAGTAACATTTCTCAGGTGAAAGAGTTGTGGCAAACTCAATAGGTTACAAATGCCAATAAGACTAATATCACTAAATTTTTGCTTGTAGCATTGCACAAATGCAATTAAAACAGAGGGCACGTTAGCACTTACTGGCATTGAATTTGTCCGTGTGGAACAAATATATGCCCCAAGCTGTTCGAAATTGCATTTGTAGAGCAGCAAACAGCTTACTGGTTTCTCGCAGGTTGTGCCACCATCTGCTAATCTCCAGAAATTGACCGCTGGTTTTGGCTGTATTTTGATTCGTAGTTTCGTAATTGGCAGGATTAAAAAACAGTGGCGCAGCTTGCTTGCTGACGCTCCTTGCCTTCCAGGTGTGTAATATGAAATGATATTTGAAATATCATTTTTTCTGTGCATTGTCGCACTGCTGTCTATATTGGCAGGTTCAGCGTGGCGGGTCCGTTGACTTTTTGAAACGTTAACATCAAAAGTATCTTTTATGCCTCAGTGCTAACTGATATGTGCTGGGAGCAATGTTTACATACTCAGGAACCGTGTTACAAGCTTAGCATATGATGTCCCTACACTAACTTGAACTCAGAATTTTCGTTCTAAAAGTCAGAGTCATTGCGCATCGATGGAAATTGATGAAGACGATGACGTGCAGTGCACAGCGTGAGAGAGCGGCAGTTAAACATGTGGCGTGATCTGTTGCAAAGATAACATAGTGCTCTTGTGCAGTGGCCAGCGAAGCTTTTCTGTTCATGCCGGCGTGGGTTTTAAAAGCCCAGGTGCAGTACAGTCGTGGCAATATTTTATTTCTGCAGGTCTAGCTGGCTTCAGACAAAAATGACATTTTTTTTCGAGATTGCAGGCTTTAGTGCCTTGTACACTAAAAAAATGTCATCCCTGAGCAGGATTCAAACTACCGCCAGTAAAAACTGAGGAGCTTTACTCCCGGTGCCGCAGACAATTCGGCCACCACCGCAGCCTTTCACACTGCACATTTGTGCTGAAATTATTCGTTTATTAACGTCAGTTCTTCCCTCCATTCACCAGGTGCACTGAAGTAGTTGAAATTGAAAGTAACTGGAGTTTCCTAGCCCTGGTCTTGCTTTGTGTGATCAATTTTTTTCAGTCTGCACATTTTAAGGTGCTAACGTTGCGGCATGGGAGCTCAGAGTCGCACGACAAGTTTTAAATCTTGTGATTTCATTTTAGGGTAAAAAAATAAAGAGGAAGAACAGTCATATTGAAGAAAATAACTGAAATGTACATTTCTCAACTAGCTCTACAACTTCAACAAATCAGGAGCATTTAAAAGATATACTGATCTCGTCAAGACTACTGTCTATAGCCTTGTACTAGTCAAATCTTCATGGAGCACATTTTCGTTCTTTCTTGCCAAGTTAGCTTACAGACCTTGTACATTAGCTGGGCAAGTCCATGCAAATAATACATCCTGTGGTTGTGAACATTTTTCAACAGGTAGGAGTAGTGGCAGCTCAGGCTTTTGAAGCCAAAGCTTGAGTTCTGTTGTGTGATTTTGCTACGAGTGAGCTCTTTTTCTGACAGCAAGGTTGGCTTGTTTGGATGGTGCTCCACCAAAATTACGTGCAGGTTACGTCCTTGCTGTTGGTTCTTGCATTTGTGGGGTGAACTTCCAATGACGTGTTTGTGGTATTTGGTAGCCGACACCTTTAGAGACTTCTTGAGGTCCTAACATTTATAACTGGAGTTGTTGGCTTGAGATTAGGTCAAGTTTGCTTGGTACAAAGGGCGAAGCAAATACTGGAGCTCGCTGACATCCAGCGAGCATTTCAGCTTGATTATATGCGCTGGCTTGTGATGCTATGATAAGCTAGCAGAACAAATTTAAGGCCGTCCACCTTGTTTGGTAGGCACTCCCAGCATTCGAGCAGTTTATCCTGTTTCACTTCTGGCCTAAAAATGTATAGTATAGAATTTATGATGTGGGTAATGTCATACACGTCAGTTTTGTTATCCCAGAACCTGTCACAGAACTTCTAGTCAAGACAAATTATGTTTATTTAGGTGCTCGTTGGTGCTACAGTCATTTGTGGATAATTCTTTATAGCTTGTTACATGTTGCAGCCTAACACCCTCCGTGCCGTCTATTCTGTTTGCCACATTTTTTCAGACAGTTGTTAGTTGTTGCAGACAGCATCTCAGCCCAGTGTCCTTCACTCAAGTTCCAGCTGGCTCTAGAACTTTGTATGCATGCTTGCACCTTTGCCATGCATTTAGAGTATGGCATTGAATTGCTGGAAATTCGTATAATTCGTAAATTGCGCGCGCAGCAGCGGCGCAGTTTAGTCGTTGAAGAGACAGAAAATCTGGCGAACCTTACAAGAGAACCAGTGAGACGTTCTCTCAGGTTTTGGCGGCGTTTTGAAGGCGCTCGCGGATATTCCGGAAGCCGCAAAAAGCCGAGTGCCAGTTAGGTTGGCTTCCCCGCATCGCAACCGTGTCGCGTGGAAAGTAGTACGTCAGAGAGAAAGCTATCGTCGTTTTCACCACCTCCATGACAGCAAACATGAAGGAAGGATTCTTACTGCAAGTTTACAACCACCTGCGCTGCTGCTTCCAGGGCGCTGCTTCCAGAGGCGTGAACACGTGCTGACTGTCGGACTGCAACCCACACGCCGCTGTTGGCGAGTGCGAGATAAAAGTGCAAACCTTTGCGCGCACGCTTGCCGCATCACCACCAGTCATTTGTGCAGTGCGGCGAAGCCTGCCGCCTGCCATCCGAACGGGCACAATTTGGTGCTGGGGAGTTCGATATATCCGTTTCATGGCCAACCGCTTTCGATATATAAAGTAGAAATTGCATGCGTTTATCAAAAATATTTGCGAATAGTTTGATATAGCCAATAATTCGTTATATCTGTGTTCGCTATATCAAGGTTTGACTTATATGGGCATTGTTCTTGGACGGATTTATACATTTTTATGTTCTTTTGTAATATATTGCTTCATTCATTTATGATACCCCTCAGGGCCAGTGGCGTTACAGGGAGGAATGGTAAAAACAAAAGAAGAAAATTGGCAGTTACACAAATGTTAGCAATTGCAACACAGAACTGCTCACAAATTATTAATGCCAACAATATCTGCGAGAAGGTGATTCTAGCCACATGAGGTATGCAGCAAAAATGAATCGCAGAAGTATTTGGTATTACATGAATCGATGCCGACTTTGTGACAATAGGATACATGAAAGGTGCAGGAATGACAGAGTGGAAGCTTGGACGAGTTGGTGACGGTTCACTTGCCACATCGTGCTAAACAGACACGGACGCAGGGAGACAAACAGGACGGGCGCCCGTCCTGTTTGTCTCCCTGCGTTCGTGTCTATTTAGGGCTATGTGGCAAGTGCAAGAATGAACCAGCCTCTTCCTGGTTCATTCCCTGCAGTCTCTCTTCTATTCCTCTCTGCGTCCTCACCAGCCGTGGTTCAAGTCCCAGCTGTGAGTGAGGCAGTAGTGGCAGCCAACACTTTTCTTTTCTTAAATAGAGCAAACCAACCAAGCCAGTCATGCACATAGAATTGCAGAGATGCAAAGCTATCTTTTGGAAGAGGTTTCCTAGATGAAAGGGATTACAGTCAGCCCTCAGAGGAGGCCCCGGCCTCTGCCAGCCAGTAACATTGTCATGACCTTAAGGTTAATCCTGTTGATCTGTGGTTAATCCCCTCGAACCTGCCAGCCCCTTGTGATGTCACACCAGCACGTGTAATGGGATTAACCAGGATATCCCGAGAATCAGTCCATACCATTTGCTGGAGGGCTTACTTTAGGGAGCATGTGCCACTGCATTCTGAAGTTTTATCTGACTATGTAATATGGCTTTTTCTAATCTGCACCTTTAGTTGGAGCCGCTGATTGCTTGCTACAGTTGGATTAGTATCACAGATAGCAAATTTTTGAAAAGCAACTAATACCAGTGGTGTTACAAACCATTGAGAATTGCCTTCCATGATTGCTGCTGCGCTAAAAATTATGAGTCCATTCCTCCACTGCAAGAGCCTTGTGGTGCTCTGCATTGATCCACTGATTGTGCTTTGCATTTTCGTTTTGCTCGTGTGTGTAAGCAAATTACTGCCCAGCTCAAATTTGATATGTCCACATGCAGAATCACATTGCACTTCACTGAAAAGGACATGTTCTGTACAAAGGAGGTATGAAAATTCTGGTGCATTTGTAGACGAAGCATGAAATATGATATTGCTTAGGATCGAAAGCATTCAGATGAAGCCTAATGCGTTTTTCTTTATTACGCGACTATGCGACACTGCCTCAGTATAGTGACCATGCCGTGTCTATGCGTGTCATATATAGAATTCCAAACCAAAGCAGTTTATTTATTTATTTCAAATACTCTCATGGCCCAGCGGGCATTATTGAGGGGAGTGGAACAAGAAACACAGATAACAGGAAATTAAAATACGTTCATGGGTTACAGCATACATACTGCACTGCACTGCACTGCACTGAGTTTTACAGGGGTAGTCAAAAAATCCCAGGCCGCTCCGAACGGCCGCGGAGCGGCTCCTCTCCGCTATCGGGGCGCTGTTATTGCACGCTTGTCTCGCCGCGCTTGTGTTTCCAGGGTATGCGCAGAGAGGGGGTGATGCCCCCCTCTCTCGCTCTCCTCGATAACGATGCAGTGAAAAAAATAGTGCGGCGTACGCCTGCAGCGTTCGCTCTTCGCTCTCCGTATTCGGCTGTGGTGCAGCGCGTCGCGGTGCAGACGACCATTCGCATAATTGGATTGGAAAACATTTAATTCGTCAGAAAAGGCAGAATGCAGACGATCCGTGCTAGGTGGCTATCAGTCCACGGCTGACAGTGACCTGGGTAGCCCATTCAATGACCCGGGTTTGAACTCCCAAGTCTGAGCTGACCAACACGGCCTCCCACTGCTCGAGAGTAGGAACCTGTATTTCTGAAGAGTTTTTACTGCTTCGTTATTGACAGGTTGTCATCTCGAGTCTTGTGTTAATGAATAAGTTTAGCGTCTTCGCGCAGGCAAAGCAGATGAAGTCATACTAAATACGGCCGCCAGCATAGTGCGTCACTTTATGCGAATGGTCGTCTGCACCGCGACGCGCTGCACCACAGCCGAATACGGAGAGCGAAGAGCGAACGCTGCAGGCGTACGCCGAATTTTTTTTTCACTGCTTCGTTATCGAGGAGAGCGAGAGAGGGGGGGCATCACCCCCTCTCTGCACATACCCTGGAAACACAAGCGCGGCGAGACAAGCGTGCGATAACAGCGCCCCGATAGCGGAGAGCAGCCGCTCCGCGGCCGTTAGGAATGGCCTGGGATTTTTTGACTACCCCTGTACATATTTCAGGAATTGTGCACATCCATGGAAAGCTGCAGAAAAATAAAACGAAGAAAGAAAACAAGAACTAACAAATAACAGAACTACAAATCAACAAAACAGAGTTTATGTGGGACTGCAAACCGAAGGGCACACATATCATGAACAAGAAATGCAGGCGCTTAACTTTTTCTTGAAATTCTCAAGATCATTGGTGAGTGCCACATCTGCTGGCAAGTGATTCCACTCGGGTGATGTAGTTGGGATGAAAGAATTTAAGCGAGCGGTAGTGTGACAAGGTGGAACGCCCACTTTGCGTGCGTGAATGGTTAATGCGCGGTGAAACATAGGTGGGCGGAAGGAGCAAAGCGTTTTTCAAAACAGGATTCAGATTGTAGATCTTAAAAAAAAGACTGAGTCGTGAAATTTTTCTGCGCAATGAAAGTAATGGCAGTGACAAAGTGTTTTTCAGTAGTGTGACACTTGATGTGCGGTCATAGTTGTGGAGGATAAAACGAGCGGCACGATTCTGAACAGCTTCCAAAACAGATATAAGGGACTTAGCTTGAGGGTCCCATATCAACGCGGCGTATTCAAGCTTTGAACGGACCAGTGTAGAAGGAGTTTGACTGAAATGGGTGCATTCGAAAAGTTTCTTTTTATGTAACCAAGCATACGGTTAGCGTTTCCAGTAATGTATGTAATATGCTGGTTCCAGGATAAATTTGACGTCAGATGTACACCAAGGTATTTATACGAGGTAACCGGGGCTAACGAAGCATTGTTGATGCTGTAAGAGGCTGGTGGCGAGACGCCTTGACGTGAGAAGCGCATGGATTTGCATTTTGATGCGTTTAAAACCATTTTCCATTTAGTACACCAGTCAGTAACACAGTTAAGATCTGCTTGCAATAAGTGGAAATCATTAGGGTTTTTAATTTCACGGTATAGTATGCAATCATCTGCAAATAGTTTGATAGAAGATTTTATGTTGTTAGGCAGATCATTAATGTACACAAGGAATAATAAGGCTCCTAGTACCGATCCTTGTGGTACCTCAGACGTAACCGGCATTGAAGATGATTGAAGACCGTTAACGTGGACAAACTGCGAGCGATTAGATAAAAAACAACGAATCCATGCTAGAACATTCGGGTCGATATGAAGATGAGCAAGCTTATACAACAACAGACTATGGGACACTTTATCGAAAGCCCTGCAAAAATCTAAGAAGACGACGTCGATCTCTGAACCTTCATCAAAGAATGGAATAAATTTCGTTGCTGAAAGATAATAGCTGCGTTTCACAGGAAAACTGTTTCCTGAAACCATGTTGTGTAGGTGTGAAAAACGAAAATGATTCAAGAAAACCAGATAAGTGAGAAAATATTATATGCTCCATGATTTTACAGGAAATGGAAGTTAATGATATGGGACGATAATTGAAGGGTGAATGCCTGTCGCCAGATTTATAGATGGAATCACTTTAGCCAGTTTCCATTCGTATGGTATATCTCCTGCTTCAAGCGATAGCTCACATATCTTCAGTAAAAAAATTGCGGAGTACACTTTAGTATTCTTCAGGACTTTGGAGTTACAGGCCCGCAAGAAGAGGAGATTTTCAAATTGTTAATTATGTTAATAATTCCATCATAACCAAACCTGACAGGGTCCATTGGAAAGCTTATGTTACATGCATAGTCTCTAACATCAGTAATGTCAGTTACGGTACTTGAAAAAGCTGCATTAAAGGTCTCGTTAAGGATGGCAGCGACGTTAGCGCTTGAAATAGGGTTTGACTGAGGGTCAACGAGGGATATAAGTGACTGGTCTCGTTTATTGACACTGCTCCGAAATTTCTTTGGATTGCTCATTAGAAGCGTTGGCAACGTCACATTAAAGTAGTAGTGCTTCGATTCCTTCAAAGATTTCTTGTAACTGTTAACAGTTTTTTGGAGCGCTGACCAGTGCTCACGCTTTCCAGAAGACTTAGCTTTGCGGAAAAGCCTCCTTTTTTTGTTTGCCAGACGTTTTAATGAGCAGTTGTACCATGGATAGTGGCAGTTAGTTAAAAGCTTTTTTCGAGGAATATACAAGTCAACCAACTTGCAAAGCTTATTTCTGAAAAGCTGCCAGTTGGTATTTACGAATCTTTCGTTGAAGTTTTCCAGAAATTTGTCAAGGAAGACTTCAAGTGCTTTATTGATTGCTGTGTAATTTCCTTTAGCATAATCATATATTACTTTTGTATTGTTATGTGACGTTCGAGCAGGGAAGTTCAACATGACATGTAATAAAGAATGATCGCTTATACCTGGTAAATAGGTAATATTGCAAACAGCATCCAGGGCTGTTGTTAGCAACAAGTCTAATACACTAGATGTTGAAGATGTGACCCTCGTAGGCTGCATTATTACCCGAGTTAAACAAAAGTCGAACAAAGATTTACAAGATTAGAGGCTTCTGATGAAGAGTTGATAGTGGTATACGAAACGCTAGACCAGGTAATATTAGGGAAATTAAAATCACCAAGTAAAAAAACAGGAAGATTTGGAAATCTGGCACACACAGCACTTAGCGCGTCATGAAGGTTGCTGCAAAAACCAATCCCAGTAGAGGGCGAACGGTAGCATGCTCGCAATAGAAGTTTTTGATATTCAGTCGTGATCTGCACACATAAAAACTCTAGTGTCGTAGGAATATCAATGTGAAGGCTATCAAGATGATCAAAGACCGCGACCAGAACACCGCCACCACGTGCGACTGCGCGATCACAGCGAAATATGGAGTACCGCTTTTGCGTAGCGAGGATTTCCGTGCTTCTAACAGAATCATTCAGCCATGTTTCCGTTAGGACAATAATGTTGGCCGATGTGGTATCGGCGGCACAGGAAAGGTCATCGCGATTGCGAACAACACTGCGTACATTTGTGAACAGCACTGAAATTCCAGAGACCGGCTGCGCACGCGGACGAAGGCGCCCAGCCAGCTATCCCGAATCATCAGAACCACCCGCGGCACTGAGATCAATACGTGAAGTAGTAGCATACACTCTACTTTGTTCACGAACGCTATCACTTTCAGCACAATAGATGTAGCATTTCTTGTTTAATAATAACTTTACGTGCCTCAGTTTGAAGCACGTGTTGGGTGCAGTCTCCTTCGCAAATTCCACCAGTTTTTTTCTAGCATGTCTTGTAGATGGGCTAAAATCTTCAAACATAGAAACATCTGAATCTTTGAGTTTTGACTGAGCATTTAATAGCATTTGCTTTGTTTTGTAATTGGAAAATTTCACCATTATTGGCCGCGTTTTGGTATGGTCTGCAATGACGATTCGGTGGGCCCAAGCGATATCAGTACTGGAAAGGGTAATTGACATTTGTTGCTCTATTATATTCACAATTTTTTCCTTTGACTGCAACCATGTCTCGGGGCCTTCGGTGTCTTCAGATATACCAAAAAATAAAAGGTTATCTCTACGGGATCTATCTTCAAGGTCGTTCATTCGGACCCTGAAAGAATAATTTTTTTTGGCTAGGCGTTCAGCAGTTGACTTGAGAGCATTAAGATCCTGACGGATGGATTTAGAACCTGCAAGTTTTGTCTCAACATTTATAAGCCGGTTTGAAATATCAATAACCTTCACGTCTAGTTCCTCTTGATTGCATGTAATAGACTGAATTGAATTCAATATTTCGACCTGCCCTTGTTCAATGTTTGTTGAGCGAATTCTTAGATCCTCTAGAAGGGCGAGTATGGCACCGCTGTCAGATTCGGGCGTTGGGTTTTGAGGGTTGTTACGGGTGTTATGGCCAGGCCCAGGGTTTAATTCAACATCTCCGGACAAAAGCAATTTGAGCACATAACACTGGCATACATTTTCTAACAGCACTTGTGGGCAATGGAGCATAATGAGGCAGACATCATTTGAACGCTTGGATGAGACTGGACTAACCTGAAGGATGAAAAAACGAAAGAAGTTGGTGAACCACATCGTATCGCTGCTCCCATGCCCACTGAAGGGGTGGCGATGGTGCAGCCCATTTATATCTTCTGCGATGGTTGACATCGATGCCGATCGGTGGTAAAAATCTTGAGAAGTGGTTACCATCTGCGTCATGAAAGCATTCCATGGGTCGTCGGAGCATTTGTCAATTGACGCCGGCGCACTCCCATCGAAAAGCGCCAAAGGGATTCCGCCGTAGCACAGAACTGGATCCGAAGCGACGCTGCCAGTGAAGAGGACCGGACACTGAAGGATGAAAAAACGAAAGAAGTTGGTGAACCACATCGTATCGCTGCTCCCATGCCCACTCTAAGTCGCAATGTCTGGTGCAGAGCACCTTTCTTTATTTTTCTTTTCTCAGAATCGGCGAGTATGAGAAGCTATTCTTGCCAAATAGTTACCTGGGGTGTGTATGCTATAAAAAAAATTATGCTTTGTTGAAATGCGCTGAAATAGCGAGAAACAGTTGATGTCCAAGCTCAGTACAGTGTGCCCGCCACTCGTCTGCTGCACCAGCCAGTGTGAGAGGAGGAAGGGACTGCTCGCCTGTTCAGTGCCTCCTTTCCTCCTCTCCCATGAAAGTGGTCTATACAAGTTCTGAAGTGAGCTATGCTCACTATAGTGAATCAGAGTCGAAGAATAACATGTAACTGATGAGTACAAATTGGGAAATGCTTTGTTTTCTTGAAAGTCTTTCTGAACTAGCATTTGCTCTTTGGAGATTCAACCGCAATTTCTGGCCCCTCTTACTAGTTTGCAGTTAAGATGTACACGCATGAAGCAAAATTCATACATATATGAAAGACTAGGTAAAGTGTTTTGTACTATGCACCTCTGTTGCCGATGAGATGCATGTTTTTGCATTGTCTAGCTGTGTAAACTATTTCAACTGTGAGCCCGTGGGCTAAGAAATGCATGTTTTTACATTGTCTAGTTGTGTAAACTGTTTCTACTGAGTTAACACATGTTGTAGTCATCGTACCAGTCTTGTCTCTCATGCAGGGCCAATTCAAGTGTGTTAGCTCGTCGTCGCCGGAACCAGAAGAAAGCAGCCAACAAAAAGAAAGCTGCTGCTCGGCGAGCACTGAATCGTTTTGACTCAACTGACACATCGGGTATTAGCAGCGGTAGCGAAGCTAGTCTTGAAGACATCTCTCGGAGCTGCCAGCCATGCCCTCCGGAGTAAAGTGCACAATCGAAACGTCCTGACTGTTTAGAGGCATTGTGTCGAGCCAGATGTGGATGAACTGTGCACAGTGTTGGGCTGCACAAAGCCTGATTCCAACTGTTGGCCTATGAGCACTGCTTCTTGAGATTTCCAGTGACAAGCCGGTGTCCAGTGGCTTTTCTTGAGACAGAGCCACATTGGTTGAAATTCTCGGGCAAAAGGAACCCTCCACTTCCTTACTGCATTAAGCTCTTTAAGAGACGTGCAGCTTTCTTGCATTACCAAGTTCTGCAAGAACTGGTGAGATTTGTCGGAAGTATTTCTTTGTTGCTCTCTGAAGTGTATTGCTAATGTTGCAGGGGCGTTTATGTAAAGGAGCCAGCTTTTTTTTTCCTTTGAAGGGCCATTGTTAGTAGTCTCTAGTTTTCTACAAGGTTTTTTGTACGTTTTGCAGAGAATAAAATATTTACATTTTGTGATTTTTTTTTTGCTGGTATACAAAGCATTTTTTAGTGAGCCATTTGTTAGCCTCCTGTGCTTAGGGCATTGCCATTTGTCTCCTTTATTTTTTGTGTATTTACACGCTGCATTTACATATTTGATAATATTTCAGTGCAGTTCATCTATGTTGCTCATTTTTGAGGCCAGTCACTGTTTATTTCTACATGTTTTGCCTTTACCTGCCTGTTTTTTTTTGTGTGGTGCAGTTCTTGTTGTTGCTCGTTTTTGTATTAGCTCTTTTTTCCGTTGGTCGTATTAGTGTTTGTCCTTTTTCATTTTTTTTTCTCCCTCAGAGATGGTTACAAGCTGGTTTAATATGGTCTTTCCAAAGCCTTAGCTGCTAGTTACACTTGTCCACGTCAATTCCCTGTGATACATTATACATATATAGTACAAACACGGTGAGCTCTTTCTGCCTGACGGTGTCTTCCCAATGTATTGCAGCACAAATGAAGCTTCACTGCCCAGTTGTTATGGACCTACAACGTTGGTGACAGCAATGTTTGCTTGTAAAGCCACTCTTGAAAGAATATTTTGTCTAAGATGTTGCCATGCTTGTTTACATGTGCATCTGTTTTGCCCACCGACCTCTATAGTCTACTCTAGGGTGATTTAAAAATTCCATATATCTGCTTAGGCTGTTTAAGGATTGGATATGCTTTATTGTGGTGCAATTGTGGCTTTAAGAAATATATCTTGTCTTTGCAGAGCTGGCTTTTTCTGCTTATTTCACTTATGCCAGAGTTTGGTAAACAACAAATGGTGATGGATATTATATTCTGGCTTCCTTTGCAACCAGAATGTAATCTGAGTTCTTCGATCATACAGACTGCAAAGCTGCTTTGAAACTTGGCTATTCCCTGTGGCCACTTTGCTGAGGTTAGCAGATGGAGATGCCTTCTTGGAGCATCAAATACAACCATCGCCATTTTTTGGAATTACATTCAGAGACTCTTAAATGTGTTGCTTGTTACTGTGCCTTTCACTGATTTGATTGCACCAGCACAGTTATCTTGGAGTTTTGGCGCCGTCAAACTGCCAGATTTCAATATTTATAGGTATATTTAAGCATTATGTATGTACAGTATTGTGCGCTTTTATCGCGAAGACTTTCAAAAATTTCCCCGCCTCAACCTCTGGCTCATTTGCGGTGAAACTGCACGCAGAGCTTGCTTATTATGGTAACTTTTGTATCGTAGCAAGTTTGACAATGGTCCTTACTTAGTTGAGCCGTGCATGATGCGAAAGCATAATCTTCTATGTAGAGATCGGCGAACCAAAGTAATTGGTTGACGTTTTTTGCTGAAGGGCGCACTGGCGCCATCTGTTTTTGTAGTGGAAAACGTCGCAAGGCCGCAGTCGCAGCGCGCTTACGCATGCACAGCAGGCATTGCAGCAGACGACGCCACTGCGCCCAGCACAGTTTCTTACTATTAACTAGAATGAAAGCTGGCGATGCTGCACCTGTACCTCCATGGGCGCGCAAAGCATCATGGGGCAATGAGCTACTTGGTGCTGAACAGTAGGTTTTTTGCAGGAACACAGAGTGGCGTTACTGAGATGTCCCATTCCGTATCCACGGTGAGACGACTTTGGCGACTTTGGCGTAAAAGTAGTGTGCAAAATCCATAGTAGCGAAAACGCAACAGCACAAGACGCCAACAGAAGGTTTTTGTTTTCCGAAATGCTGTGGAAAAACCTTTTAAAATGTTGAAGCAACACCATTTTTTTTTCAAATACAGATTTCTTTTTAAAAGTGCGCCTGTTAAGCACGAAATATTGGCTTTTGTGGTCTGCAATGCTTGGCCAATAGGAGAGCAAGCCATCGCTTATTTTGAGCAAACTTTGCATTTACATGCCTTCCTGCTCGTTTGTTACGATTTGTAGACAGAATATTGAATGATAGGACATTCTCGATTATCGAACGTTTGTTTTTTTTTCATTATTTTTTGGCCAAAAGTAGTTGTTCTGCAGTCGGTAGCTCTCCGCCCCATGATGCTTAGAGCGCCCATGGTGGTACAGGTGGTCTCGAGGACGCTCCATGTAAACTCCCATAGGCGGGGCGCCAGCTTTCCCTCTAGTTAATAGAAACTCTATGGCCCAGCGTTACTATTGGCTGCGTCGTCGGCCAAAGACTCCCAGTAGTCTTTGCAAAAGCACATGACTTCCGGCACACTTTTTGACGTGCAGCTCGGTTAGCGAAGACCTCTCCCGAGTTTTACTTCCTCAATTTTTACAACCAAAAAATTCCACCACCAAATTTCAAAGCTTGTCTAGAATCAGCGACATAGAAAATGATCTGGCATTGGATTGGAAAACATTTATTGTCAGCTTTGAGCCCTATGTGGGTGCTATACTAGATGGCCTCGAGCCCGTGGTTATCGGCGATCTTGTGAGCCCACTCAGTGGCCTGGACTTGTGTCAACGGGTCTGAGCTGGCCGGTATAGCCTCCCACCGCTCTAGAGAAGGGACTGGTAGTAGGTCCACCGGTGGCGGCGCCTTTTTGCAGCCCCATAGAATGTGATCGTATCCGGCTATCTCGCCGCATTCTTTGCAAGTTGGATTGTATTGTGTTGGGTACATGTGAGCTAGTTTTGACGAGCTAAAGAAGGCTCGCGTCTGGAGCCGACGCCACGTTACCTCCTGCCTTTTGTCGAGCTTCGTCTGGTGGCGGATATATCCTCCTTTCCAGTTTAAAGTGATTAGTGTAGGCGTGAAAGGATATGAATGCATCTCTCGTGAAATTGGGGGACTCAACCGAGTGAACCGATGATCTGGCAAATATTGTATAGCTCATTTCTCTTTTAGCCAAGACAATCCTAGAGTGAACTAGAAAAAAAAAGAGAACCCTTGCGCTGCGTAACGTAGCAGTTAGTGAACTCGCTTCACACGTGGAAGACTATGGTTCAATTCCCGCTGAAGGAACAAATTTTATTTTTTTAAATTTTAAATCGCAGTTTATTTCAGCGCAAACAAGGCATGGTAGCTAAAAAAAGCCAACCGAAACCGAAAGTGAAGTTTGTGCAGCGCCGCCTTGCTGCTGCCGTAGACTTCACCTTGTCAAAATATAATGGCCTGAATCTGCGTGCCACGTAGCGCCAATTTTGAATGCACGTCTAGAGCACACCCGACGTTACTCTCCAAGCTCCGGTCTGTACTTTTAGCAGATGAGTAAGACAAACACGCCCTTCACACAGTGCTGGGAATTGTTTCGCTCATCTTGATGTCTGTCAGCTGCACAGAGTGCGTCACGCAGACATAGGCTGTCACTTTAGAATGACGGCCTGTCGAACGAGTTGGTACATGACTGAAAAAACTGCGGCGCACTGAAGACAACACAAGGAAGAAAATGACAACACATGCTCACACTACCAACTGTTTATTGGAAGAAAAGGGGCACATTTATAACCCTCATTTACCATGTGACACCACTCTATCGCTCACAACCCAGTAACAAGTAATATGCAAATTACAAATAAGATTAACAGAAAATGCAGAAGGCTTATCTACAATGCACTTAAAGCCCTAGCTTATACAAGAAAGATAAACCAAACAAATCTTAGCAATAGTAGTGTCAATCATAGCAAAAGCAGTGTCATGCATTCGACACAACAGCAGTCAAAATTAACCTTAAACGTAAAACCAAAAAAAATAAGTGAAGTGTCTCGTATCACTTTGTTTCACAAATTGTACCATCACCCCATACTGCGCGGTCACCTTATACCAAGTCATTTTATGTATCCCATTGTACTGATCATCCTCATAAAGTCGGTTTTGATTCTTGCAATACCAATTTTTCTCATTCATTCTTGCCGCATACCTCACGCGACTGGAATCACCTTCCCGCAGATATTGCCGACCTTCATAATTACGAAATGCTCCGCAAAGCCATAGCTAGCATTGCATACTCAGGTGTTATTTAAATTTGTCTCCCTGCTGTATTTTTTCTAAATTTATTCTTTTTCCACTCCCCCTCTAGTAATGCCTCTGGCCCTGATGGGTACGATAAATAAATAATGCCCACAGGGTTATGAGTGTATTTGAAATAAATATATATATTACCCGGCGACTGCTATTAGCAACATGTTTCTCAATGTGGCCGAAAATGCATGAGAAGTATGGGTCTTGCCCTGTGCCCTTAACTGTTAAGCCTGAAGTGCTCTCTACACAGTGCCGCTCGTACATTTACAAAAGTATACCTTTGTCAGGGCAATGATATTTGATTCACTTCTATCCTGAAGCCACATCGGCTAACGAACATACAACAGTGTCCTTAGGTGCCAAAGCAAGGCTGCAAAGAGGGTGAGGCGTTATAGACAAGTGCACTTTGGCATTTGCCTCGGTTATTAACCGTGATCTCTGCTATCTTGCACTATCATGCAACAGCATCGTGGAATGACCCTATAAATGCGGTAGTTTCTTGCTCCTCCACACACCTGTGTAATGCCTAACTAAAACCAATAAAAAGCCCCTTTTAATAGCTTCATGGTGCCATTTTTGATTCAATGTGACTCCTTGGCCATACAGGCATACCCACATTTGTACTGATCGCATGCAATTTGCATCCCTGCACCAAAACTGTGACATTCGTCTTGGCGCAAAATATGTTGAAAAACAATGCACTTATACATCAGACGAGGTCTGAAGTGCCTCACTGGCAGTTGTTAGTTTTGTAAGTTACACTGCGACTGAATTTACACCTACCAAACAGTAGCAGTATAATCTATTTGGCGCAGTTCGTAGGACAGTGCTTATGCAGAGCTATGCTGCACTGTTCATTAAAGCTACACTCCCATCACAAGTGCCGTGGGTTGAAGGGTGCACAGTGGTAAGCATACGAGACCCTGTAATGGTGCGTTACTGAGCAAATGTCAGTCGTGCTGGTTCAACCGAACCAAGCATGTACGCAAGGAAATCCTGTCATGCGCGACAACCAAATCCCTGCATGACCGCATTCTTCAGCACGGCCAACGGCGATTCTGAAAACTGCTCTCACTGCTACAGACGTGAACTAAATTTGGGTTCGGTCATGGACCGTCATGGAAGTTCTGCCCAGGCTTACCGCCATCATCTATACGTCCGCCAGGCACCTCACTGCTGCGAGTCTGACAGCTTAATAAAATCTGTCGCGCATACTTCGAACGTTTTGTGAATTCTTGAACAAAACAGAGTTGCCGCGCTGATACAGCGAACTCATCCACACGTGCTTTCTTGTTGCGTATTACATTCAAAGCATGGGCTGCCAAAACCAAGGTCGGAATGCATACGCACTGCTTGCAACAAGAATTATGCGCGCTCACCAAGAATAAACCGCACAATATACTTTGTTCCAGCGTCCTGACAAAGAGCACACCCGCTACTCGCACGGTTCAGGATCGACAAACAAGCCGGATTTTCCGGTGCGACACAATGTAGCCAGCATACAGCTGCAGTAGCACAAAACAACTGTGCAACAAAACAAAAACTTTATAATAAAATAAATCTAACAAAAAGTTTCACACACAGAAAAGTATTTTGACAAAGAAATAACGTCGGTTTGATTTTTTTTATTAAAAGACTCATTTTCAGAATAAACCGCTTGGGGCGCTTCTGTTCTCACTGCAGTCCGCGCAAAGTTCAAGTGGCGAGATCCATCAGATAATGCGCGAGTCACCGACTTCGTGCTGACTGATACCTCGTGAATTTTCAAAGAATGGAAACTGAGTCGAGGCTCCATGTCCAGCGTAAGAGTTTTGCTTCCCTAATTATGATAGTACAATAATCTAAACGTCAATCACGTTGCCTTATTTCTTTAGCTATTACAAAATGCGCGTACTACAAAATTGTTTTTTGAAATAAAGCGGGGAAGTAAGATTGTGGTCCAGACTTATAGTGAATTAAATCTTTCAACAATGAAGAAGGGTTTTCAGTACTATGCGAGTTGCACGTGCACCTGCGCGCACCGTCTTCGCCATACGTTTACAATCACGAGTTGCTTTTCTAAATGATCCAAATCCAGAAAGTGAAAATCTCCCGATTAACAGCCACAACGTCCTTGGCAATTTCTCCGTTACGTCCTTGCACTTACGGCACTGTGCACACCACGACCTGGACTTGCTGTGCTATCGCCCTTAAATCGTCAACTCCTTCCGCTAATCTTTCCCCTACTTTTGTGGCTTCACCATTCAAGACATCATTTAGTCCCGCCGCTATCACTACCAAATTGCGCTCTTCAACATTCTTAGAAAGTTCGTTTTTTTTGTTTCTCTCAGTACTGCGTCCATTTTCCTGCCTGGGAATGCCCCGACTGCTACCCGCTTATCACCTTACACGCTCCATTATAGTTCTTATGCACCTACTCATATTTGAGTCACCACCGATAAGTACTTGGGTACTCGCTTCCTCCACCCTAACTTCCGGTTTATTATGCCGCCTCTTATCTGTGGCTGCGACCTCATTCCAGGAAGTTATCTTGTTCCCCTTCTCTCCATCTCCAACAGACTTTCTAGCTGCCACGTGTGCGTAGCTGTTCCTGTCTGGACCCACCTGACTTAACTCGAGTTAGGTCATTTATCGCTGTCCAATGCGAGCGCAGGCCCCATCCGCGTGGCTGGCGCTGGAATGTCCGCCAATGTCGCTTCGCTTGGCGGTGTCAGCCATTTTTGCTTTCAACAATTCACCAAGCTGCTCTTGGAGTTTGCGCTTCTCTGCCCTATCTACCTGCAGCTCTTTTTCTAGGGCATCCATACGTAGCGCTAGGCTGGTGTTTGCTTCGTCAGCCCTGTCCAGGCGTGCACCTAATACGCAGCATTTGCACATAAAATCCGCGCCTTCGGCTTCCTCTACAGATTCGAACCGCGTTTCTTTCAGATTCACCAACGTTTCACACTCCTTGCATTTAACCTTCAGTTGCTTGACCATCTTAGCAGCACACTATTATTCCTACCACAAAATGCTAGAAAAGAAAAAAACCACTTGCAACAACGTGCTCAAATAAAATTCTGCCTACCGCTAAAGCCAGTCACCTAGAAAGGAATACTAACTACCTGTCTTCTACTAACTAAAGGAATATTAACTACCTGGCACACAAGTGAGCCCTGCAGATCTATAGCTGTCAGCCGGAAAATGCCCGGCCGTTAGGTTACTGACCTGTTCTTTCGCGAGCACTTCACCTAACTAGCCTAGATCTAAAACTAGCCTAAATCTAAGCTCTCAAAATATTAAAGGAAATAACTCATCGATTTGTCGTAGTCACGCGCTCTCGCAGTCGTCCGTCCGTCAGGTCCCGGTCACCACGCGTAATCCGAAGAGCACCGAGACAAGCGTCCGCACCGCACGGTTGTCAACTGTGGGCCCGCTGACATCGGCGCCATGTGTCGGCTTGCAGCCGAACTGCAAGGCGCGCTCCCCCGCGGCCGAACATAATCGGGACGCTCCAGCGGGTGCAGTGTCAACACCTCGGTATTCTTGCACCGTGCTAGTAACTGAGTAGGCAACTCCCCACGGCACGTGGGCAAAGGATCGTTTCCTGCCTAGCCTCTGCTGCACATAAAGATGGCGCCCGTGCGACACATGTGGATTGCGGCTATGCGTTGCTTTCCCAGAGGGCAATTTTTCTCGCTCCTTGCCTTGTGTTCGAACACACCTTCACGGTGGGCCATGTCATTTACTCTTGCGCCCGCTGTCTTAACGCCAGCCAGCGTATGTGTTGCAAGCACACATGGCAGTAATTAAATTACTGTAATGCAATTACAATGATTTAATTCCTTTTCTCTGTAATCGCTAATGTAATGAATTAGTTTCCAGGCCTCGTAACTTAGTAATGTAATGATCCACTTTTGGGCAGTAATTTGGGAACGAAAGTAATTTATTACTTTCGAAATTAGTTTTATTCAGAATGCACCACCACTCATTGTGTCGGCAAAGATTTGTGGTCGGGCGCCTCGCAAGCAACAATAACGTGCGAAAAGACTCGGCCAGCAAGCAAGTGAAGTTGCACACGCGGGTGAATGGCGATGTGCGCGCGGCCTTAGCCGCCACCTTGCAACCGCGAAAAGGGAAAGAGCTACTGGCGCTTTGTACGAGCACAGGCATATTGTAACCCGATTTGACAATTCTTTAGTTGTACCCAAGGCTGAAAACGTTTTTCATCACGCACAAGACAGGGCTGCTCTAAAATGTATGAACAGAATGGCTATTCAGCATTGCGATGGGCACCCTATCTTCAAAGCAGGGCAAAAAATTTCGATACCGCACTGTAAAGCTTTGCTGCTCCTGTGAAGCAGCAAATTGAGCGATCTGAAATGACTGTAGAAGCTGAGTTCAGTGTACTTTTTGTAAGTGTGAAAAGTAAAAAGTAATTGAAACGGAATTGCAATGTAATGTCATTACCTTTCTCGAGCAGTAACTGGTGATGTAATTGAATTACATTTTTACCATTTTTTCGAAAGTAATTAGTGAATTTAATTACTTTTCAAAAGTAATTTTGCCACGGCCGGAGCGTGATACACGGTCGGAAACCCACGCCGTGACGTTGCCTCTCTTTGTGTATGTGCACTTCACTATTCTTTCCCAAGCGGAGCACGCTGGGAGTCTCGCTTCCACAGTGTTCTATGTGTTGCCTTACCGGCTGGACGCATACACCTTGCGTTAATAAACAGTTAATCGTCCATTTTCGCATCTACTTTTGTTGGTCCTCGGCCCTGCCTGACATCCGCCTCTCAAAGGTTTAGCGACGTGCATTACGTTTTTTCAGCAAATTTTAGTTGTGCACGGTTTCGCAAACACACGGTGGCGACAGAAATCAGGTGTGCAGCATGTAGACAGAGAACATAAGCATGACATAAACAGGCGATGTGATACAAATAATTCGGTAAAGACACTTCATTATGACTACTTATATGTGGCAATGCGAAAGCATTACTGTTCCTGGGTGCATTGACACCCACCCACACACACGCGCGCGTATAACACCACCCGGAACGCTGTACCTGTATCACAATTTTGATACGAAATTTGGTTTTTGAGGACTGGAAATGGCGCAGTAACTGTTTACATCTCTGTGGACTACTCAACTGCGCCTTAAAGTAACAGGTAAAGAGTCTGTGAAGGCATACAATTGAAAGTGCATATGTCGTCAGTTCGAATGCCTGTCGCAAGCTAGCTTCCAACTTGACTAGCACATGCAAGCTATACGCAACGAGGAATCTTATGACGCTAGCCGGAACGCTGTACGACAAACGGGTTGCGTTACAATTTTGGTACGATGTTGCCGGAAAAGTTGCGCCACCAGTTGAGGACATTGAGGTTGGCCAGCTATCATGTCACCGCTTTTCCTTGCCATTGCTGGGATTTTCTGTAAACACGCACGCACGCACGCACGCACACACCACACACACACACGCGCGCGCACACACACACACACACACACACACACACACACACACACACACACACACACACACACACACACACACACACACACACACACACACACACACACACACACACACACACACACACACACAGAGAGAGAGACAGAGAGGTTACTCCCTCGCGGAGGGCAGTAGCGCTTTGGTTCGTTAAAGCAAATGAAAATTTTCGAAAAAGCTCTCTGATTAACGCTTTATCATTGAGTGCTTGTTTACCCGCCGGCACACCCCACGCTGGTCCAAGGCGCCCGCCACTTCTAAGCGGTGATTACACTCACCAAGGCAGCCGTGCTGGCAGCTGCTCTTGCCTAGCCAGCTGCCTCTCACCTTCGCGGCGTTGTCGTGAGCTTATTTCGCACCCTACACATTCTACCGTTTTTTAATTTGTTTACCCTCTTTGGCATTTGCTCCTGTCCCCGCCACCCAGGAGTGCTCTGCTGTGCGACTCCCGCACCGCCCTCACCCGCCTGCAGTGCAACGGCCGCGGTACCCCACTAGTGCCCGACATTCGCTCGCGCATCGAGCGCCTCGCACAGAAAGGATGCGCTGTGCGTGCACAGCGGGTCACTGTGGCATCGCTGGCAACGAGGAGGCCGACGAACTCGCGACCGCCGCACACCAACCACCTCCAAGCGATCTGCCCCTTGCGCTGGAGGGCGTGCGTGCGGCCATCCAGGACATCTCTGAAGGCAGCACACCGACCCACGCATCGCCGGAGGGGAGAGCATCGCCAGCATCAACGGCTCACCGGTCGCAACCAAGGTCGCTACGCGCTATCATCCACGGCGCGCGCATTGGCTGCGTGTGGCCCGGGGAACGACGGGAGCGCCACGAAATCGCGACGAGTGATGTGTGTGACGGATGCGGTGCAGGGGAAACACTGGAACACCTAGCTGCTCCTTCGCTGTGCCGAGTTCGCCAATGCTCGTCACGATATGCTTGCGGCCTACAGGGCGCTGGGCATACTGCCAGACTCCCTGAAGACGCTATTGTGGCCGCAGGGCAGTGTGCGCACCCGTGAGCGAACCTTGGTGAGCCTCTGTGCGTTTCTCGAACAGACGGGCTTGACGTCCCGTATGTTTTGCGCCAGGTAGTGTCGCGCAGTGACCGAACGCTCCGCGTGTGCTACCTTGGAACAGCTGGGCACCCCGGCCCACCCCAGCTGTTGTGTGCAAAGTGTTGTGCGCGTGTGTTTTTCCTTTCTTTTATTGACTCTGCACGCGTGCAACTTGTACAAATGTATCGGTATGTAAATAGTGTAATTATCACCTCTCCCCCTATCCTCTCTTCCTGTCCCCTCACCTCTTTGATTTCACTTCTTCAAACTGCCTGCTATCCTTTATTTCCGCTGCCCAGCTCAGGTGCCGTAGTGACGGCAGATGGCGGGGTTAGCAAAAGTATTTTACCTTCCTTTTTGTTTTTATTTTAATTGAACACTACTACTACTACTACCACTTCCGCCCCCTCCCCTCCTTCTGCTGCCCTCTGTTCTACTCCAATATTCCCATGAAAATGGTGCGCACAGGAAGATATGCGCACGCGCTCCCTTCCAATAAAATGTATGCCATCTCGTCCAAACCAGCTACCAACGCCTGCTCCACGCACTTACCTGTTTATTTCTGCCACTTCGAAACCGAAGGCTGGAGTGGATAGACCTCTACCTGCATGGTGTAAACAACGTGGCGTAAAAGGGCCGTGCATGGCTAGGCGGGCAAAATCGCCCGCTTTCGCTTCTGTAGTAGACGGCTACTTAGACGTCTAGCCGGACAGCCGCCATCTTGGGACGCGTTCCATTTCTCGGCGAAGCAGTCTCATAAGACTGCTTCGCCGAAGTCCACATCGATGCTGGCTAACTTGCTGTCTAAAGATGGCGGAGCTGATATACGCGGATGAGCGAGTCGTGCTCTTGCGGGCGTCGGACTGTACACGGAGTATAGGAAAGGAAAAATGTGAGTCATTCCATAATGTTATTTGGTACGCAAACTAGTGGCTAATTAATCTTCGTGGACGTGCGATTCCTAGCAGTGAATCACGCAGGAGAAAATCGTGCAGTTGAGAGCTTTGCTACAGCAGCGGACGCTGTAGGTCTGTTTACGTGATCCGGACGATGCCGGATCTTAATTAGCACTTGATTTTAGAGAATACTCGTCGCTGTCGTTGGTTTCCTCGACGGGCGTTAAGACGGCTGGCGTAACGGTTAACAAATGTGTTCTTCTGTTGCTGTATTAGTTGCATCAACTCTTTCGCGTGCATTCTTTTTTATCTCTACACTCTCAGAACAAATACACCGGCATGTTGCGAATTGATTTCAGTCGTTGCAGGATTAAAGATCGCTGCTGTATTTAGGTCTCTCGCTGTCTCCGAGTGCCACGTAGGGCAGACAGCGCGTTTAATGTCACGTATGTGTTTTCCTGTTGCAGTGTATATTAGCCGTATCGCATTTCGCGCATATTAATTAGTCTTTCGTATTCTTATGTTTACAGGACCGTCTGGACGAGCACATTCGAGGAGCATGTACAGTTGAGCATCAATAATAAAAGAATAATCGCATATCTCTTTAGCGTCGTCTTCGGAGAGCGGTCCCGTCTGCTACAAGTAGACTGACCGATAGGCACATCCACCAGTCCGGTTTACGCGCAAATTCATTCCAGAAGAAATGTGTAAACTTGTTGAAAACACGTTTTTAATTATCTTTATTGCTCAGTTTGTGAAAAATAGTAGTACAACTGTTCATAAGCTTTAGTTACATTATTATGCCGCGAGGCGGCGTGAGCACTAGACAAGTTCCAATACATGGACATGTAGACTGCTTCCTAGACGTCACACTAGACGTCTTGTTAGACGTCTAGAGTATTGGAACGCAGCCTTTTAAGGCGTAAGCCTTTCTTCGCTCATGAGTGGCGTGGACGGAAGTTTGTGGGCGGAAGTTGTCCGCTCGAACTGTCAGTCATAAGCTGTATGGTACATAAAATAAAAAATGTAAGACCGGATTAAGCAACAGTTAATAAACAGTTCAGGAGAGCAAGCTGCCGGGTTAGTTGGTGATGCATATTGTTTACTAGGAAGCGCAAAAAAAAAAACAGACGAAGGACGGGGTATGGAACACAAAAACAAAAAAAAAGCGCTCGTGAACGTGTTTTTGTGTTCCCTACTCCGTCCCTCGTCCGTTTTTTGCGCTTCCTAGTTAATAAACAGCATGCACGCAATGAAATAAACCGGAAATGTGGGAAAATAAGAACATTTAAAAAATACAAAAATAAAAAATAAATAAACGGTAATAAAAATAAATAGGACTAAACTATAATAGAAAAAGGAGAACGAGAAAAATTAGAGGAAATAAAAAAGAAAAATGGAGGTGAAAAAGAGGACAGGTGTATGCTTTCGCGTTTCCGCTCATAAGCAGACGTAAGTGCAATCCTTCAATTTTTTGTACACGTGTTGCGAACATTCCGCGAGAGGGCAGTGGCCTAGGCTGCGCGTTCCGTTTTGCTTTGTTATAGTGCGTGCCGTTAGAATGGGGGGGGGGGGGGCGGGGGGGGGGCAGTTCGAACACACATGCCCTTCGGTTGGTCTCCCCGTTCGTTCTTGCGTTTTACCTTGCCACTCAAGACGGCGGAGCTCTGTGCCGGCCCCGATATTGGGCTCCTGTCCCCCGGCTTCCCAGAATCCTGTCTCCCGGGGGGAGCCGCCGCAGGCCATAAGCAAGCGAGAGAGGCGTGGGTGTCCGAGGGTGTCCGATAGCCCCCGACGTCTAGCGTGCATCCGGTCCACTTGGCCGAGGATTGCGCAACCGCGTAGGGAGGAATTTCGGGGTGAGGGAAAAACCCTGACATCAGTTCTGAGCTTTCCAATTCGTTAAAACTGATGAGCTGCAGTTAGCACAGTTTATTTTTACGCGTGGAAAGGTGCGCGGGCATCTCGGGGTTGACTCGCGAAAGGACACGCGCCCGGGAGCTTTTTGTCCCTGTGTACTCCTAGCGAACAGACGCTCGGCATATATGGCTGAGCGCGGAAGTAGCGAGCGTCGAGAGCTGGTGTAAGGCGCGCCAGTTGAAGTGTTGGGACGCGGTGCGTTTCGTGTGTGTGCAGGCGGTCGGCTAGGCCGGCCGCGTATTGTTGTGGCCGTACTTAGCATCCATCTGTAAATAGCCTTTGTTCGTTTCTTCATTTATTTTCTCATTGAATCGCTTGGCCGGCAAGTCATTTCATCGAGAAGCCCTTCATGCGGCGCATCCAGTTTTCGGAAACCACCGGACCAACGTCACCGGCAACTTTACTGGCGCAGTTCTGAACCGGTTTTGAATTTGTTGAGCGTTTTGTCCCTGCCTTTCTTTTCCCGGAAGTCGTTCCGGTACGTAGCACTTGCTGCACCATGCACGCTACCTGAAGTCGCATGTCTTGCCCATGTACCAGACTACAAGCAGGCGCGCTCATCAAGTAGACCGGGAGTGGTCAATGCATAAGAGGGTGCTATAGAAAGTGAAGCTTACTGCCACGAAGTAGGCGCTGCAGACGCACGAGTTGATTGTCGAAGTCCACGGAGATCCGTCAACATTCACACGGCGCATTTCGTGCACCGACTTCGCCCCTTTTGGCTGCATGCAGCGATGACGTAGGAAAACCTGCGGCGCAATGTTGAGGCATCTCGCCAGCGATTTGAGCACACGCGGCGAAGGAGCAGCGTTCCAGACCACCACGGACAGATGGGCGGCGGAACCACCGGCCGAGCCACGAAAAAAAAAATGGCGGCAGGGCACCTCCTGCTGCACCCCGCTTCTTTTCCATTGAACTCATCCAGTTTTCACCTTCTGCGTGCTTTCACTTCTCCGCCCTCGTGTCCTGCGTATTTGCTGGTTAGCTTCCTAGTCCATTTCCGCCATTGTGAGTCAACGCTCTTTCTGTATTCCAATTTCCTCAGGCGTTCTTCGTATAGTATTTTACTCTGAGCTTCCCGTGCTTCGAACGATGCCCAGCCCACATCCCCCTGTACTGCCTCGTTTGTGGTTTTCCCGTGGGCACCTAATGCCAATCTGCCAACAGGTATCTGATTTATTTCTAATCTCGACTGAACTCCTCCTCTTAGGCGCAAGATCGCATTCCCGAAAGTAAGCATTGACACCATTATTCCTTTCCAAATACCTCTCAGTACTTCATATCTGTTGTACCCCCATAATGCCCTATGTTTCATTATCCCGGAACCTCTTCGCCCTTTTACCCAGACTGTTCGTGCTTTTCCGTGTATATCTGTCTTTCGTTTACCCATACCCCGATATATTTGTATTCAGCTACTCTGGGTATTTCTTGGTCTTGTATTGTAAGCACCTGATCAGTTGTATCGTTGAAAATCATCAAACCTGACAACTGCGCTAAAACAGAAACATAGAGCGTCTCCTTCGCCTCCACAGCAATTAACCAGAGTTTGCAAATCTTTCGGTTGTCTGCTAGCAGAACCATATCGTCCGCATACATTGAACCAGGGAGCCGTTGCTCAGAGACTTTTGCGCCTAATATGTGCGACCGGTTAGAACCTAGATTACTTTTTTGTAGCTTTCTTTCTATATTTATCATATAAAGCAAGAACAGCGGCGGTGATAGAGGACAACCTTGCCTTAATCATTTGCGTACTTCTACAGTTGTACTTCTTATTCCTTCCCACGTAATTTCAACTTTATTAGCTCGGTATATTTCCTGTAGGAAATCAGTTATCTCATGACCGATACCTTCACCTTCTAGTATGTTCCACAGGAGCTGCCTGTACACGTTGCCGTATGCACCGCTTATGCCCAGGAAGGCTAAATTCAGAGGTCTGTTTTCCGCCTTAGCTATTTCTATGGATAGGATAAGCCCGAACAGGATATCATCTAAGTACCTACCCGTTCTGAAGTTTGAGTACACACGGCAATGGAGTTGATGTGTGCCCTAGTGTTACGGGGCCACTCAAGTCTAGGGGCGCAGCCACGGGGGGGTTCGGAGTCAGAACACACCCCGAAATGTTCTGAGCGCTTCATTCCCACCTCCCCCACCTTTTGGCCTTTTTTCTTCACCCAAGCTATCTACATATCGTATCGATATATTAAAATGTAAAAACGAAAATAAGAAGAGTGTCCGTTTAATCTCGAAAATGTACGTTGTCGCGGCTCTATAACAGGAAGCGGAAGTTAATCGGAGAAAACGGTCGCTTTTCTTCGTCATCACACGACGTATGACACTCCTTTTAATTGTAGGCACAGTTCATCCAATTAAAAAAAAAACCTTCCCGTCAGCCTAATTTTTCATCCTTTACATTGCCCTCAAATTACCATAAACTATCGCGAAAATAATAGTGCTTATTTTTAAAGCGCATATGCGGCCGGGCGCAGGTTCACATGTAGGAGTTTCGACAAACGTCATTCGTTCGTAGTTGCTGACTTTGTTGCAGAGCAGAAGCTTTTGTGTTGCATATAATGTGAAAATATCGCAAATACACGAGGTTTTTTGCACGATTGTTTTTTTGTGAGAAAATAAATGTTCTTTACGAATCAAGTCCTCAGAGTCCTGCGTGCACTCGTATTTTTATGCAGATATTACCGTGAAGGAAAAAACTAACCCTTCGGCTTTATTAAAGCCTAAAAATGACTAAGATATTGCTAGGGCGCAGGCTCTTTCTTTTTTTTTACCGATGGCGTATAACGCCCTCTGACAAATATTCCTGGGTACGCCACTGCTCAAGGCAGTTAACTTCACGCCGGATTCTCTTTCTTCTCTTAGTCCCTTCTTTATCCCTTCCCTTACGGAGCGGTTCAGGTGTCCGCCGATATATGAGACAGATACTGCGCCATTTCCTTTCCCCAAAAAACAATTTTCATTTTTCACAAAGCTTTATAGGTGATCTGCGTTAAAATCAATACGGATCAGGGTCTTTGTTCTTTCTCGACAAAATGTGAAGCCGATTTCGAGCATTTACTAACTTTGCGATAGCGCATAGCGGTTGGATGTGAACATATATTGCCGCCGACTTGAACAACGTGATAGCGGAGGCAAATTTTTTTTCAGCCGGCCTAGGCAACACCACCTAGACTTTTAAGGCCTCTCCACGATTTCTCCTCCGGCGCGTGACGTCACCGCACTACGACGCGGGAGCAGCCACCGCCGACCGCTGCGGCAGCACCTCCTGGCGGCCGCTGCCGCCGTTCTCCTCCCGCGCTGTTTCAAATTGTTGAAGTGCGGAGTACTCCGAGGTGTATTTGCGTATAGCAAATTGAAGATAATGAACTTCACCGTTTTAAAAGTCATGACAGATATCTGGTTCAATGTAACAATCTTCGTTCGCATTTCTGGAAACGGTTCAATTTTTTAAAAGCTTACTTTGTGCAGTTTTTCTAGTAAAGTGTTGAAAGCAATCATTTGAAAGGAGACATCGCGATTGCTGTAAACATCACTACCGTCGTGTTTGAACATGTGCTGCACGTGTCGTGTGTTACATGCTGTTCCTCCGCCGTTCTTTCTTTCTGTGTCATTTGCTGAAGCTTCCTTGCGGGCTGTGAATACTCGAAGTGCAATCCTGGGAAACGTCTGTGAAAGTGCTGTGCGCGTGTGACAGTTCCTGAGCCATTTGCTAAAATGCCAGGACACTGTTGTGTTCCCGGCTGCCGCGGGAATTACGATGGAGAAAAGACTGTGCGCGTCTTCACTTTCCCAACTGATGCTGACAGAAGGAGGCAATGGTTGAAAGCCATTCCACGTGCTGATTTCGAACCCGGAAAGCGCTCAGTGGTAAGTCGAAAAAGCGTGATATTTATTCCGCGACGTAGCTTTGTGTACATAATGCGCTACAACATGGCCTAGTGGGCGAGCTGGAAATATTCTAAATTTGAAATATTTCACTGCGCTAATTGCTATTGCACCCATGGAATTAATCATCTTAAGTATGCTAACCTTATCTGCGCTGGGCTTTGCAGGTCTGCGAGCGGCACTTTAAAGAATCAGACATTCGGACTTCTTCTAAGTATGTGGACTCAAAAACGGGCAAAGTCGTCGAGGCAAAATTGAAGATCGCTCGTCTCAGCTCCGACGCCATTCCCAGTGTATTCCCGAACTGACCCGCGTACCTTTCTGCGCCCACCACTACGTCCCGAGAAGCACCGACTGAAAAGAGAATGCGTCTTGAAGCAGCTTCTTTACGAGATGCCATCGCCATGTCATTCCAGACACACGAGGAGGAAGAAGCAAAGAACAAGCTTGACACTTTCCAAGTTCTACTGGAGTGCCTTCCTCAAATCAAGCTTTCTGATTTTTGGAATGTTATTTCTCGACCTGCCTGCGTCCTTTTTCTCAATCTTGCTGTTGATGACGTCCCTCGTGTTTTGTCGTCAGTCACGGTCTTAGAGAACCTCACGGTGAAAGTTCATTACCGAAATGTGCAGCTGACTACAATTGATGGCATAGATACCATCCCTCGCACAGTACATGATATCCGTTGCTTGATAGGTCTGCTGGATGCTGTAGAGTCGTTTCACGGAAAATTGTTGTCTAAGCATGAAGAAAAAATTGATGGTTTGCTTAAGTTGGCACTTTCCCTGCTTGAAGATGCCTTAAATTGTGAACTGGCAGATGTTAAACAACCCAATGCAGTTAGTTTTTTGAAAGAGCAAGTTTCTCTTCTTCTTGTCAAGCATAGCAGGTCATCCCGGTATTCTGCAGAGTTGCTGGTATTCTCAAGCATTTTATTTACAGTTTCTCCGCATGCTTATAGGTTCCTTCACAGTTCCAGAAACCTTAGATTACCCCATCAATCTACAGCGTAAGCCCGGCAGCTGAACAGCAAGGCACTTCTTTCCTATCGTATGCAAAGAAGCTTGTCGCAGCAATGACGGAGCATGAAAAAATTGTTGTACTCATGATGGACGAAATTCACCTGCAGCCGTATCTTGATTATAAGGGAGGAGTAATTGTTGGTGCGGCTACAAATAGCCCTAATGCAGCAAAAACAGCCCATGTTTTTATGATGCAAAGCTTGCTTTCGCGTCAGAAGAATGTTGTGCACATACTGCCAGTAGAGCGCATCAACGCACAGCAGCTTCACACTATTCTGCATAGCATCATTACTCAGCTAGAGCATGTTGGGTTGCATATAATCGCAGTCATAGCTGACAATAACTCAATCAACCGGAAAACAATGTCACTTTTTGGGGCCCCCTGCAAACTTCAGTGTGTGTATCCACACCCTGCAGACTCTAAACGTCCTCTCTTCTGATTGATCCTGTACACTTAATAAAATGCTTCAGGAATAACTGGATCAATCAGCGAAATGCTGGAACATGCATGTTCTTTCCTAGCCCCACAGGACCTAATATAAAGCCACCTATACTTACAGCTTCATTTAAAACACTTCGAGAACTTCACTCGAAAGAACAGGGTCAGCTGATTAAATCAGCACCAACACTTTCGTCTAAATCTCTGAACCCATCGAATATTGAGCGACAGAATGTCAAGCTTGCACTAAGGATTTTCAGCCCGTCTACGGCAGCAGCTCTGCGAGCATGTGGGCCCAGACTTGAGCTAGATCATGTGTCTGGTACTGCACAGTTCCTTGAAACAATAACAAAGTGGTGGAACATTGTAAATGTAAAGACATGCAACAAGGGTACTCGACTTCGTGATGAGCTGCAGTGACCGATTACATCAGCGTCAAGTCCACAGATCCAGTTTCTGTTAAGTATAGTGGAGTGGCTAGATCTGTGGCAAGCAGTCTCTCAAATTTGACACAGGCATACTTACAAGAGAGACTCACAGTGCGCTCCGACTCACGACAGACACCTTGGTAAAGGTGACTAGGTATTGCCTAGATGAAATGAACTTCGAGTATGTACTTTTAGGAGAGTTTCAGACTGATTGCTTGGAAGAGAGGTTTGGCAAATACCGCCAACTCTCCGGTGCGCAATACCACATTTCCATAAGACAAGTCTATGAGTCGGAGCGAAAGCTTCGTCTGCAGAACATTCTGGAGCTCCCAGAGTTTGAGGCTGCAACAGATGCGGTGGCAGTAAACGATGCAGTACTTGAAGTGTTTGACATTGAGGTAACGGATGACGATTATGCGAAGGCGCCAAATCTCCCAGCAACCACTTACGTTGCTGGCTATTGTGCCCACGCTGCGTTCAAAAAGCTGTCATGCATGACTTGCAAAGAAAATTTAATGCTAGAAGATGAAATTGAAGTAGAAGGTGGGGAGTTAGTCAAGGCCATGACTCGTGGTAGTCTCAAGTTTCCACAGCCTGCCATAGTAAATGCTGTTCTTACTGCTGAGATAGTTCTTGACAAACTGAGAAGCGAACAGCATGCGACACAGTTTCATGCACTACCAAATCAAAAGGAGGCTCTCTTGGCACTCACACATGATGTGTTAAACGACGACATTGACTTTGATGTGTGTGAGAATGGGCACACTCCACAGTTGGTAATGCACTATGTCCTAAGTGCAGCAGCAAACACGCTTCTAAATAACCTTTGTAAAAGAAAAAATAATCAACTTATAGTTGAAAAGGCTGCAAAAGAAAAGGAGAGAAAATTGAAGACATTGAAGAATTGACTACTCTGTGTGCTTGACTGTTTTTGTTAGTTTTTTTAAGTTTCGAAACCAGTTTTTGCGTTGTATTATTATATATTCTGCATATTTTCTTTTGTTTGCTTTCTGTTTACAGCTTTTCTGTTGTTGGCTTCACTTACTGCATTTTATGATTCAGTGCTGTAACAGTTTCCTTACCTCCTACTCCTACTGATCGTGTTTCTCATCTGAAAATAAAATACGACTTGTAAAAGTCCTCTGCGTTGTTCATTTTCAATAAAAAAAAATATTACGAACGTATCTTCACACATGCGCGCTTTGATATAAAGTCAGTAAAAGTCTGCTAAAATGTAACTGCTTATACTTTCAAAGAAACAAGAACAAAAAAAACATTCGGTTAGCGTGTGGGCAAGCAAAACACGATTTAAAAAAAAGTAATTTTCTTTTCGAGAGACATAATCAGCACTTTGAAATGCGCGAAATGCGTGCGAGCGCGGAAGCCGAACCTACTGGGCCGTCGCAGTACGGTGACGTCACGGAAACGTGGAGAGGCCTTAAAAAGTCTAGGTGGTGTTGGCCTAGGCCTGTGTTGCTCAAGCCTGTGGTCCAGTCGCAAAGAAGCGCATTTATTAATTTGCCGGCAGATCTTGGCCATGGACATTCAGTGCGCTCCATCTACAAACCTCGATCGCTCATACCGCGACGAGCTAAGTGAGCTAAAAGAATCATATGCCGAATACTTCTTAGTTTTCTACGTGTTCTGTCGAGCTTTTCTGACGATCAATTACTTTTAGAAGGGCTTCTCTCGACCGCTGAGCTGTTTGTTGCACGGTCCCACGCGCTGTATTCCTCTAATTTCATGCGATCGCGTGTTATCAGCGTTAATGTGCCTTCGTGACGTAATACACACTACTAATAAAAACAGGTTGGAACGTTTTTTTTTTTTCTGGATTCCTGTAATCGATACCAGCGGCGACAAAAGTTTGTTCAAAAAGCTGTGTAGACGCATATTATTGTGAATGAAGGATATGCATTTATAACTTAGAAAATAAACGTACGGCAGTGCGCTGAAAACGCTTCAGGCCGTCTGATTTTATTATCGTTGTGGCAAGCTGCGACAGCTTTCTCCGCGACAAAGCCATTTGTCCAACCGAACACGAAAATTTCATACCTGCACGCACAGCTTGACCACGCTGTCGAGTATATGCATGCACCTACTTTGTTGGCTCTTCCTCTAATCGCGCGCACTCGTCATGGCAGCAGGGAATGATCGGCGCTACCGCCAATGCTGTTGTGTAAAGAGGAATTCAGGATCTCTCAAGCTATATATAGAACTTTTTCCTGGCAACATCTTGTTGCAAAATAAAAATGCAATTCATTTAATATCCAAGCAGAAAATTGAAACACTGCGTCTTTGCTTACAATGTTTTGAATGATATATGCGTACAGTTCCAGCTTGTTAATATCGACTGTTAACAGCGCGATATGCACTCTAACTGCGTCTTTAAGCGAAGCGTATGCCTCGCTGAATCAACCCAATAGCAACGGCGCCGGGCTCTGAAACGATGACGTTGAAAACCACCGATGTGCGTTGAGCAGTGCAGTTAAAGGAACGGCATTACGCAGCTGGCCGGGGCTCTTGTGTGATCATATCGCAACGCGCGCAGCTGCTAGCGTGAGCGCGCTATAGTTGGCACTTCAACAACACATCTGAACACTCGGCGCAAAGTAACCGCTCGCTTCCCTGTACCAGATGAATTTGCGTCCACTTGAAAATAAAATTGCCATGATAATGCGGGACGCTTGAAGCGGAGCCTAAATGCGCGCATAAAAGGACAACGTCACATAGTTCGACTTTCCAGCCCACTTCCCAGTGCCAGTTCTTGCCATCATGAGCGCCAAACTTCAAGCGAAGCTGAGCACGCGGTAAGAGCATGCTGGCGTTGCCTGAAAAGACCTACATTTGGTAACAGATTCGCAGTAGCAGTGCAGTGGGTGAAGCGTGGATTTTTAAATTCCATTCGCGAGATTCATGATTGCTACACCGGTGTCAAGAAAGTACGCATAGCAAACGACGCACGAGCTCGACCGAACCAAGATGGAAACCGGAAGCCGTGGTCGCGGTGTTGCCAGACCTCCAAGCAGTTTCGCATATCGTCTATTCGCACTTGGCCCTCGCGTCGCTGTTAGGGAGTTAACGCTGCGATTTCAGCAGCCTATGCGGCGCTTTAGCCTTTCTTGGCGTTGGCAGCTGGTCTGGGGCGCGTGCCCTGTGAGAGGATCGAGTTTCGGGACCTGGATTTCACCGCATGGTGACGAGGGAGAGGGGACCATGAAGGGGCATCGTTCAGTTGATGAACAAAGAAACGTGGTTACGTACACCTTGGGATTGCACTTTTCCCGTCTTCTTTCATGTGAATGTCCCTTTTGCGCAACCCATCTTTGCGCTATGTACACATGTTTACACTGTGGTTGGTAGCATGTGATGTTTAAAGAAAAATGACTAGAGCGACTAGAGAGGTTCCGGAAGCACCTGCAAAGGGTCGATAGTCTCTCAAAGTGGACACAATTCCGTTCGTCTTTCTTCAGCGGCTTCACGATATGGGAAAGGTGGTGGTGGTTGGTACTAGGAATTATTCTGGGGAGGGGTACTGGTCCCGGCGTATGTTGGCCATTTAATGGCACCACTCTTGGGGACCAGGGGTGGGGGAGGGGACGAAGGGGGGTGGGGAGGGGTAAAGTAGTTGCCGTCGCTTTGGATGACGTCCTGGGCAATGCGTGGGAGGGTATTGTAGCCGCACCGCCGCAGCAGCGACATCAGTTCATACCAGGGGGAGGGAGCCTCGGCGCACTGGGAATGTGTGCAAGCACCGCGTAGGGAGAGGGGAAGAGCCACGATGCACTGGGAGTGTGTGCAAGCACCGGGCGGGGAGAAATCAAGCTTCAAGTACCTCCGCCTGGCCGCGAAGCACCGTGGGAGGCGCCCAGCAGGTCAGTCGCTGAGGCCGTCGGGAGAGGCAGGACAGTCGAAGGGATGTAGGCCACTGGAGGGGGTAGAGGACGTCGACGGCCAATTCCGTTCAGGAGAGGAGGTGCGCAGGGACTCCGGAACTTTTTTTTTTCAGTAGAGGGGCAAGACTTCGAGTTCATTCTGGTATTTATTTATTTGTTTATTTATTTAATGCTCATTTACAAATAAATTTTATAATATTTTTATTTTTCAATGTTCAAAGGTTGATGCAAACAGTCACGTTGTGGTGACGACACTCCAGCAGTCAGGAAGACAACGAAAAGACTTCCATAAGAAACTGTTTTAAGGGGCTGACTCGCGCCCACTGAGAACTGAATGACTTTGCGGCGGCGATAGCCACAAGCGTGCTCTGAGGTCATCGAACTGAATGCCTGCAGTTCTTGGCCACGCTCAATTTAAAGCTGGCAAGAAACCTTCGAGTTAAAGAACCAACAGCGACTACAACAATCTGGAAAAATGTGGAAGCATTTGCACATGGCCACGATCAATGGAGGTAAGTCTGGTTGCATCTAGCATTACAAAACAAAATTATAAAGCCGTGTGCCGGCGGTTTTGAACGCGGACGATTAAGCGGTGCAAAGATTCACGGCAGTATAAAACGAACTGAAATGGGCAGCTTAATAGATATGCGCAAGAGGAGTGATAAATTGGTTAAAAAGTTTGTGCAGTTTGTTTAAATTCTGGTAATCATGATCATGTACACGGGTCAGACAGTCGATTTCTGTTGGGAGATGGCTGGTTTAGGTTACTCATATACGAAATGCTTTACAACTGGCTACAAAGCCAAGTAGCTGCTCCACTGTGCTTTGCATTAAAGGAGTCCTAGAACTGGGGCAAGATTACGCAACTGTGACAAATTCTGTCAAACGTTATTGACAGTGACGTCAAAATGACGAAACGATGAGACGTCACCACGTGACGCAACGAGGAATCAGCCAATTACAGCAGAACGTAACATAGAGATAATATGGATCCCAGCGCATGAGTCTATTGCAGGAAATGAGGCTGCACACGAGCTTGCCCGAGCTCTCTATCACCGGGCGGCCGCAGAGCAGCCCTCTCGCATAGACATGAAAGATGGCCTAATTTCATACCACGAGATCACGGAACATTATAAGCTGAGCAGGAGGGTCTATCCGCCGCCCGACCGTTCCCTCGCAACAGAGGAGGCAATTGCGTGGAGAAGATTGCAAGGGGGGAATCATATAAGCCCCTTCTGGGTATACATCATAATCTCCAAAGAGGAGAAAGACCAATATTGTATAACGTGCGGGGAGAGGGGCACTCTCGACCATGTCATATGGGAATGTGCTGGAAGCCCGGGCGCCGAGCAAAAGATAGAAGATAGAGAAGCCTGGGAGACCTTGCTGCGGAGCGAGGACCCCGCTAAGCAGCGACAAGCCATCCGCCTGGCGGCTGAGGCCGTGAAGCGACAATGTGTCTTCCCCAGACCTTAGTTTGCGAGGCTCCTAAGTAGGGCTCCCTTAGGCCTGCGTGCCGGGGGGTCCAAAAAGGAGTTTCATTTAGTGGAAATAAACGTTTTGATGATGATGATGATGAATTACAGCAGGGCGGCGCCCCGAGAGCATTCGAGGGGCCGTCTGCTAATTTTTTTGTAATAAGAAATAAGCAACGATGAAATCAAATATTTTATTTTGCCAAAACATTGTGTTTAAAGTCCGAAAATATTAAACAAAACAAAAAGTGTTCGAAGTTGTGCTAAGAAATTGGCTGGTGGGCAACTTTTGCTGCCGCGGGTGTGCGCTGACGGCGGTAAAACGTCAAGCCGCTTTGCACGAAAGCAGCCGATTCTACGTCGTGTTTATTGTTTGTGACGCGGCGTCTGAAGTCAAGCTGCTGTGCGGTTGACCTAAGTGCGCAGAAAAATTTGAACGAATGCAGTGAAGGCTACGTGCCTACCGAGCGAACTTGCAAGAAGGGCTTGGTACGAAATCGACGAAGACAACTTGTTGAAGTCTGTGTTTTTCGCCTCTTTCGATCGATGGCAAAAACGCCAAAAGGTGAGGTGTTGCAGCATGTGATGTGTGGTTGTGTTTCTTTTCCCTTGTGAAACAGAAGACGACCACAAAGTGCGATTTGCTAGGAAAAATAAAGTGCTTTGCCAGCATAAGCGTATTTATTTATATATCTGTGGCACAGAGGTGACCGCGGGAACCCACCCTTTCTGCGCGTTAAGTTAGCAGATTGCCTGCAATACCTGCCGCACGCATTTGCTCACCGCCGGTTGTGCGATGCAGACGTACGCCTCATTACCAACGGCAGCCTGAAAGCCGCCGGTAGCAAATAACCGCAGTGCACACAGCACCTGCCTCCGCACTGACAGCGCACTCGCACGCAAACCTCCCAGTTCATCGGCGAGTTCGTCGCATAGCCACTCCACAGTCTGGTTCTCTAGTCGAAAAAGGCGTCGAAACAGCTCGTCTGGCAAGTCAAACGTAGTGTTCCTGTATATGCTCCCGCAGGGAGCAGAGTTGCATGCCTGTTTTCCCTCGCCGCTCCGAACGCCATTCGCCAAGAGGCGGTCACATGACTTTCGTGACGTCAGGTGTTCAATTTTCCGCGGGGAAGCTGACTTCACAGGCGCAGTGCCGAGCGACCCCTCGTCAGCTCGACGCCGCACGTGAGCCCACGCTGTCGACTACATTTCACACATTTCCAGTGCACACGTGTGGCGTCAGGTTTGGGGTTCTGCTGTGGCAGTGAGCCACGCAGTTGTCAGCTATGACTGCGTGCAGTGCACCAAACTGCAGCAACCGCACTGGAAACGGCAAAGCGTTTTACGAACTGCCATTTGGAAGTTCGGCGGATGAAGTGCGTCGGCGATTAATGTAGCCTTTGAGAAAAGGCCGCGTTAAGCGCGACGAAATATGACTTAATAACAGAGATGAAAAGATGTTTTTAATAAAAATTAGGTAAGCTAATAATATCAACGAGAAAAAAAAAAGACCAGCCTTAGCTTGGTTAAGCCAAGAATGCGTTGCATATCTCGATGGAGTTCCGTGCTGCTCCGTTGACTCGATAGGCTATTGACTCGATGGCCATTGAAATAGCAGCGCTCGATCGCCTTTGAGTCGATAGACTATCGGTTCGAGGGCCCTCGAAATGCCCGTGTGACAGGGGTATAAGACTGTCCCGGCGAAGGAGCGCAGCTCTTTTATACATATGCCGTGACGTCAATCAAGCCTGGACTCCATGTACGCGAAAACTCACGCGAACGCGAAGGCGACGGCGGCAAGCGACGAGCGACGCCGTCGCGCGAAGCAAAATGCATGTGTCGCTTGCCGTGTCGCTCGGATCTGCACCCACAGAAAATTTCGCTCGTCGCCCGGAAGTCCCCCACGCGACTGGCCAATCAGAGCCCCCCAAAGCCGTTTCCGGTTTGTCCACGGTTTCTCACGGGCACATCTCACGAAACCAGCCCGTCGTCTTGGTCATCGCCACCGCCGAGAAAATATTTGGTTTTGTAGCTGAGAGGCAGACCCGCACGATTTAAATAATTAAAACAATCTACTTGTTGGGTGCGGAGGGCTAGCAGCATTTGGAGCGGGCTACGCGAGCGGGCGTACTGCAGGGAGAGATGCGTGTCGAGCCGCGGGTACCGGCGCTCGATCCACCGTGCCGCTGCGCTCCAACTGTGCAGAAACACTCGCGGCGCGCATTCTCAGTGGTATATTATAGTTTGCTCACTTACAATCAGGTTGCGGTGACAGTTTATGGGAGTGTATTTACTAAGCAGGAGTGCACAGGCACCGAACGAAAGCACACCTCCCCCGTGATGTGACTTCGTCTCCGCAAGCACGCCTTTGGCTATCTCCACTGCCGCTACACCGCTGCCGTAGAGGAAATATTCCTTTGGCCCTGACTATGAGGCACACTCACAAAATTTTAAGAGAGAGAACAGGTTACGGGCGTGTTTCTAAGCTTGAGTGCGCAAAGCACGGAGTCCGCTGCGCACGTCGCGGGTTCGCGTCGCCTGCCGCCTTCGCTTGCATGGAGGTTGCCCACAAGCGACAGAGCGAACGCCAGCCGTCGCCGCCGCCTTCGCGTGAGTTTTCGCGTACATGGAGTCCAGGCTTCATAGCGCAGCGCCCCTAGCGGGAGGAGCGGGAGTCTGGTGGTGGCTGCGGCCGCGCGCGACCGCTCCAGTTGGGGCCCAGCTTTTCCTCCGTGACGTCACGCGCCGGCGCAGCGCCCCTAGCGGGAGGAGCGGGAGTCGGGTGGTGGCTGCGGCCGCGCGCGAGTTGGGGCCCAGCTTTTCCTCCGGCTGTCGTGACGTCACGTGGTTGCGCTAAAGGTCAATGGTGGCTGCCCGGCCGCGCCCAAGGGCTGAACTGAGTGATTGCAATATGCAACGCATAAAAGTACTTTCAAGGTCATTTAAAGGTTCGTCATTTCACTGCATTTAGCAACGGAGTACATTTTGCAAAATATTTTTGGCAAGCAATTGAGCTTGAAATTTTTTCGTTAGGTGAGACTAGCCTGTTCAACGCATTGGTGTTGCTTTAGTCTGCTTGCCTGTAACAAGCTGCAGAGTCACTTTATGTGGTTCTAGGAAGATGCGTTTTCATATTTTCCGTGCATAACTCGCACAGAACACGCGGCGGTGCTAGTTGCGAAAAAAGTAATTCACCGCAATACTTTTTTTTTCTGAAGATGCGCACAGAGGAAGACAGAGAGGGACAGACGCTGCCCCATTTGGAACGGGACTGCTTGTTCATCTGAAATTACTTGTTCCAGAAAAAAAAAATTCGCAGGCCGTTTCTAGTATTTTTCGTCAATTTGTAGACTCATGACAATAATTTGCTGTCAACCTTTGGCGATTTTTTTTTCATCCTGTATGCACACCCTCGGCAAATCACAGATTAGTTTTTGGCGTTACGTTTAAAAAACTGCGATTGAGTGGAATTTTTACGTAAATAAAAAAACAAGCCCAAGCGCTCTACACAGCGAGCCCAT
This sequence comes from Amblyomma americanum, assembly GCF_052857255.1. Lineage (NCBI taxonomy): Eukaryota > Metazoa > Arthropoda > Arachnida > Ixodida > Ixodidae > Amblyomma > Amblyomma americanum. The sequence continues at coordinate 79,164,724 of NC_135497.1, read as the reverse complement.
GAACGCAGCCCCTGTGCGCACGAGCGGTGGCTTTCCCGCACAGCTTGGAACATGATGGCGCCGTTGCTCGCGCCAGCGCAGCCGCCTCAGTCGTATCGCCGCCATTTTCTGTCACAAAGGCAACTGTCAAATTTACGGCCTCAAAACTGTGACAAAAAACTGTCAAATAGCGTAAAAGAACGCCTCCTTGGGTGAGTTGGTCACAATTCATCTTTGGTACTAAGCGCGAACACACAAAGAACACAAGGAAACGGGACAAAGCGCCTGCAAATAGCGGCTGCATAATTAGGTGTGCAACGTCATCACTTCTGCCACGTCCGTGGCGTCATCTGCAGCTACCCATGACGCAAAAAAGCAATATATGGCCGCCGGCCACGACCGACCAATAGGAGCGAGGCTTATTGACATCTTTGTGACAAGTTCTTGACGATTTTACTAATTAACAGTTACGTAATCTGGCCCCACGAAACAGTGAGAAGTCGCAAGTGGCAGGAGCTGTCCGCCGCTGTCAGCTTAGGGGAAGCCCTTTGTCGCTTTGATTTTCGAAGGTTGCACCTCGGTTCCTGCTTGTCACCTTCCGGCTTAATCCGTTCCAACAGAAGAAACCACCCATTTCCTGAGTGATTTGGTATGCTGAGCGGCTTGCTGCGATATACAGCATTTGTCTCAACTGCGCAGTCGTTTCACGTGGCTCCGAAGATGGACGATCATAACATCCCGCCGCAGACGGACCGAAAAAACGCGGCCAGAACTCAGGCAGACAGCCTTCGCTCGGCAACTGCTGCTTGACGATTTGCGGGATATAAAATGGCGAAGAACTGTCGCTAACAGATGCCTTTATTCCCCTAATATTACCGAAATCTACCCAAAGGAAAAGAACTAGGGATACTTCAACACGAGCGAGAACGTGCTAGGGATTCAGAGCGTGAAAAGCAGTCCCACGTCCCTAGTTGTTATTTCGCGCGCCCGCACCTTGTCAGTGCACTGTGATATGAGCAGCGTTAATCCTGGCGCTGTCTCGAAAAGCGTGGTACTGTCGACGCAGTGGTGACATAAGCAGCAGGAGGCCGTCTACGGGAACGCCGGCATGAAAATGAAAGCGACATTTGCACGGATAGACTCTCCGCCTCCAGGATCGGCATACCGCTGCGGACTGTGCGTCTATATTCTTGACCGTGCCGTATTCATAATGTGCGTGTGATGTGGACTCCCGGTGACATGTAGTGACAATAATTGTGCCTGGAGCTCAAGTTCTTGCGGCGGGGGATCATCGACGAGGGACGCCCACTTCTTGGCGGTGAGCACATTTCTTACAAGCAACGCGCACTTTGCATTGCCTGTTTTGATACGCTTGGTACCAGCATGCCAGCGACATCTGATGTGCGCACGTGCAGTCTATATATCATGGCCGATATAGCCGGCTAATGACGCTGTAGTGAAAAGCGAGTCGGATCTTTTTGCGCACGTCACAACAACGAAGCCAGAACATACCGACAGCCCTTAACGCCGGGAAGCCTGTGTTGTAGTAGTGTTATCGTGCTGACGCCCCACCACAACTGTAGTCCGGGAACAGACTTCACTCCGTAGCCTGCGCGCGCTTACACGTGTTTTAAATCACGCTTACAAAAGAGCTTGCGCGGTCAATGCCCCGTTGCAACGTAGTAAACAAATATCAAATGAAGATAACGCAATCTTGTGCTCCACCGAAGTTTCACGCGCTTCCTTCAGAGCGTAATAAAAAAGAAACAAGCGTTAAGAAAAACGCTCAAAATAAAGAATGAAAACGTTCAGTCCCATAGTGCATAATTACATAGGGAAGCATCGTGTTCTGCGGGCTCATGGAGACGATCGAGTTAAACGGGCTGAGCTTGCGAAATGCCCACATGCCTGTCGCTGTCGTTTTCATTAACCAACTAAATGAATGAGCAGTCATATGCCCGATTTCAGAATTGGGACGTTGGAAGTTGAAATGCAATTTACTCATATGTAACAAGTTTTTTTTTAACCGATAATGGCAGTGACAGATCACCCATGTTTAAAACGAGTTAGAATTATTGATCAATTGTCTCAATTTTCACTGTTATGCACTGGCAAAAGCAACCTTTGTATTAAAACCGTTTGTCATGCTACACTCTGGCAAATTTGGTAAATGGAAATTGGCCAGGAAAAACTGGGTACTTTTGCTCTGCTGGCATTGCACATCAAAATGATGGCCCTAAAGGCCATATTTGATTCTGCTAGGTAGCAAAAAGTCATGAATTTGTTCTTGGTACTAAGCTTGTCTTTTTATCTAACAAACATAGGGTGCACTCTTATTTATTACTGATGAAGCAAGATTTTTGACCAGAGTTAACAGACGAAGGTGTGGTGTTATTGGGGATATTCACATGATGTCACCATCCTCATTTGTCATCCAGACAGCAGCAGAGTTCTGCAGCACCTTGTCTTGTGGAGTGCTCGGCTGGCCATGTATGAGTCTCGCAGTGCATTCTGGCACTCATTCTAGTGCACCTGAGGGATTTTTAAAAAAGTAGCAGTCCAGCTTGTCACTCTCAATCTTCAGGCTCTTTATCTGAAAACAGCTAGTAAAACCAGTGACTTAGAAGGATTGGTTGTAGGCCAGTTGGTAGGGCGTCGTGAAGAGCAAAACTGCAAAACAAGACTGGACTGAGGCAGGCGACAACACAGGGCGATCTGTGTTGTCGCCTGCCTCAGTCCTGTCTTGTTTTGCGGTTTTGCTCCTCACAAAACCAGTGACATCATGGTACAGAATGGCTGCTGAGACCGTACACATAGGCCTGATGTCCTCTTTGCAGCGAGAGACCGAGCATAGCAATAGGACAACAAAGTGGTGTACGCTGTGATAAAAGTGAATAGCCCCATTGAGGAAGCAGTGCAGTTTGATCTATGGTTACGCTTCTGTATGTAGGCGAAAGTTTAGTTCACTTTTCATGCAAACTGGTCAATCATCCCAAGTGGTACAGTCATCCCTTGGAGTGTTTCATAATGCCCAGGATTTAGCTCAAGCCAAAGAATGTTTGATGAAAAGATGTGTTTAATGATGCTTGTGCATGATGCTAGCAATTGAGAGTTTCAGCATAGTGGAGACACACTAGTGACATACTGGATGCCTGCTGCTTATGCGTACTGGCAGATGTGTGGCCAAGTGGGGTGTGCACCTGCTGTTGTGTGCGTGCAGCAGGCATCCAGTAATCCAGTATGTCTTCGCTAGTATGCCTCCACTATGCGAAAACTTACTTATCATCCTGGTGTTAACAGCGCAGAACGTAGACGGGATGCGAGAAGAGAAGCACACTCAACAGCGCTCATTGTGTGTGCTTCTCTTCTCATATCCAGTCTACATTCTGCGCTGTTAACATCAGGATGGAAAACCAACAAGCCCAAGCTGCTGTTCTCACTAATCATGAACCAGATGGGTCACGAAATCAATGTCGTCCATCCAGAACAGCCTGAATCAGCGCCTGGGTTCCGTGTTCATTTATGTAGAGGTAATTTACTGACTGATAACAAGAAAGAATGTTGCCGACTCCACATTGTAGTATTAGCCACCAAGCGTACTATGGAATGCCCCAGGATATTAGCCGATGAAAAAACCCGGCCAGTATTATTGAAACAAATGCGCACAGGCCATCACACTACAAGCAAGCATGTAGTGACGGGAAGGAGACCTTGGTTAGGTTAGGTTACGTCTGGGATAGGTATGAGTTTCAGTTTGGGATGAATTTCCCTTCTCTCATTCATAAAAACTTGGCTGACTCTACATAAGTCAGTTTCCACATCAAATATCCTCTTTTAGAAACAGGGCTGGTTTCGTAATGGCAGCTCCAATAAAGCAGGCAGCTCTCACCATTATTAGGCATATATTCGGCACAACTGAACATAAAATGTTGGTACTGACTCCTGTCTAGGCACAGGCATGTGATGGGGCCGACTGTAATGAAAGACTGTGTTTTGGCAATGAACACCAGAGCTGGGCAGCTTGATTGGATTGAAAAAGAACGCGGGTCAGAAATCGGAATACTTGCAGGTGAACAAGATACGGACTCCTGCATGCCACTGCTGGTAAGGAATATGTGGTTCATGCATGCATCATGCCCATGCAGTGACAGATACTGCCACTATGTAGGAGTGGTAATTTTATTTATGCAAAAAACCTACAATTGTTTTAAAGGCAAACTTGCTGCTTACTACAGTCGAATACAATTGAAGTCTGCAGTGAAGCTCCGCCCACATTTAGGACCGATGCACAGAATTCCTCCACGACAAAAACGTAGGCCGTTGTTATAACTTCTCTTATCACCTAAACAATAAGCTAATCACGAGAAAAATGTTATAAGCTCTAGAATTTTCTTACCTGGCTTGTTTAATAAAGTGAAACATTAAAATAATGGTTTCGTTTACTTTTGTGACTGGCTAGCGGAGTAATACAGATCTCTGCGGACCGTGGCCCAGTGTTAACAACTGCTGTTTTTTTAAGTTGTATCCTACTATAGCATAGCAATGATACCAATGGCTGGGACTGCTATAACATGCCAACCTAAGCAGTAAACATATTTCCAAATGGAATATGTATATATTGCTGCATAATAGAGCTGCATGTATGGCCTTTCACAGACAAGGCTGATTAGTGCTCTTGATTTGCATTGAAAATTTTTATTTTTTGGTTAGCCTTAACAGCTGACTAATAACCCTGTCACACGGCATTCCTCTAAGGCCTTTCCAGCAAAGGCACCATTTTTCACCAAAGGAGCAAAAGCTTAAAGGAGCAGCGACGCAGCTACACGGTGCAGCCCAAAGGTGAAACTGTCGTTCAGGCTTAGCACCCGATGCTGTGCTTGAGGTGGATGAAGTGAGTGTTTCAAAATTAAATTGGTGTATTCTGTTCATTAGTTGAGCTCAGATGATTTTTTCATTCTAACTGCTTCCTTAGAAGAACTGCAACAGCTACTCTCATCAGCAACAGCAGGTTTTGTGTATTGCCTTGGCCACCAGGGGCACTCGGTGTTGCTGCAACACTTTCACTGTCTTGAAATCTGGGCATGAAATATAAACACCCGTAGAAAAAGCAAAGCCAGACACACCTTTTGTATTTAAAAAAAGATGTTTTCAAATATTGTTGGCTATATCTATTACTTTTTGACGTTGGGTGGCACTGCGATCGCAGGTTCTCGAAGGCCGCGCCTTTGGGCTCCAAAGGTCTCTGACGGGAGCCTTCGCCTGCAAGGCCCTTAGAGGCAAAGGCGCAACATTTGTGCCGTGTAGCTGCCCTCCTTACGCCTTTGGCTATAAGAACCTGATTCTCAAAGGCCTTTGCGGTGCCCGTGTGACAGGGGTATTAGGTTACCTCCTTCCACATGCTGTACCGGGTGTTTCACCTAAGATGTGTAATTTTAAAAATAGGCTTTATTAGCTCGAGAGCTTTTTTGGCATAGAATTTTCACCAGTGTAGTGCATCAGGATACAGCTAAGACATATGCTAACTAGTAGGCTGGTTAACTAATATTGAATAATTAATTTTTCATCTATTACTTTGTCTCCTTATTTGCCTTATTTATTGAGAGGTGTGTAGCTCATTGTAAGTATTATCCATATCAGTTTTTAGAATTTCGGAAATGCAGTTACCCTTGACGCTGCGGCCAAACAAATTTTGCCTACATCGTGCCAAAGTACATGTGCTTTTCAAAAGATTGGAGGCAAAGCAACCCCTCCAGAGCACGTAACTCGTCAAAAATAGCGAAAATTTGTTGGGCCGCAGAGCTGCAGGTAACTGCATTTTCGAAATTAATTTTAAAAATTTATATGGATATTATTTATGGTGAGCTACACACTTCTCAATAAATAAGGAAACTAAAAGTAATAGAAAGGTAACTATTCAATATTTGTTCACCAACCTACTAGTTAGCACATATTAGCTATATTCTGATGCACTGTACTGCTAACAATGCTAAGCCAAAAAAAATGCTCTTCTAACTAAAAGAGCCTACTTTTAAAAATTCCAGAACCTCTTAGGTGAAACACCCGACATGTCTTTCTTTAGCTAACATATCCCAAATGAGGATGGCAAATGGTGTTTGGTCAGGCATCTAGATATATAAAATAGGTTTGCAATTGTTAGTCAAGTCATTGAATCTTTATTACAACAGCATCAGGAATATATTCTCTCTCAGGTGGCGATTTTCTTTCTTATCTAATCACATGGTTTAGGAAGAGAAAGAGAAGCATATAGAAGTCAACATTGTGCTTAACATGCACCTTTCATTTGTCTTTTTAGCTGCAAATAATTGCGTAGTAAACATGATGTCATTTCTAAAATGATAACTGATCATTCATTCAATGCCAGTCAGTGCTAATATTAGCTGCAGGGAATCTTTCTTGTCTTCTGTGCTAAACAGCATGAAAGAACCATGGACATCAAATTTTGGTTGTGTGTTCTTTCGTTGGAATGATACACAGCACATTAGTTAACATGCATAGCCACAGTGGAATTCGTCCATGAGCCGTAAATAATTTATAGCTGCATTTTTCTCTCATGTTGGCTTTGTTTCAGTTTCAACAGCTGAATAGTGGCTGTGAAGTACAAGCGAGTTGAGGCCACGTGAGGCATGCAAAAACTGCACTATGGGTGCAAGTCTGCCTAAAACCGGGGTGACAAAAATGAACAAACAGCAATTATACTGCATATTTGGATGCCTTGCATAATCTCAAGTCCTCTTGTGTGTTAAAGCTGCCATTGAGTTGTTGAAAAGGAAACCTGCACAGCCTGAGAGAATAAATGTAACTACAGGTAATTTAGCAGGTGTAGGTGAGTTCCATGCAGTAATTCACATACTAATACTTTGCGCACCATTCTAAAGAACAAGACATACAACCACAAAATAGGTGTCCCTACTCCTTAAACTCAGTTTATCAAGTTTCAGAAAACACGATAAAACATTCAAAGGCACAAGGCCTTTGATAGAGCTCCTGAGTGATCATTTCATCAAAAGCATTTGGGAAAACCGCTGTTTACTGTTTTGGAGTTTCTTTACATAACAGGTAGATAATTTTCTATCAGCTTTAGTATTTCCAGATAGGGAACTAGGAGTGTCTCCATGTTTTCCTCAAGGGGTAGCCTACCATGTCAAGCACATGGCCAGGTGGTCTAGTGAGCCATGTAATACTGGACATAGCAGAAAAAAAAAGGTGACACGCTTCTTGACAGCCTCCAGAGTACTAGCAGCAGTTGGCAAACTTCATACCTAGATCAGCTGGTTTCTCCTCTGCACCAGTGCTAAAAGGTTCAGTGCTTGAGCGTGGAATGTGGTGGACTGAAAATCAACTCCGATGAATACTTTGTACAAAAAATTCTACTAAATGTGTGAATCAGACATATTTTCACTGCATTTCATTACAATACTACCATATGCTGCTACAGGCTTTTTAAGCAGTAAAATTTAACCTGAAGGCACTGCACTTAAATGCTACTCTGTCCTGCATGCTTTCTTAAATGGTGAATGTGTATTATAAAAACTACATATCTCAGAGGTGTAGTATTAAAGGGGTGTTATTCATGTAGAGAATAACACTCCCAAGGGATGTTTTCTCTACATTAAGCGTGAGACTGCATTTGAAGGGGCACTGAAGATAAATTTAACTAAGTCTGTATCGATGGATTACTGCATTTTAATGACAAAGAGGCTACTTTCTCTAAAAATGCAGCTTTTATAACCTAGAAAATGCCAAAAAAAAGGAAATGCATATATCCAATAAGAGGGCTAAGTCGGGCTGGTTGGTTCATGTTGAGTGAAACGAAGAAACAGTGCTTCGCAAAGCCGTTTTCGCAAACAAACTGTAATGGCGTCAAGGCAGTTCTCTGTGTGTGAATCTCTGGAGCTAGGTTAACTCTTTCCGTACCGCACCCATTGACCATCGTTAGCCCACCAACGATGGATCCGAACGCCAATTTAGAAAGCTTCCGCACCGTTTTTGAACACAGATAATCCATCTACCTTGAAGCTAGATAACTACAGCTTATTTTTCTCTTTAGTCTATCACTTAAACACGTGGCAGCGATTTTTTGAACCATTTGTGCAAATAGCGGAGCACAGAAGTTGAGAAGGGCCAACTCCACTAGCGTGGCGCTTGCTCTGAAACACACCAAACACTGAAACTCATCTGTGTCTATGGCTGATTTTGTTGAAGATCTAGGCTACAACGACTCTGATTGCTGCCTCATCATCCGAATTTAGTCCAGAGGGCGGAAAAAACGAGAAACCAGCCCAGAACATTGGTGGAGCATCTCGGTTAGTTTCTTATTTGGACTAGTTTTGCTTGATTTAGCTGCCTTGTTAGAAAGGGTACTGACGCTACCAATTATTTGTCACATTTGTTGGGTTTCCACACCATTTGGGTAGGTATTTTAGTACTGCTTGCACTACAAAGGGTTTGCCCGACTGTTTCACTCAATGGCAGGCCCAACTTTAGGGCCCAAAGTGATCGTTTTCTAGCCAAAAACTATAAGCTAGAACTCTGATTTTTTAGAATATTTGCTATTGAATATGAAGGCATTTTGCATATTCTGAAGTTATTTTCAATTTTATTTTTCTAGATACATAGATATATTTTGCTCAAATTTTATCTGAAAACATTGATTTCCCATATAAAATTTGATTATAAGACACAAAACACTCTTTAGCGAAACGAAATTACAAGGTGTGTTTAATTGGCTTCATTGATGTCATGCAATAATTTTTAAACCTCATGGTACTTGGACCAAGAACATATAATGAAAACCTATAAAATACAGCCATTTTTCCATGGTAATGACAGAGTTCAGCTACATCACTATTTATTTAAAAATTTTTCTTTTTGAAATAAAGCCTGCGTGAAGGCTTTTGTTTTGTTTGCAGATCTTTCTCTCTTTATTCTGCTTTTTTTTAATAAACGCCCAGTTGCGAGTAAGCGCTTGTGTTGTTTGGTGTTCCTTGCCTGTTGTCCTGAGTGTGCTATTTTTTCTGTGATGCTATACCAACTAGCTCAAATGTCGATTCTACTTCAATAACTGCATCTCTTGCGGCCAAACAAACATCAGCATAGCCAGAAAGAGCCGTGCAGATGGTTTTTACTATAACACTAAAAATCTGATGGAATAGTCCTCGTTGTCCATTTAAGTAACAAACTTTTATATTCCATGTGCTCTAGAAATTTATCTACAAGCTCCATTCACTTGCAGGATGTTTTATGTAAGGCAAACATCTGTCTATCAATGGCTGTTTGGGAGAGGGTGCTGCTTTTGCTTTACACCGTGGGGCACCCTGCTGTAAAGCTTGCAGCTGCCTTTCGATATTAATCTATGCACATATTTCAGGAAGAAATAAGGACAGACTATAGGAAAAGAAATATTCAAGGTCTCTGTTATTCTGCATTCAGGAGCTGATGTTCGCATGAGTGTGCCTTCAGTGGTGCGTATTTCCATTCTGTCAACTGTACAGAGCCCCCCCATTTTTCAATTTTTGCATCCAGGCTCATTTCAGAGCTTTTTAAACAGTGATTTTGTCTCCAAAGCATCTCAAGATGCAACCTGAAATGTTACACATTTGCATACTGTCCTTGACAGAGGCTCCAGCGGCCTGATCACATCACCTGTTTGAAGGAATAGTGGGTCGAATTCCTACTTATGTTTGAATGGGTGTGTTGTCCGTCCGGCAAATATCTGGTCTGGTCTTTTGTGCTGCCTTTATTTTAAATAAAACCAACCAGCAAGAGTTTACTTAAGAAAGGGGATCCCAATCTTATGCAGTGAAAAACACAGCACTAATCTACTGTGCCACAGAACCGACAGGAACGAATCCTTTTAAATGCGCTTTTCTCAGTTCTCGTAGATATTTTCTTAATTTTCACTAGGTAGCGCTGCTGAATTCTTTATGCACAATATCTAGCATTGCAGCTTGGATAGTCTAGAAACATGTCTCAGTGGTACTGGTCAAGATAGAACAGCAGGTCCTTTCTGACATATAGAAAGTGCTTTCATCTTTGGACAACTGGGGTACTTATAAGCTTCTGTGCCTTGCTTTATCACCATCATTTTCTCTTCTCATCCTTCCACCACTCCAGGTAAACTTGTTTAGATGTGGACATGCATAAGCATATAACTGTCAGTGTAAGCTTCAATAAAAGTCAGTTCCAAGTCATACTCTGTCCTGCGTACTCCTACCCTCTTGCGTCCTTTGTTGCTGCTTCGAAACAATTTTATAGACTGGATCACCAACTTACCTCCAATGCAACCCTCTAAGACTGTCTATATCAGGGGTCCCAAACTCATCGCACAACGTGGGCCACACTGACAAACTTTTACCTTCCGCGGGCCCAGTAGGTGAAGAGAGGAAAGCAGAATGGAGGGGTTCAATAAAAAGCAAATGCAAAAAGATATCAAAAATCATAAAGAGTGTACTCAAATACATAAAAAATCAAAGCAAAACAACCAGAATCTCCGACAGGGCACTTTTCAATGAAAACATTTTCTTTTTTTCCAGTTTTTCATTGCACTTTGTAGCCCTCATCAAGATAAGCGGACCAGTGATATAGGAAGGAACTACGGGACATTGAAGAAGTATTTTTGGCTATACGAGGTGTTACATCTAAGACTGAAAGCAATCTTTAAAGATAGGCTTTTTAAGTTCAAAGCATTTTCTTCACTATAGTATTGTTAGCTGTTATGTACAGTCAGGGACAAAAGTCTCTAGACCACATGCTTCGTAAACAAAGCCGCTAGCTCTATTATTAGCCAGCTGCCGGAGATCACACTTGAGGAGGTGGAATTCAAAATTTTCTTCCACTTCCACGAGTGTGGTATCCAGCCAGCGGCTAATAATAGAGCTATCGGCTTTGTTTGCAGAGCACGTGGTCCACAGACTTTTGTACCTGACTGTACAGTAGAATATAGCTATGATGTGCTAATTAGCAGATATGTTAATATCTAATAGCTAAGTTTTAACGGCTACAGTTGAGCACCTGATCTACAGCTCATTGTTAGCAATATATTTATATCAGTTTCTAGATTACTGAAAAGCGATTCTGATTGCCACTTTAGTGCAAGGAATTTTGGGCCCACACTTAGGCAAAACCAAAATCACACTGCTGATGAAGGCACACAGCCACGCCTATGAGGTCTTGTCTGACAGCGGGGCGTGTCATGAGCACACACTCCTCATGCTCCCACCCAGGGGCGGGGAAAGGAGCACATGACAATGTGCAATGTATGCTCATAGGCGTGGCTGCATGCCTACTTTGGCCATGCAGTTTCAGTTCCACCAGTGTGCAGTCCTAAATATCCTAACGCTTCGGTGGCGACCAGAATCATATATTCGACAATTTAGAAACTGAAATGTATATATTTTACTAAGTGATGAGCTACAAACATTTCAATAAATCAAGTGCTCAACTTTTATAAACTTATCTGTTATATATTAATTAATCAACAACCTGCTAATCATCACATGATACATGTTTAATTATGCACACAGTTGTTGGCATTTCAATGTCAAAGAAACTGCCCTTCTGACTCAAAAAGCCTATTCCTAAGTATAGTTGGAAACAACTCAAGAACGTACAGGCAATGGCCCCTCAAAGGTGGCTCTCCAGCCAATGGTGTCGACCGATTGTCATGACATGGAGCTTGCTTACCTTGCAGTGTGTTTTGCTCGGTTAGTTGGTTTTTATCTGACATCATGGAATTGCAGTGCTTGCAGATGAGGACACAGAGAAGACGCACACACAACTGTGCTGTGTGTTCGTCTTCTCTGTGTCCTCGTCTGCAAGCGTTGTGATTCCACGATGCCTTACTTTGCACTCATGCTTCAGGCACGTCTGGCCAAGATTCTTCATCCTGCTGCAGGTATTATCCATGGTTATCTTACATTCTGACCCTTTAGAAGTAACAGTGCTTGATGGTGAGTGAGCACATACTGATACACAGGTCCATGACAAGAGTTAACCCCACATTGCCACCTTCTAAGTGCACACTTGTGGGTAATGAATATTAATAAGCGATGAATATTGGCACATTAATTCACAACAGTACTGGTCATATTTTCATTACCACTACACTGGCAAATGCCGCTCAAAGGTGGCTCTCCAGCCAATGGTGTCGACCAATTCTCATCACGTTGTGGTTAATCCCCTTCAACCTGCTAATGTGACCTTGCAGGGGGTGGCAGATGAAAGGGGATTAACCATGACTTAATCGTATTAATCTGCCTTTTTTTCTTGAGTTGTATCCTACTATAACAGTCATAGGTAAAACATCCCATAGATTATCAAAGATCAGCTAAAGGGGATGACTGAGGCTCACACGGAACAATGTCCGAACACCTTAAGGCGAGTGGGCAGCATTGCGAGGGCTGGCCATGTGTTTCAGACCCCTGACCTACTTATATCATGCGATCTTTTAGCACCCGCAGGTTTTGTTGCTCAACCCCCATACTTTGTTCTTAACTTTTTCTGTCTACTTCTGTCCTGCTTTCATCAGGTTTCTATGAATGTGCTGTAAGGCTGCCTGGTCTCTTGTTATGGAACTTAGGTTGTCTCTGCTGCTTGTCTTGCTGCAGCTCGCAGGTTTGGCAGCCACTCAGGCTTGTTCTTGGTTCTTTGACGAGGATAAATACAAGAGGAGGAAGTCGATTAGCATGTTCATGTCACAGTCATAGCTGCAATGGTCTGTCGTTATATCTCAGTGCTATACAGTGGTACGAAGCTCTGCACATTCCAGGAAAAATTATTTACTATTCCTACTTGATTTCAGTATGGTTGTGCTGTTCGGGTATGGGTTGAGCAGTGACGCTGAGCCCAACATGTTTAGGAAAATGTGCCATTAAGCACATGCTATTATGCATGGTTATGCATTTGGAAATCAACCAGGCAGTAAGACACCTCAGTGCAACTAAAGTTGTCACCATCATCTGGCTGTTCAGCTATAATAAAATTACACTCATTTTCATTTCTTGGTTCCCTTTATTAGTTTCCTTTTTTAGCAGGTATGCATGACTGAATACTAGCTGAGATGCATGGCACACAGCAATGGCTGCAGAAGGGAGTTTTATGGTACAGCTAGGACATTGGCGCCAGTAGCATTGTAGCATGCTGTAATTTAACTCTTCTTTTCAACTGTTGGTGATGAAAGTTGTCTAGGCGGGCATGGACCATGCAATTCTGAGAGGTCATTTTGGAGCGGGGGAGAGAAAAAACATGGAAAAGCATTCTCTGTTACAGATAAATGCGAAGTATAAAAGATGGGAGTGAAACTGTTTCACAGCCAGATTTCTTAGATCGTCCATTCCATTCTGCCATACCACATGTTGCTAAGAAGACTCAACACAAGGTGTAACATTTTACTGTTAAAGGGTGCTAAACGACCCTGCTCACTGCTTCCGTGTTTGTTGCCATCCTTTGTGTCATTAGCATACTGCTGGTAGGGTCACTAAAGTAGCATGCCACCACCCCCTGGCTTCTGTGACAACAAAGAAATAACTTCGTCATGAGCTTAGTACCTCTCAGCTTTTTTTGTTGTTCCATGCCTTAGCAATTCTGAAGTGGAGCTTGCTTACTTTGCAGGGTGTGTTGCTGGGTCAGTTTGTTTTTATCAGACATCGTGGAATCACAGCGTTTGCAGAAAACACAGAGAAGACGCACATACAACTGTGCTGTGTGTGTGTCTTCTCCCTGTCCTCATCTGCAAGCGCTGTGACTCAACGATGTCTTTGCACCCATGCTTCAGGCACGTCTGACCACGATTCTTCGTCCTGCTGTAGGCATTATCTATGGTCTTTCTACATTGTGACCTTTAAGAAGTAACAGTGCTTGATGGTGAGTGAGCACATACTGATACACAGGTCCAGAAAAGTGTTAACCCCACAATGCCACCTTTTAAGTGCACAGATGTGGGTAATAAATATTAATAAGTGATGAATACTGCTGCATTAATGCGCAGCAGTACTGGTCATATGTTCATGCAATTTGCTGATGTGGGGACATTCGTCCCTAGGTCATATACTGCCACACCTTTTCTGTTCTGCAGAATTTTTCTCACTGGGGATGCTCTGTGCTTATCAGCTGATGAGTCTGCAGCTCCGAAATGAACAATGACTCTTTTATGACAGTCACAATGTGTTATGAATTTACAGATGTGGAGGTCAGAGACAGCTGTGCAAGGCATGAGCTGAGTACTGAAGTTGTTTTCCAACAACTGTCGCATGATTCATGAGAATGCCAACATTACTTGTGACTATGCACATATTCCTTCTCGCTTAAGTCATGCAGTCAGTTCATTGCTCATTCTGACGAAATGTATGGAAATTGGTTTATGGGTGTTTAACGTCCCAAAGCGACTCAGGCTATGAGAGACGCCGTATTGAAGGACTCCGGAAATTTCGACCACCTGGGGTTCTTTAACGTGCACTGACATCGCACAGTACACGGGCCTCTAGAATTTCGCCTCATCGAAATTCGACCGCCGCGGCCGCGGGATCGAACCCGCGTCGTTCGGGTCAGCAGCCGAGCGCCGTAACGACTGAGCCACCGCCGCGCCTGTACGAAAAAGGTGGAGTATATAACCTCCAGAAGCGACACATGCATGGGTCTTGGGGTAGTTCGCAGTGGAGGGCTGCGGGTTAGGACCACCTGGGGTTGTTAACGTGCGCTGACATCGCACAGCACTCGGGCGTTTCTGTGTAATACGGTAGCCGCTGCCGGGAACCCGCGATTATGGAATCAGCGAAAGCCACAGTTGTGCGACCGCGGCTGGTTATACATTGAATGCTCATGGCAGCGCTCTTTCAAGCTGTGTCGGCGAACCAGCTAGAATTTAGCAACCACAAGTTCGAAGTCGAAATTTGGGCTTGTTGGGTTCGTTGTTCACGAAGTTGCAGCGGAGCAGCAGGAATGGGACGGAGACGAGACGTTGGCACACAAAGTTCTGGTGTGTCAAAATGCTAAGTGATATGTGTGAACGCCCCGGTTTCAGCCCCTTGCAACGCCCGTGGAGACGTATGTACGCGGCTCGTTTCCAATGTTGTGATCAGAGATTGCGTACCTACTTTTTACGATTAGTCCGATGGGTACACGGTCACCGCCCTCTGCACCGGCGTGGCAGCACAAGTTGGAGTAATCTTCGCTTCACCTGCTCGCATGACGGCACGGTAGCAACTGTGCACAGCCAGACGTACTCCGGAAACGAGCAGGATGCTGTGCGTCAAGTTAACTCGAGCGACTCGAGTTCCAAACGGGCTCGTGATTAAGCATAATGCAGAGAGGCACATGCGCAAACCTGGTTTAACAGGGCCAAAAGTTGGGCTGAAGAGAACGTGACAACGGTGCGCTGAAAACTTCGTTTTAAAAAAGAAAAACTAAAAGAAAGCGTCCCATCGCAAGCGGACCGTCGCACGTGCGATCGCACGTGAGTGCAGCGAACAGGCAGGCGCGCTGCCACCGTTCAGTGAACGCGGTTTCGCGATAGGTTTTGGCGGTAAAAGCGCCTTTATATCCACAAACGAACCTTGTGCGGCGGTTAGTATGGCGATTATGAACCTCCAGTGACACCCGTCATTCACCGAAAACCAACTAATTGGTGACAATGTAGGTGTTCGATGATGAATGTGAAGTCACTAAATAATTTCAAAGTAATTTATGCAATTTTCTGCACGTATTCAGCGATATCTTCAGCCGTTTACAGACTGCAAGATGATAATCGCTTGAAATTTATTACGTGCCTTGAATAGTGCCGAGCGCCAGCGCTGCTTAATCAGAGATGGTGGCGCCGTTTGCAATGAAAGCCCACCGATGGCGACAGAGGGCGCTGCTTGTCGGGAGGGTGCTGCCGCAGCAGACGACGCGGTTTCCTCGCTTCGGAAGGCAGCAACCTGGTCTTGTGCGTGCGTGATTAACCTGCTTGTGCGCGTATTTTTTTGTTGAGCGAGGTGTTGTTGTTTGTTGTACTGTATGGCTGCTTGCACATGCAAGCCATCGCGTCCGCTCCTGCCTGTAGTTCTGTGTGAATTCGTCGCTTTTGTGCGCGCGTGTATCCGTTCTGCGCGTTTTCGTCGTGTAGTAAAATCATGGACTGAGCTCCTGATTGTTCTTTTCACGTGCCCATCACTAAACGAGCTACATGTCACGGCACAAACAGATGTCAAAACCAAAGCGACCATGCAAAGAGACTTGCTTTCGAGTGCCGCTGTGTACAAGGAGCGTGTTTCCATTTGTTTACTGCACCGCTATGCTACACAGCTTGCAGAATGGGAACGAAACTTCAAAAGAGAACACTGAAGGCATAGGCCGGCGAACTCACTCTGGCTCACTCAGACTCATTTCAGATCATGACTTCAGCCGTGGAGTGAGTCCGGACTCACATTCAGATCATGTTCTGAGCCGTGAGTGAGCCCGCACTCGTGCATATCGTGATCTGAGTTGTGAGTTCGGGCTCACGTTCAGATCATGATGCGAATCGCGAATACGGGCGGATCTGAGCCGCGGCGAGAGTGGGTCATGTTCAGTCCGGTACTGAGTGGGCCTGTCAAATCAAACAAGTCCGTGATGTAAGGTTGAGCAATCCCATGATCCCAAGTAAATCCATGATGCCGATTGGGCACGGGTTTGTAACGTTCATAAATGCGTTTCCTGCGCACTCGCAACATTGAATATCTTTTGATCGAGATGATGATGTAGAGCAATCTTATTTCTTCCTGGTGCTGTACTCCAGAACATTGCTAAAATGCGAGAAAAGTTGATTAGCCGCCCCGCTTGGTCTCGTTGGATATTAGCTATAGCTTGCTGTATCGCGGTTGTCCTAGCCATTCGTTAGCTGTTTTTTAATTGGTTGCAGAACACATTCAGCGGCCTGACATTTTTACGACCCGCGAGCGGCAGCTACAGGCCTCTGAGCCTGGCCAGGCTATATATATGTACATAGGCGAGCTGCGATTAAGAGCTCGTCGCATCACCGTGTCTTTGGCATTTTAAGCATGTAACTTGGGGGTTGTTGGGAGTAAAAACTATTCATCTGTTCTTTGTGCGAGTTTATAGGAGTCCTGAGTCAAGCAGATCCTGGGTTAGCTATCAGTTGATATGTGCAAGCGTGCCCGAAATAGTGATGCGCAGGTGAGTCGTAAGTCGAAATGAGAGAGCCCAGATAAGTCGTGAGTTGAAAAGAGCGAGCCCAGATGAGTCATGAGTACAGATGAATGAGTCCATTTGAGCCGTGAGCTGAAATGAGTGAGTGAGCGAGCCTAGATGAGTCGTGAGTCTGAGTGAGACATGAACCGCTATGTGTGGCTGACTCCGCATGACATGGTGAGTGAGTGAGCCTAAGTGAGTTATGAGCAGTTCGAGTGAGCCCATAGAGATTGTCCAAACATTTCTGAGTGAGCATTCATGATTTTGCCGAGATATGGAACGCTGGCACCAGCTGCTGTGGTTTGGGAGTAACATTTTTCGAGCAGTTTTATCAAGCGCATATTCAGTTTCACCGTAACCGCGGCGTAACCAGCGAGCTTCCCCTCGATAAACCGCGTCTGAAACCCGACACGATATTCACGCATTATCTAAAACACATTGGGCGTAAAATATCAGCAAAGAGCATAACTAGAAATCTGTGCGAGCAAGAGCTTCCAGCAAAGCGTCACTGGTAGGCGTGCTGTGTCGGAAGCGTCCGAGTTGTGCTCGTACCATTGAGAGTGCCAAATCGGTGAGCGTGGAAGGACCTGGTGCCGACAACAGAGCTCTACTTGTTGAAAAATGCACCACACGCTGTGGTTCCAAAGAAGCAAGCGCTGGCGAATTGTGAACGTCTGTCGACCACCAGCGAGAGTGCATCGGTCCTACTCTACAATAATGTCTCTATTCCAGTTACATTGTTGGAAGTGCCATCTGTGTTAGTGGATTAATTAGCTTACGCCTATTGTGAAGCTGAAGAAAACAACTTTGTTTGATGGGCGGCAATCATCGGTAGCCGCAGTGTACCTGAGGGGAAGAGAGGAGTCAAAACATATACCATTATAATTCACTTGCAAAGAGGCCGAATCCTTGATCAAGGAGGTTTCCTTCACAAATATTAGTGGTGGATGCGCCATAGTCGGCCTCAGGGAAGCACACTTACAACAAAGGCATGTTTTCTACGAGGTCCGATGGAGATTCCCGAGCTTTCTGTAAGTACCAAAGAATTGTGGCTCAAAACCAAGTACGCACAACACCTAAATAAAAGCCAATAAAATTAACTGACGCGTTTCACCGGCTTCGTTAGAGAAAATGTTACCGAAAAAGTACTTTTGTAATCGCGTCTATAACACAAATTCCCCGTTTCCTTCGTAAGCACCGGCTGTTCGAAGCTCGAAGATGCGCTGAACTTCATAGAAGCTTCCTCGCAAGCGACAAGCACTAAATGTGAAGCTTCCAGTCGGAGACTCAGAAGAAACACTGAAACCTGCAATCAGCTGCGTCCATGGCAGCTGTGGGTGCTTACGGCTTAGCAAATATACAGCATTCCTTTTGCTAATGTCACGAGAGCGAGGCGGCGCTACAGTGAGCTAATGGCTTTTCTTTACAAAGTACAAGCCAAATACATCCTTGTTGCTATTTAGTGCAGTTTGTAGTTATTTCGTAGTGCAATATTAGCGACACATCTTTTATGGTCATCAAGTCCTCGTGAAATAATCAGACTATCTTTGCACACGATTTTTACGTAGCTTTACTGTGCTGCCGCTGTGCGGATTAATTTTTGGTCACCAATAAACTAAGCACAAGCTGATAAGTTAACATAACACCAAAATAGTTTTATATCAGTGCAAGTACTGCAGAACGATGAACAAGAAAAACTAAAATATAAAAGTATTGTAATTTGTACTGACACACAAGTCTGGCAGCAATGTACATAACTTGCAAAAACCTGCAAACACTGTACTAATTTGTAAAAAGTATATCGTAAGTATCGATTAATTTTAAAAAGCTCAATCTTAATAACAATACCATTTTTTTGTTATTTATAAATTTCAGTTTGCATGTGAGAAAGTTATAATTGCTCACAAAAATCTGGCAACATAATGTGT
The DNA here is from genome assembly GCF_052857255.1 of Amblyomma americanum. Classification (NCBI taxonomy): domain Eukaryota; kingdom Metazoa; phylum Arthropoda; class Arachnida; order Ixodida; family Ixodidae; genus Amblyomma; species Amblyomma americanum. The sequence continues at coordinate 79,145,633 of NC_135497.1, read as the reverse complement.
TCAAATGTTGGCAGCAAGAAAAATATAAATTGAAATTTGCAAATTAATATATGCACTAAACGCAACGTGTTGTAACAAAATAATTTATTTGATTAGAAATTGTTCATGTGTACAATAAGTTTTGTCAGAAAAGTCTGGCTACTATGGCATCATGGAAGTCTGGACACAAATTCATAATTACTTCGCGAGTTTTCTTGTTTTTAACGCCAGCGTCACAATTACATTATCAGCACATATATTTCGGAACAATTTTCACGTTCTGTAAAGCAGTGGGAAAAATACGACTGGAGCCACTATCACGTTTGAAATCATCGAAACAGTTCAACTTGTCCTTTAACCTCAAATGAGACACAAAAAAAAAGTGCCCTAATTATTCTAGACGCTGCGAACTTCCACTTGCAAGAGACGAAATCAAAAGAAAAAAGCCGCTACTGCTTTCTGGTTTAGATTATGAGATTCGTCTGCTAAGACAAGTTGTTCGTCTGCTAGGCAGATGTAGTTTGCACAGCTTGGGCACACTTGACGCCGGCTTCTACAAGCCCTCCCCCCCACCCCCCCCAACCCGTTCTTTTTTCCTGTACTCATAACATGAACAGTTCCACCTCACTGTCTCCTGGAGCTCATTGCGAGCACGAGAATATGAGCCCGACGGGCAGGGGGGTGGGGGGTGCGAAGTTCGACCACCTAGACAACAAAGTGGATACAGATGAGGGATGACAGCGGCTGGGCGTCTGTCTGTCTAACTAAAGTTTCGAGACGTTCTTCGGAGTACGCAAACACTCGGCACTCCTCACACCCAGCGGTATATGAGAGATTCATTAAGTAGAATGTGCCTTAGAACAAGCGCATCCAAAGCTGAGATAGCCACGTCAAGGAAGAAAAAGCGTTCAGGCCAGGCCCATCGTGATGCGCCGCAGAATTAAACGCGGGGATCAAAGGCAGCCCGCTAAGCGCTAGACATTTTTGTCGCTTTGATAGCGCAGCATGAGTAGCATGAGTAAGACGATTCCCGCGAACGTGCGGGGGTGGCTGTGACTTTATGCTGGTATTCCATGGCGGGGTGGAGCTTTCTCCTGCCACGTGACTTGGCAGCCTGCGCGCTGGATTTGAACGGCGCTGGGAAGTCCACGAGGCGTGGGCGCAAGGCTTTTAGCGCTATGCTTTGGGTCTAACTGCGACTTCGTAACAGTTAATTCCACCAGTTATTTTCCGTGACACAAATGTGCGCCCCTGTCACTCGTTCATAATTGGTTGTCTGCTTTTGTTACGTTGCTCCAGCTCAGGAATATCCGCATTGGTTCTACATTTTTTTTTTCCGGGTACGTCGGACGGATCCGATCGCTGTGTTTAAAGTACGTCGGACGGACCCATTACATTTTTTTTCTTCAGGTACGTCGGACAGATCCAATCAGTTTTTTAAAAGTCCGTATTTATCTCACAAAATTTCTCCTACGGTTGGTATCACGGCCGGTACGGTGAAATTCAAGTTATTGACGCGACTGAAAAATGGGAAGTGCGGGTCGCACGGTGGTGTAGCTTTGCCCACTGCTCTCTCCAAGTCTGTTCGTGCAACGCGTGTGACCTGCAAAGTTACTAGTGGCTATTTAGATGCAAACACGAGGCACACGTATGATTTTCTGCCGTCTGCCGCCGAAGTTCGCTTCACGAACGTTAGGCTTTCCTTGAAGCAATCGAGCCGTGTTCTCCATGTCGAACTTGAGTGCGTGCCGCATCTTTGCTCACGTCTGGCAACGGCTGAATGGGGGCCGTTCGGCTGGCACTAATCTCGACTACGCGGTGGTTTAAACCCCATGTACACAGCTGCAGGCTGGGCGCTTGCCTAGTCTTCCCCAAACAACATCTATATCGCTACATGTTTGCCCACAACCGCTCACGCTTCCGGCTGCTCCTCCCTGCATTGCGGTGGAGCACGTCTTCGCCTCGGCAGGCTCGCCGGCCTGGTCATCGCCACTGTACCGGAGTACGTGTAAATAGATTCGACATGCCTTTTGCCACGGCTGCGAGGCAGAATCTGCAAGCTTTGAGATGAACATCCTATTTGCTTTGTTTGCCGGTAAAGAAGAGATAGCGTGACATTTCCTAGGGGTCGTGTTCTGCGCGGTGAAATGTGCGTGGTGCCGGGTACGGAGGTGCAGAGTCGCAGACGGCGCAAATGCTAGTGATAGCGTGCTTAAATTACGAGATCGTGGCGACAGATTACGAGACCGTTTACAAAGTGCGAAGCCAAGGCACCGACCGAGTGCGTACTTCTGCTGGCGTACGTCGATTGGATGAATCTGGTGAAACTCAAGCTACGCAAAACGTTGACAAAACGTGGCAACAGGGCAGAAAACTGAGCTAGTCGGTATACGTTTGTTATGATAAATCCAGGCGCTCACAAACAATGACACAGAGGGGACACAGAGGTTACTCGCAACTACAAGAATTTTTATTCAGAGGCTTCTATATATACTACGTGCGATTACTCTGGGTTTGTTTTAGTTTTTGTAGTATATATAGACGCCCCTGATTAAAAGTTCTTGTAGTTGCGACTAACCGCATGTGTCCCCTCTGTGCCGTTGTTTGTGAGCGCCTGGATTTATCATAATGACAAAACGTTGCCTGAATAGTTTAAGATGCCAGTCCATAACATTGTCTTAATGTCGCTAATGTTACTGTTTTGATCGCCAGGTAACGATGTACATTAAGTGCGACATTTGGGCATCATTGATATGACATTATCCTAACGTTGTATTGACAAGAAGTGCATAAATGACGTTGCCGTTTAATTTGTGTCAGCATTTTGGCAAACCACGCACATTCTACGTGAAGAAATAATGACCCTCTGCATATTCTGCAAGGGTGAAGCGAAAAGGAACTTTCAAAGCTAAGGATCGCAGTGTCGATATTTTGACAGTGCATTAATGCACGCAACTAACGCAGCAACCATATCTACGGCGATCAAGTCAAAGGATCAGTCGTGCACGAAACACTGCGCCGCAGAAACACTACAAAAAAAAAAAAACGCCACCACGCTGCGCGCATACATATACCGGGTGTTTCACCTTAGACTTTACACAATTTTTAAAAGTTGGCTTTTTGAGTTAGAAGAACACTGTTTTCGGCACAGCATTGTCAGCGGTGTAGTACGTCAGAATGCAGCCAAGACGTGCTAACTAGCAGGCTGGTTAACTAATACTGAATTGCTAACTTTTCAACTATTACTGTTAAGCTCTTTAATTACTGAGAGGCGTGCAGCGCACCGTAAGTAATACCTATATCAGGTTTCAGAATTTCGAAAACGCGGTTACTCTCGGCGCTGTGGCCCAACAAATTTTGGCTGCATCGCGCCAAAATACGTGCGCTTTCGAGAAGCTTGCAAGCAAAGCAACCTCTCCAGTGCATGTAACTCGTCGAAATAGCCAAATTTGTTGGTCCACAGCGGTGAGGGTTACCGAGTTTTCTAAATTCTAAAAACTGATATGGATATTACGGTGCGCTACAAGGCTCTCAATAATTGAAGAGCTTAACAGTAATAGTTAAAAAGTTAACAATTCAGTATTAGTTAACCATCCTGCTAGTTAGCACATCTTAGCTGTATTCTGACGTACTACACCGCTGACAATGCTGTGCTGAAAACGGTGTTCTAACTCGGCCTATTTTTAAAAATTGTGGAAAGTCTTAGGTGAAACTCCCTAGTAATTTTTTTATGGCCCGTTGGGTTCTTCGGAAGGGTGCAGACCCTTCCAAACGTTGTTGTTCGGCGGTGATGAAGGGAGATGTGCAGATGAAGGTCAAAGAGAGAATATATTTACAGAATGTACAAGGGCAAACTGCGTTACAAGTTGAGTCACACAGACGGTCAAGCTGTAACTGACAAAGACAATTCTCACACAAACACTCTACAAGCCCTTACTCATTGACGCGAGGTTAGAGTCTAGGATTGTAGAAATACGTGCCACTGCACGGAGCCTCTAGCTCAACTAGACAAGACTGCCCTCCAATGATTTTACATGCAGTTTTAAAGCTTTTGCAAACAAAGAAATTAGGGCGGTCATATATCGAGGGCCGCCCTAAGCTTCGATAACCAATGGAGGTAGCCACAGCCCCTGAAGGTTGGACCCAACTTCGAGCCCGGGGCTTGGCTATAAAGAAAAAGAAACATATACAGAAAACATTTTGAAAACCCTCTCCCCGAGGGAAGTTCTCGGCCTTAGCGCTTGATGCTTTCCCCTTCCCTGCCGCACCCGCGCGTCGCCTCTCAAAGGATGAAGCGTTTTTTTTTTTAGCTAATTGGCGGGACCACTGACCCACTGGCTCACGCAGTAATGTCAGACGGCGGAGAACCGCGACGTTTCGGTGCCATCGAGAATGCCAAAAAAAGAAGAGAAAAAAGGGGCCCATCGCGGAATGCGAGGTGGTTCGCCTTCTGCCGCCGTGGGAATGCTGCCTGAGATCAAGCGGCCCCACGTGCTCGTTGTTCGCGCCTCGCATGCTTTCTTGGCGCCAGGTGCCCTCGGCTGTCACAGTGGTGTAGTGTTCCTGTATATGCTGCGGGAGCATATACAGGAACACTACAGTGGTGCTGCCAAGCAGCCAGTGCTTCCTGCGCCTTTGCCACCGCTTGCGGGGGGGGGGGGGGGGGGGGGCGTAGACCGGAGGCCCGCAGTGACCACAAGCTAAAGGAATTTAAAAGGTATGCGCGTTGATGAAGCGCGGCCTTACAACCCTGTATATTCTGCGCAACTTGCGTGGCTCCTCTGTTGCAGCTGGCTTCCTGTCGAGAAACACTGTCTCCCCTGCTGGCAACCCGGTGCTTTTTTTCGTCGCTTAACTTTTTCGCTGCTTCTCTTTTTCCGGTGTGTTTTCGATCGCCTTCTCCCGTTTCGTGTTTAGTTAGTACGAAGCTTGGAGTGAATGGGCCACGCGAATCGTGCAGCCCGCCTTTAGACTGTACAGTTCTTGTTTGGTTGTTTTCCTTTAGTCGTCATCTCCGCGACCACGTGTGTTCTGGAATCCGCCTTTCTCGCACGGCCTCTCTGCGCATGCGCGCCGCTCCTCCTCCAGCTCCACTGGTTGAATCGAAAACAAACCGGCTGCGCATTCGCTGTTCATGTTAGCGCAGTCAGTCACAACTCAAGAAGGCAGCGGTGAGGCTCCTCAAAGAATGCTCTTCAGCCAATGGCGTCGGCCGGTTTTCATGAGGCAGTGACTAAGCAAGGAAGGGGAGAAGGGCCTTTGTCCCCGTGCCTTGGGGAGTGAGTTAATTGTTCGGGCTCTGGGTGCGGAGGGTGCCTCATTGCGCCCGCTCCGCAGCCGCCCTCACTGAGAAACCCTAGTTAAAGGGACCCTGGAATGATTTTGATGGTTATATTCTTGTGCTACAGATCTGTAGAGGTGTCCTTTGTGGGTATTCTAGTCATTCAAAGGGACACTGAGGAGAAATTGAAGTTGGCTTGTATCGATAGAATACGAGCTCCTGATCACAAAAACGCCACTCTTACTGAAAACAAATCTCTTGTAAGGTAGAAAATAACAAGAACCAAAATACAGGTATCGCCGCCACAGGCCGATCTCGCAAGTACAATCGTGGCGACGTCATAGGACAAGAGACGCCACCTTGGAGGAATTGTCCTTCGTACTCGGTAGCGCGAATCTCTTAGGCTGACAAAAGAAAGTTGCACGGTTCAATATTGAAGTAAGTTTTGCTTTAAAACCAATAGTGAACTTTTATCACACAAGAAAGGCTGGTAAAAGACAACCTAAATGTTGGAAGCAAAGAAAACCGATGCTTGGCGGCGCCACAGGCGGCCAGGAGAGTTTCGATTTTTTATTGCTCTTTGCGTGCCCCGTGGTTTTGCTTTTGACGCGCCTCGATTTACAAGCGCCGAACAGCAGAGGAACTCCATGTGCCGCTTCAAGTGCTAGTTAACCCTTGAAGGAGCCTGTGGTCAGATGATCGCCACGGTCGATGAAAGACTATGATGGCACGATGGTCGATCGTACAAGGCAGTTCGCAGTATAAAGAGCACTTCGCAAGCTCGCCCGGCGAACCATTCTTGGCTGTGCCAGTCAACTTCAAACTACTTAATGGAAATCGTTTATTAGGGACGGGGGACAAGGTACAAGGCAGTTAAGAAAAATTGCTGATGGCCTAGCTCTGTTAGGCCAGGAAATAGGTAGCGAAAGCGCGGAGACTTCTGTATCGGAAGTGTGCATTCACTAAAAGTGCCTTTATTGATGGTTAACATTGAGCCGTCGTGACGGAGTGGTAGCGTCTCCGCCTCAAACGCCAAAGGCCCTGGTTGGATTCTGAGCCTAGGCGCAGGATTTTTTGTTATTCAGTGAGTGGGCGGGTGGTTTCAGTGGCTCCCATAGATGCCACCACCGAATACGTTGCTCAGCGGTTAAGCGCAGGCTCTGTTAAGGCGCGTTTATACTCCGGCGTAATGCGCGCTCGCTGCACGGCGACGTCACGTCTAGGCTCCGTGCGCTGCAGTTTGGTGCGCGCGAGTGGCGCCACCTGGTTAATAGCGGTGGCGAAAGGCGGACGCAGCCGACGCAGCTTCTGGTTCAGTTTGCAGTCAGCGAGGCGAGCGGTGAGGTGTTTCGTTCGAAGGCGAAAACAAACTTGTATAATTATGGGTGCTCGACCTACTGCTCTGTTGAGCAATGTCACAACAGCTATAAAAACACTGCAGAAAAAGGTACCGAATATATTGTTACGATGAAGTGGCAGTGGAAGACGAAGTGGCCTCGCGTAAAAGGACGAACGAAGAAGAGGAGGTCAATGCGGCTCCCTGTTCGTGTTGGTGCTCCCTGCTAGGAACTCTTTATTATAACCCCCAACACTTGTAAATAAATGTAAATAGTATTTCCCCGTAACAATATTTTAACGCTTTCTTTGGACATCGTGCATGCTCGCTCACGCACAGAGGGTCTGGTGGAAATGAGTACACTGTGGAATTAAATTGATGAGTGTGAACTGGGAAAGGGTTGACACTGACTAGGGTGTTTTGAACGTGCCATCATTGGTAGGAGTTGCTTTAGGTCTTTATGTAGAGGGAAGGAATGCGCTCAGTCAGTCACAGGAAATGGTCTACGGTGACAGGAAATGGTCTACGGTGAAGTTCTTGGAGCTAGCATCTGGGGTTTGAGTCTTCGTTTGTTATGCTAATCTGTGGTTCAGCGAGTCAATTTTGTTTCTAGTTTTTTTTTGTGCTTGCGTGTATGCTGTGGGAGCGACGTCGTACTTCTGAGTATACTTATGTTGTTTTCACATTGTTTCACCTAAGGTTTTGTGTATTTATTTGAATCATTTTATTTCCTACAGTGGTTTAAAATTTTGTATCCTTATTTGTTGCATTTCTGAGGTCTCAAATCCTGTTCTGGACGAGGGAAAAGAAAAATAGAGAGTGGTTCAAATTTCCCTATATATATTTCTTGGATTTCACAACATCGCTAAACCCTTAATTTCTGGAATTAATATTTTGATTTTAATGAGGTTTTTCGTCCCAATGCAACTCAGACTATAAGAGGCGCAATAGTAGGAGGTTCCAAATTATTTGAACCACTTGGGTTTTTTTAACGTGCACTGACATCGCGCAGTACGCGGGCCTCTAGAATTATGCCTTCATCGAAATGCGACCGCCGCAACCAGGATCGAACCCGAGTCATTTAGGTCAGCAGCTGAGCACCATAACCACTGAGCCACCGCGGCGGCCTTTCTAGAGTTAAGTATTTACCAAAAGAAAAATACGACTGAAATAATTCATGTAATTGGTGCCTTCACGAAATCCCTGAAATGAAAGTCCTCTAACTGTGGAAGATACTTAGCAAGAAACCCATCGTATTTTTGTATGCTTAGAGCTATGCTTCTCTGAGGGGAATACACAAAGTAAAGCAGTGACTATCCCGCAGGATGTAGAGCATTATAATCTGATATGCGTAGTAAGTGCGTTTTTCGCAATTCTAGCCGACAATTCACATAGTGGATGTCACAGTGGGTGTAAACTGCATAGCTGATTTCATTATCTGAGTCAATTAGAGACATGTTTCTCAAACTGTAAAGGTAATTAATCTCAATAAGGTCAATTGCGCTGCCAAATATTGCAGTGCCGTCGGGACTGCAACACAATCATGGCTGCTCGGCATCGGTGATCAGCACAACCTGAAAGCAATTGAAACTAAATGTATCAGCGGTGGCGACAAGGCTTTCAATGCCTTGAAATCCGCAGAGAAGCAGGCGTTGACTTAGAATGGTTAGTGCTCGTCTGCTATGCGGCCGGGCTGACGCGAACGCACCGGCATGGAGGAGGGCGCAGGGCCATCACGGCCTGTCTCGAGGAGACAGGCCGTGATGCTGCACGGCGAAGTCACGTCGGTCAAAGCGAAGACCCTCTATACTCCAACTGCACTCGACCGCCGACGCGTTCGGCGGCTTCGGCGCACTCTGACCGCACTGGCAGGGAGGCTTGGAGCATGTCACTATTTCGCGCCGAGTGCGCCAACCGCCGCCGGCCCGGCCACTGATTTGGCTCCGCGGCGAGGTGCGCGTTGTATTCAATAGCTGCGGCAATTGGGCGGAGCTGTTCTTTTCGAGCTCGGCTAATTTAATCCATTCACAGTACATATCTGACGGTACATGCAAGTGGGTGAGAGAGCCCGATCCAGTGGACCCGTTGGATCTAGCGGAACCCGTTGAAGCGTCGTGCGTCGGCTTTAGTTTCAAGCCGCCAACTTTAAACGCGACCGCCCTTGAGCACCCATCCGTTTTTTGTGGCAAAAAAATAAATAAATAACCTGGCTCTTGCAACCGTGGGAGACCTCGACGCCGCCTGCTGCCCCGTGAAACCGCGCCGTTCAAGTAATCACAATCCGTTGGCCCAAAAGCCCCGGTCAGCCTCCGATGGGCGCAGCTAGCCGGCCTTGTCCTGGCCTCTCGCGACTCCCCGCACTGGGGTTATGATATCTAATTAGCAACAGCTGCTCACGACGGAAGAGGGAATAGACCCGCCGGCGCCTAACCTAACCGTGCTCCCTCAAAAGCATCGCACGCTCTGTGGGGCTGAGGTCGCTGAAATGCAGGTCGGAGTTTTTGCGAGAACTTCGTTGGCGGGTTCGGGAACGGGATCCATCGTAACGCTGGCAAGACGCCGGTGCAAACGTAAACGAAGCGACGGTGGCGACCCCCGATAGATGCCTTCAACGTGCGGCGGCGGTAGCTTTCATTTCGGCAGCTGCTAGACCGCACCGCTAGCCGCCAGAAATCACGGTCTCTCCGTTTACGTCACGTTTCACGTCACTCCGTCCTGTGTCGTCATAAAAGTTATCTGTGACGTCATAAGAGTTCTCGAGTTTGAACCGAGCGGCGGGAAAAACGTTTCCAATTTGGAACCCAAATTTATTTGAAATAAATGCATCTTTCGCTCGCGGACAAGCAGCAACAAAGCCATGAAATGCCGAACTATCATATTTTGCTAACAAAAAGAATGATAGAGTTCTCCTCAGTGTCCCTTTAAAAGCTGTGCTTGGACGCTATAGTTTACAGACAGTGGCGTATTTCAGGGGGGTTCACGGCTCATTAGTACTCTGCAGCCCCCCCCCCCCCCCCCCCCGACCTAACAAGTCCCAGATGCGGGTATAGGCCGATGTACCGAAAAAGCTGCCGCCGTTAGCAGAAGCCTAGCTGACCGGAGATGAGGAGAAAATTGGACAGCCGACGAGAGAGGACTCAAAAGCATGCCCTTACCGTCCAGCTATACAAACACTGTGCCGCATCGCTTAACGTTGGATGCTTTTCGCTTGAGTAGAATGGTATGTTTTCCTGCGTTTCTGGCCAACTTCTCGAAAAGCTAAGAAATTAGACACTCTGTGTTTCCATAGCCCATGGGGTTGCGAATCCCTCTCTTGAGATCTGGAGAGTGTTTGGACTTTATAAAGCTACCAGCCCTGATCGAAGGGGAGCTTTCTCCTCATTTGAAAACGATACTATTTCATATTTGCCACTGCTGTACTAAGTCTCCTCGCCATGTAAGTAAAGCTAGGTCGGTAACAATGCGCTCATAGGGCTCTAGGACACTAAGCATTCTATAGTGCGCATACGAGGGGAACAGGTTACGCTCGCGCTAAAGCCGTTGTTTTTAGAAATTTCTCTCTTAAAGTGTTGCCTCACGAGCCACTGAAAAGGATGACATGCTGTGCTCTTTTTATAACCCGATTTTTTCGGTTGTGCCCAGCTTGAGTAGGCACTCGTCGCTGGTACGAGCCCGATGTTGCGCTTCTTGATTTCTGCGACTTTTTCGGCTGCAACACAGATGCTATTTTACTGCTCGTTGTATTTCTTCTTTTTTTAGCGAAATTTTCTCACGAAAAGCAAACAGGCCTGCACAGGCACGACCGAATGAGCACCAGGTCGGTCCAGTCATTACAAAGGGATAGCTGGCCGCGGTCGGGCTTGGAGTCCGGACGGAAGTAGCGGGCCGGGCCACGTCTAGATTACCGGCCCGCGCACACCCCCTGGCAGCAAGTACAAAGCTATGCTTTGTAGCTTTCCCCGAATATAGAGCCTGTGTTCTGCCGTTTAAGCATTCCAGTCCAGCGGTGCTTCTGCAACATTTAACAAGGATCGCTTTGTTTAACAAGGATCGCTTTGGTCAGCGCGCTGACGACACGATACCTGGGGCGACATTTCGTGGTATTAAAACTTTGGCATGGAGTAAAAAAATAAAAAAGCGACGTACTGAAACGTACCTGGTTCCCGCACGCATCGTTGTGTCCTCGCAGAGTCCACAGCTTAGCGTAACAGTGCAGCGGCATTTCACGTTTCGAACGAAGCGCAGCCGTGTTAACCCAGCGCTGGGCAGAGGTTTCGTTCTCTCGACGGAACCAACATGGAGAGATTAGTTCCCGTAGCTCCAAGAGATGTCGCTGCTTACTGACACTTCAAGAGGCAGTGCCCTACTCTTTGAAGCTAGATCAGGGTGTCATAGAACGCGAAGTTACAGAAATACAACCAAGATGATGACACGTGTGCAGTGTGGGTTATATGTGTAGAAACAATTGAATGCTCAAATGTGGTGGTATCCATCCGGACGTCGATGCAGTCACTCTCCTTGAGGCCCTAGGGTTTAGAGATTGTGAATGAATCTGCGGTGGATGTTAGCAAAAAAGTGATTGGAAGATTGGTAGCTCATAAGCAGAAGTGACACAAGGTGAGAAGTGTAGGATTAAAAATTGTATTTTAAGAAAATGGCGAATTTATAGACTGATTTACTACTCTGTTAAAGAAATATAAAGAAAATAAAGCCGGGCATGGTGGCAACTGCAACCGCACCGCTTCAAAGGGGACGCTCCTATTTAGCATAGCACAGCGTAGCATAGAAAAACTTTATTATAGAGTTCAGACCAAGTGTCAGGAGGCCGGACTTGCCCCCCCCCCCCCCCCCCCCGGCCTTGTCAGACGGCCGAGATCCCTTGGAAGCTGGCGGCTTCGAAGGCTTGTCTGATGATTGTCTTCTGCTGTTCCAGGTCCTGGCTGCGTATCAAAGCCTCCCATGACTCCTTACTGTCCGCTAAAGATTGGGCGCAGGCCCGCATCATATGCGCTAGGGTCGCCCGTTCTCCACAGCTAGGCCCTACATTTGCCGTCGGTTAAGCCCAGCAGGAACCTACTCAGTGTGGCTGGGTCCGGAAAGGTGCTTACCTATTTTCGTAGTGGTAAAAGCGGAGGTCCCCGCGGGAGGCGTGTTGCGTAGAAATTCATCAGATGGCCAGCGCGGTCAATTACTGGGGACTGGCTGGCTGAAACGGTCAGCAGGCAAGGCGCGGCAAGCGAGTGCCGCCGGCGTGCTTTTTTCACAATGCGGCTCTCTTATGTTGCAGTCGTGCTGAATCCACCAAATATGAAGGACAATATAATATGTGAAACACAGGAAGACAGGGCGTTGCAAGGATCAGACGTGTTTGCCCGCTCAGGTTCATTGTTTATTACATTTTCTACTTACCCTGCTGTGCCTGTCGCAAGTCATTCTCGAATGGCGGGAAACAATGGCGTGATGAACGCACACGTATGTATTGCTGTGTTCTTCTGGCAAGAGGATATCAGAATGCTGTTGGAATTCTTATTTCAGAAACACATTATGAGCCACTCTTGACAACAAAGCGCGCAGAAAACGACGAGGACGAAGACGAGAAAAAGAGACAGACCAGCGCTTGTTGTTGTTGCCTCAAAAGCGATGGCGCTTGTCTAGGTCTTTTCTCGTCTTCGTCCTCGTCGTTTTCTGCGCGCTTTGTTGTGAATAATGAGTTACAAACCATAGCCCAAAGCCACGCCTTATGAGCATCTCGAAGGCAGAAGTATATAGATCTACAACGAATATATCGCTGCGAAAGAATACTGCACAACAGAAGAGTTGCTGGCTAAACAACACACGCACGCACAATTCAAGTGCTCCTAACCAATCCTATGGCCGGCTGTTTTTTTTTGTTATCATACTCTTTTTATGACAACAAAACGAGCGTCATTGGCATAGGCCAAAATCTTAATTTTATACTGTACTAGCGCGAGAAGCAACGATTGTGTTTTCGAAGGTACTGAGATATAGGCGCTCAAGAAATGAAAAACGAATTACAAAGACGATGTCGAGCAGGCGATTTAAGAAAAAAAAAATATTGCTGGTGCTTTAGCATTACTAAGCGCGAGGTATTATGCGAAAGCAGTTTTTTGCAGGTTGACACCACCACCACGTACCTGAAAGCGCGATTGAGGTTTCCACCGACCCAGGGAGCGTCTTGAATCGAACTTTTTTCACCGTCCATGCCAATTTGCCTAATTTACGCCTGCGGGCTATGCTCCAGTGCCGCGTTTCTGCAGCAACGTTGTCCACACCAACGCATGCAGAACACAACTCCTTTTATGCCCCGAGGCAATAAATAACGTTATAAAAAAAAATTCGCTATCACCACCTAGCTCGAAGCGCGAACACTAGTTTGATAGTGACATTAGCATCAGTTGATGAAGAAGACGGTGTGCAATGCTCACCGCGAGTAATAATAATAATAATAATAATAATAATAATAATTGGTTTTGGGGAAAGTAAATGGCGCAGTATCTGCCTCACATATCGGCCGACACCTGAACCGCGCCGTAAGGGAAGGGATAAGGAGGGAGTGAAAGAAGAATGGTGCCGTAGTTGAGGGCTCCGGAATAATTTCGACCACCTGGGGATCTTTAACGTGCACTGACATCGCACAGCACACGGGGGTGCCTTAGCGTTTTGCCTCCTAGGGTGAGCGCGCCGGGGCGCTCGCATCGAGGCATCTATTGCCTCCATCGAAACGCAGCCGCCGCGGTCGGGTTCGAACTCGGGTACTCCGGATCAGTAGCCGAGCGCCCTAACCACTGAGCCACCGCGGCGGGTCAACACCGCGAGAGTGTGTCGCAGTTCAACTCGAGGCGCGATTGGCTGCGGCGATAGCCTACAGTGCTCGCGCGCAGCGAAGCTGATCTGTTCGCGCCGCCACGGGTTCGAGACCCAGTTGTGGATATTTGTTTGAAACGCGATTACCCTCGGCGCTGTGGCCCAACAAATTTTGGCTACATCGCGCCAAAATACATGCGCTTTCAAGAAGCTTGCGGGCAAAGCAACATCTCCAGTGCACGGAACTCGTCGAAATAGTGAAAATTTGTTGGGCCGAAGCGCCGAGGGTAATCGCGTTTTCGAAATTCTAAAAAGCGATATGGTTATTACTTATGTTGGGCTACACACCCCTCAATAATTAAGGACCTTAACATTAATAGTTGCAAAGTTGACTATTCAACATTAGTCAACCGGCCTGCTACAGTTAGCGCGTCTAAGCTGTATTCTGATGTACTACCCCCCTGATAATGCTGTACCGGGAAAAGCGCTCTTCTGACTCAAAAAGCCTATTTTTAAAAATATCAGAAAGTCTTAGGTGAAACACTCTGTATATAGTATATGCTTAGGATATTTGAAGCTTTTTTTTGTTGCGTTTCGAAAATTTGGCCGTGTGCCGGGAAATGTCCTGCATGGAGGAGGTCATTAAATTTGCGAAGCGTAGAGGAATAATATTAGAGCCCCCCCCCTTTTTTTTTTTCGTTCCAGTATGTTTCTGTGTGTTGCATTGTTACAAGTGCTATTACACTTTCATACCCAAATCATTAAGAAATCATTACCCCCTCATTATGTTACCAAACATGCCAGTATTCATTCAAAAGCCTATGATGCTAAATGGCGACACGCTCATAGCGCATTTGGTCCATTTTACGCTGCTAGTCCAAGTTGCCTGAAAGACGAAATCGGAAACCAACTTGAAGGCCAAGGGACAGTTGACAATGCACCGCCGGGAAACTAGCGGAAATAAAGGAAATAAAATACTTAACCTTGTAAACAGTTTTTTGATGTAGCCTGTCATTATGTGTGCTTATGAATATAAGCAACAATATAGCCTTTTACGTCGCGCGTGAGGACCAGCGCTAATAGTGGAAAAATTCTGCTTGAAAAAAGCATAACCTGGAAAAACCCGCACGGAGGAACTTTTCATTGAATAACGCGATTTCGGCCCGGGTTTGAGCTCAATAAATAGTGCCCATGTCCCGAAAACGAAACACCCTAAATATATTCGACTATTTTTCTATTGCCGCGGGTCTCGGAATTAAGACGGGCGCGCAACATTGAAGTTAACTCGGCTTAACATTCATGAGAGGGGCTGCTCTTGAGGCTATTATTTACAGAATATTGCAGTGAAATGCATAAGATGTATGTCTTGTCTTTCACCGAACACTTTCAAAAATTCTTAACAAATGAGGTGGTTAAAATGAAAAGAAAGTCTAGAGAGAAAAAAAAAAGTGTCAGCTGCGGCGATATCACAGCACAGTGTGGTGGTTAGTGGCAGTGCATTGTGCGGACACAGCATGTGTGCATCGAAGCGACGCGGGAGACGACGAGAAACACCAGCTCTGGGTCCCTCTACGCCTACGCCGCTTTGCTTCGATGCGTGGCCGTTTCGGACGCAGTGGTCATCCCCAAAGCTCAAGCGCAGCTACACCTCTCGTGTATTCAAGCTAGGAGTGTACGACCCTGTACATTGTCACGGTGTTTTGCTCATGTGAGCGCTCTTTGGAGTTACCGCGAAGAACCAAAAGTTAGTTGGATTTAAAAATTTTAAATCAAATTTGGAACAGGCTACAACAACAAATCTGGTTTTAGAATATTTTACTTGCGTTGTTTCTTTAAGCTGGATAGATAAGCGGGCGAGTTGGTGATACATAATGCAAAAAAACAGCGCGAACAAACGGGGACTAGACGAAGAATACACAGGAACAAGCGCTGACTTGCGGGTTCCTGCAACCGTCCAAAGGACATGCTCGCCGCGTATGTAAAATCCTGTCTTCGGAATGGAGGCACCAAGGCCGGTTTTTCAAGGACCGCCTGAGAGTTGCCTGTGAGCACAGCGGAAGTCTACATCACCATCCTCGTATGTACCGTGAATGGTGCAAAACCGTTGACGAATGCACTGAGTTCTTGTGGAGCAGGGTTCGACCGAATCTCCCGTCAAGGAAAGGGACATCGCAGAAACCAGGAAAAGTGATTGTACTTGGTGATACGCCACTACCAAAACCGCATGAAGCCCTTCTTCAGATGGGCCCAAAATTCTGTGTTGAGCCACACCTGCGAGGGGAAGAAAAGGTGACCATGGCGCGATCGATTTCTCGCCTGGCACCGGATGAGTCTCGACCCAGGTGCGTAGAGGAATGTACAGCGGTTTTAGCCAGGACCTCTACGGCGGTCAAGCATGGAAAGGGATTCGGATCACTGATTAACTTCCTTGTCTCGAATAACTTGCGACTGGTAACTGCGGATAAAGAAGGGTGTTTTGTAGTCATACCTGAATCATTATTTTCGGATAAAGCATTAGTAGCCATCGAGAAGAACTTTCAGCCGGTCTCGGCGAAGGTACAGAAGGTAAAAAGCAGAGCGGTGCAACTGCTTGAACAATTGAATCTGGAGCGACTTAAAGGGAGTGTTGTTAAGGCAAAAAGCAGCTGTTTAAAGATTTTCTTCTCTGCTAAGACACATAAAACGGGATTACCATTTAGGGCCATTGTGACGGAAAAGAGCACCTGGCAACACGAAATTTCTGGATATTTGCAGAAACATTTGGCAGCTTTATCTATTAATGATCCTTTTAAGGTACCAAACTCTGAGTGTGTCGTCAAGTTTTTACAGGCGCATAACCCAGGTTCATGCTCGGCTTTCAGCATTGATGTGGTAGATTTATACTACTCCCTGCCGCACAAGGAAATGATGACTGCTGTTTCTGATTGCATCACTTCGGACAATGATGAAGAACAGTTTATAAGTGTTTGTGGTATTGCTGTGTCTGGGTTCCTTGAGCTGTTGTCTTTTTATGTTAAATCTACCTTTGTTGAATGGGAAGGCACACTCTATACCCAGAAAGCGGGTGTTTGTATTGGGTCTAAAGTAGCGCCTGCGCTTAGTGATATTTTTCTGTCATTCGTGGATAGAGCTATCCAGAAAGATTTGTGTGGAATGCCGTACCGAATTTTCAGATACGTCGATGATTTTTTAATCCTCATTGAAAAAACGGACTATGCCAAGCACATGTCTACAGTGTTAGAAGCATTTAAAGCTAATGCACGGGGTTTACAGTTCACCACTGAGGTACCGGTCGATAACCAGATACAATTTTTAGATTTATGTTTGACTGAGGGGAAGGGACACATGTGTTGGAATTACGCGCCACGTGCCAACAAACCGCTGCTGAACTATAAGTCACATCATTCTAAGGTAGTGAAATGTGGAATTGTTGTTTCATCCTTGTCATCTGCGTTGTCAAAATCTTGTCACCATGCTATGCAAGAAAGCTTTGATAATCAGGCTAAGAGACTAAAGGAAGCAGGATATCCAGCTGAGCTTATCACTTTGGGTTGCAATAAAATAATTAAAAAGCTTAAAGCGCCGACATTGCTGCCGTCTTCACAGAAAGAACAGAAACGGAAAAAGTTCGCAGTCCTTCCCTATGTGCATCGCCTGTCTCATGGTCTTAAAAATGTGGCCCATAGGTATAAAGTTGATGTGGTTTTTTCGGCCCCGAATAAGCTCAGTAAAATTTGTTCAGCAGTAGAAAATGAGTCCCGCAACCCCAAGAAATCTGTAACGTCCTGTGGTGTTAAGCACGCTAAAAGTTTTGTGCCGTGCTCCAAAGGGGTAGTTTATAAAATCCCCCTATCCTGTGGTCAGATATACATTGGGCAAACGGGACGTTGTATTAACACACGACTCGGAGAACATCTCAATTCATTAGAATCTAATCGCTCCACTAATCTAGTTGATCATTGCCGAGAGTGTCAATCATGTTTTCCGTCCTTGCATTTTACTGACATTTTGTACAAACACCCCGACCAGTTGACCAGGGAAATTATCGAGGCGTATAACATGACAAAGAAACCAAGATTATGTGTCAGCCAACCATCCCTGCTCCTGCGTGACTGTGAGGTTGCATATCTGGACATCACATAGTAACACATGCGTTCTGATTTTGTGTTTTTTTCGTTTTCTGTTTCCTTTTATAAGTGTGCTTCCTGTGATTAAACTTTAGTTGAGAGTCAGCGCTTGTTCCTGTGTATTCTTCGTCTAGTCCCCGTTTGTTCGCGCTGTTTTTTTGCATTCTTTAAGCTGGCTTTATTAATGAGGCCATGCAAGAATTTTCTCTGAGTTCAGTAAAAAAGGGCAAGAAATGTGGCGTTTTAAGAAATTTTTCACATAAATGTTAACATTTCAGCCTCAGTAATTTTCTTCTTACTTTCATCTGCTGCAGTAGTTTAAGCAAAAAAATAAATTGAAATTGGTAAACTGGGTACTTGTTAAGAAAATTACTTCCAAATTTCGCAAAATCTGATATTTTCTTGAGATTTAGACCTAAATTAAGTACTAAGACCCCCCAGGTAAAAATGCGCGAGATGGCTCTTAATGCACACAAACTTCGGTGCTTGCAATGAATTTTTTTTTTCTTGCGTCAAACTAAATTTGTCCCATGGAGGAAGGAAAACTCAGGAGAGGCCCTCGCTATCCGAGCTGCACCGAAAAAGTGTACTGGAAGTCACGCGCTTTCCCAACGACTACTGGGAGTCTTTGGCCGCCGGCACAGCCAATGAAAACGCTTGGCGCAGCTGCGTCGTCTGCTGCATTGCCTGCTGCGCATGCGCAAGCGCTCTGATACGGCGGCCAAGTAGGCGGGTGCGCAGGGGGGGGGGGGGGGCGGGTTCAAAAAATGTGATGTAACCGCCTCTCTTTAGTTCTTTCCTTCCTCCATGATTTACTCGAATAAAAATTTCTAGATTGCAAGCGTGAAGTTGGTGTGTATTATCAGCCATCCCACGTACTTTTATATGGACTGCCTTGATCTAGTTTCGATCTGAATCTCCGGAAAAAGTCACTTTTTGCGAAATTTGCGAGTAATTATCCTAAAAACTACCCTGTTTAACAACTTTAACTTATTTTTAGCATAAGCTACAGCAATACGTGAAAGCAGGTAAAAATTATTGTGCCTGAAATGTTAACGATGTTTCTGGAGAAAATTTCTTAAAACGCCACATTTCTTGCTTTTTTTTACTGAAGCAAGAAAACGCAGAAAATTTTTGCGTGGCTTTATTAACAAAATCAGATTAAAGAACAACGCAAGTGAAGTATTCTAAAATGAAATTTGTATTGTATCCTGTTTCATACTTGATTTTAAAATTCTTTAGCTCCAACCAACTTTTGCTTTTCGCGCTCAAGCGAGCAAAAAAATTTTTTTTTCGAGGAAGAATACTTCGCTGAAAGTCTATTCACCTAACTGCCAAATAGCCTCTATTTTTTTTTTCAAGACAATCGGTGGCGGTCGCTTTTGCTGTCTGGGACGTTTCGCTTGGAATGACCTACATCGCAGAAACTGCCGCGTGTGATGTCTCGCGTGGGCAACGAAGTGATAGGGACCGCTTTCCAAAGGTGGAGATAGTAAACAAGAACGAGAAGAAAGGTTCGGGGCGATATGTCAGCACACAATAAAGCGTATCTCGGGGTTGAATTCATTAGCCTGTTTGCATCTGTTAGGGTGTAGGCATTCGGCCCACAGTTTCTAGGCGAAAATGTCGAAATGGGATTTTTATTGGCCCCAGTTCAAATGATTTATTACCGCATTCCCTGTAGCTGCTGGAATCACTAGCTGCCGTTGTAGCAAGAAAAATATTTCTTTGGGTGCACTGTTTGTGTATAATATCCTTCGTTTTCCAACTGTTCTTGCAGTTCGAAAACTTTTCAAGTTTCTATGAAGTGTTAAATGAGAAATTTCTGAAAGTTAAGCACACTAAAAAATTAATGAAAACACAGGCAACCTACGCTAAAATGTGTCATCCTGCAGGACTACACAGAGGTGCCTACAAGAACATACAGCTTTTAGCCTAGCAAGCGCCAACAAGAACAACAAACCACCGCCTACACACAACTTATATGGGGAGCTTGTACACTCGCTTTCAAACAATAACCATGGGCTCAGGCTTATATACTGCCTCATTAAGGGTGTCCCACCGTTGTTACTGGGTAACGGTTAGTAAAGAAAGTTTTCTCATTGAATTTCGACACTATTATGCAATGTGTAGTGGAAAAGTCCAAGATATTTAAGTGAAAAATTCTGTTAGTTGAAGAACACGATTAGTACACAAACAACGGAAAAAGCTCTAAATTAAACAAACTGGAATCATATACACCAATAAAAACCAGACGGTTCTTTCTGGGACCAGTAGATGCCAGCGCAAAACCATTTGGTGATCTATGGGACCATTTCAACCAGAAGCTAAACAGAAGGCTTCCTTCTGGGACAAGATGAAACCATTAGAAACCAGCAGATTCGCGTTAACAAATTTTCACCTGGGTTAGCTCGGCAGTTCTAGCCGCGTACGAGAAAAATCCATTAAACGTAGGGCGAGCTTTCTATGGTAACGTTTGAAATTCTACCATTGCTGTTTTAATTCCAAAAAACCCAAGGAGTAAACCTTCGTTTTGTAGGTTCGTTTCGGGGAAAACGTCGATGGAAGACGACACAAGGCAGGGGCGCCGTTCAACCTCGCGGAATGAAAACAACGCGGCACGGATCAAGGAAATCGTACAGCAAGACCGCGCCATTACAGTCCGCATGCTATCATATTGCTCTCGACATTAGTAAGACAACATGCCACCACATTTTCGTGAGAATTTGGCGAAACGACTGCTAGGCACGTAATAAAAGGGAGCCCCCAGAGGCCTCCCTTCCATTTTCAACCATCCAGGCACCTCGCTGGCGTAGTTTTGTGCATGGTTTCAACTGGGTGATTATTTCAGCGAGCCTATAGCTGCGGCTTGTGAGACTGCGTCGTGGTGCAGCGTACATGCTTCAAGAAGAACCTACAATAGAAGTATAAAAACCGAGCTTGCAGATACGCATTCCATCGTAGCGATGTGGTTGCTGCTGAGTCTACAAGGCGTTATTAAACAGTGCTGCCAACTTTGTGCGAAATATTTGGTATTACAACTTTTGTCCGTAAAGTTTCGAGACTGATTTATTTTCCTCTCTAAAAATGCTCAAAACAAATGTTGGATGGGATGGATGGATGGATGGAAGGTAGGAGCATCCCCTTTGAAACGGGGCAGTGGTTGTTGCCACTATGCTGTTTTTTTCCTTTATTTTTGTTTACTCTGCTGTAAGTTGTTAATACTATTCGCCATTTCCTTTAAAAAAACGTCTTCCTACACTTTAAAACATATGTCACCTCTCTGCTTTTGTGCCACCAATCCTCCAATCGCTGTTTGCTAATTTCCACCGCAGATTTATTTACGTGACTATTGTTATCTCTAAACCCTAAGGCCTCAGGAAGAGTGACTGTGCCTGCATCGACATCGGGATGGGTACCATCACATTTTAGAATGAGGTGTTCTATTGTTTCTACAGATTTACCACACACAGCACATGTGTCATCTTCTTCATTAATTTTTTTTCTGTAGCTGCGCGTTCTAAGACACCCTGACCTGGCTTCAAAGAGGAGGGCACAGCCTCTTGAGTTATCATAAAACGTTTCCTTCCTGATCTGCCTTTTCCAGCATCGATATATAGTTCTACACTATGCTTGTTTTTCATTGAACCTATCCAATTCTTACCTTCGACGTTTTTAACCTGTCGTTTAATGCTCTTTCTTTCTCCTTCCTCGTCTCTGGCAAACTTACTGGCCAGCTTTCTAGTTCGTTTCCGCCACTGTGTGTCAACGCTCTTTCTGTACAGGTATTTAAATACCTTAGCTGCCCACCTGTTATCATCCAATTTCTTTAGGCGTTCTTCGTATATTACTTTACTCTGAGCTTCCTGTGCTTCGAACGTTGCCCAGCCCATATCCCCCTGTACTGCCTCGTTTGTGGTTTTCCCGTGGGCACCTAGTGCTAATCTTCCGACAGTTCTCTGATTTACTTCTAATCGCGACTGAACTTCAGCCCTTAAGCATAGAACCGTATTCCTGAAAGTAAGCCCCGGCACCATTATTCCTTTCCAAATATCTCTGAGGACTTCATACCTGTTGTACCCCCACAATGCCCTGTTATATTATCCCGGCATCTCTTCGCCTTTTTGCTATGAGAGACTGTTCGTGCTTTTCCGTGTACATATGCCCGTTATTTATCCATACCCCGAGATATTTGTATTCGGCCACTCGGGGTATTTCATGGCTTTGTACTGTAAGCTCCTGATCAGTTGTGCCGTTGAAAATTATCACACCTGACTTAGTTGCGCTAAAACTGAAACCTAGACTGTCTCCTTCGTCTCCACAGCAATTCACCAAAGTTTGCAAATCTTCCTGGCTATCTGCTAACAGTACAATATCGTCCGCATACATTAAACCCGGTAGTCGTTGCTCAACAACCTTTCCGCCTAATGTGTATGACAGATCATAACCTAGATTGCTTCCTTGTAGCTTTCTTTCCATACTTATCATATAAAGCATGAACAGCAGCGGTGATAGAGGACAACCTTGCCTTAATCCTTTGTGTATCTGGACAGTTGTTGTACTCTTAATTTCTTCCCATGTTATTTCAACTTCATTTTCTCGATATATTTCCTGTAGAAAATTAATTACCTGATGACTGACACCTTCACCTTTTAATATGTTCCCCAGGAGTTCCCTGTTCACGTTGTCGTATGCACTGCTTATGTCCAAGAAGGCTAAATGCAGAGGTCGGTTTTCCGCATTAGCTATTTCTATGCACTGGGTAAGCATGAACAGGCAATAATCTAAGAGCCTACCACTTCTGAACCCGTTCTGAAGTTCGAGTATTCTATTACTTTCTGCCCATGACTGCATTTTTATTTTCACCGCCTGCATCGCCAGCCTGTATGTAACTGATGTTATCATAATCGGTCGGAAGGATTTTATGTTCGTCTTATTGCCTTTTCCTTTATAAATCAAATTCATTTTACTCTGTTTCCAGCTGTGCGGAATTTGCTGATTCGTTATGACTGCCTCCAATACTTTTATCAGCGTTTCCTTGCCTCTTGGGCCAAGTTCATTAGTTAGCTTGATTGGAATTTCGTCGATCCCTGCTGACGTACATCTTGGAATATTTGCTTCCGCCTTTTTCCAGTTAAGATTCGTCAGTTCCACGCTGTTTTCTATTGTGCGTTCCTGTGTTGCTCTCTCATTTGGGGTGATTACCCTATCGTCTTTCTTACATTACTCAGCTATAACTGATGAAATGTAGTTCACAGCGTCATCTCCCTCTAAACATTTTCCTTCGGCATCGTGAATCTGTTCCTGTTTTCTGTGATTCGCTTTGCCCAGCCAGCTTATATGGTTCCAGAATTTTCTTGCCCCCCCCCCCCCCCCCCCCCCAGTTGCATTGCGAACTTCAGCCAGCCAGCGATCAGAGGACTGCTTTATTTTAGCCTGGACGAGGACCTGCACTTGCTGTTTCTTTTGTCGATAATATTCCCATTTTCGACCTATTTCCTCTTCAGATAACTGCGCCCTCTTTGCTTCTCTGTGTTCCCGTGATGCCAACCGTCGTTGTTCGATGGCCTCCCTAATTTCCTTATTCCACCAACTTCGTGGTTTCCTCTTTCCTCTCCAGCGGTTTACCCCTTTTACTTGTTTTATTTTTGTACTAATGAGGAGTTCTGACTTATTATAATCCCACTTTTCCATGGGATGTGTCTCTATTGCTTCCTCTATGCACGCCGCTATTTGCGCTATTTGTTCGTCATTTAATTTTCCGCACTCTGTTTGACTGCCCTTCATTTCTCTTTTGAACAGGCCTCCGAACTGTAGACTAATACGCTTATGATCACTACCGAGGCTGTACTTCCCCCTTGATGCGTATGTGCAGCGCCATATTTTCGGGCTAACCTGAGCTATTTATGCTAATTGCTGTGGCAGCCGCTAGATGGCACTGCATGCAAAAAGTACGTTGTCACTAGTCTGCGCATTTTACTGTGAGTGAATGTGGGGAGATGGACGTCCACCTCAAACAGCGTGTGATCATAAAATTCTGTGTGAAGCTTGGCAAGACAGCCACACCGACGTATGAGCTCCTTCGACGCGGGCGCGAATTTTTTGGAGTGGCACAAGAGGTTCGTTTCGGGGAAAACGCCGGTGGAAGACGACACAAGGCAGGGGGCGCCGTTCAACCTCGCGGAATGAAAACAACGCGGCTCGGATCAGGGAAATCGTACAGCAAGATCGCACCATTACAGTCCGCATGCTATCAGATGCTCTCGACATTAGTAAGACAACACGCCACCAAATTTTGCGTGAGAATTTGGGGAAACGACAGCTGAATGCCAGACTTGTGCCGCACTCCCTCACACAGGACCAGTAGGACACGCGGCCATCAGTGAGCGCTGATTTGCTCGCCGAGGGAGAAGGATGCTGCATTCGTCGACAGCATCATTGCTGGTGACGAAACATGGTGTTTTCAATACGATCCTCAAACAAAGAGGCAGAGCGCTGAATGGCGGTCCACAAGCTCTCCGGCGTCGAGAAAGGTGCGGCGACAGAAGACAAAAAAAAGATGATGCTGATAGTTTTTTCGATGCCAGAGGTGTGATACACCACGAGTTCGTCCCACAAGGGCATACGGCGAATCAGGAGTTTTATATCCGCGTGCTCCAACACATGCGGGATGCACTGCGACGCCGCCGTCCTGACTTATGGGCATCTGGACAATGGAGCCTTCTCCACGATAACGCAAGGCCGCACACTGCTCTCAGCGTGTCAGAAGTTCTCGCCAAGCACAGCATTACTGTACTTCCCCATCCGCAATCCTCGCCTGACCTCTCCCCATGCGATATTTTCCGGTTTCATCGTGTGAAGAGGGCCCTAAAAGGTCGCTGGGTGGGGAGCGTGGACGCCATTCAAGACGCCACGACAAAGGAGCTGACAGCCCTGCCGAGAGAAGCGTTTTCCAACTGTTTCCAAGACCTCAAGAAGCGTTCGAAGCTGTGTATAGACTGCAAGGGAGACTATTTCGAAGGGGTGCTGGACAAGTGATTTTAATGTTAAACGAATTTTTTTTAATGGACTCGGTCTCGGAACATTACGGACAAAGGTTGTACATAGTGTCGTTTTTAAATCGCTGCACTTAACAGCTACGCTATGAAACAAATTTGTGTTTGAATGAAAGGTAAATTTAGAGATGGTTTAAAGTTTTTAATAAACGTGTTTCCGAAACTGTGTGCACCACGCAAAAATTGAACATTGTTGCCAAGTTTACAAATTCAGAAATTAAAAAACAAAGCGCACTCAGGTTATTTTAATTTGTCATAATTACTCAATTTAAATATAGCTAGCTATATTTTAGTCAATATTCTAAAAATTTGCAACAAAATTATTGTAACTCAGTGTTG
Source organism: Amblyomma americanum (assembly GCF_052857255.1). Lineage (NCBI taxonomy): Eukaryota > Metazoa > Arthropoda > Arachnida > Ixodida > Ixodidae > Amblyomma > Amblyomma americanum. The sequence goes on along the minus strand of NC_135497.1, from coordinate 79,120,691 downwards.
CCATGAAAGAATGCATTTAACAATGCTAGCCAGATTTTTATGAAACGTGCGAGCTTAGTACACGTGATAGCTTCAGTCGCTTTGGTTTTCTATTTCAAATGCATTAGCAATTGTTTTCACACAGTGCATAATATCAAAAGAAAACTTGACCGAGTTATTTACTTTCGAGGTTTATTGTGGCCTGACATTCGGCGCACGGTTATCACAACAAGAAGTGTTCTCACTAGTGTCCTCAAAACAAGCCGTTACCGTCAACATCTGCATGATGGCTACTGTGCGGCAGTATTTTCAGGTGGTAGCAGATGTGCATAAGCTGCCAAATCTAGGACCGGGACTACTAAAACGTTCACTATGAACGTGCCCATGACTCCGTAACTCTGGTTCAACCACCTTAAGGCACACAAAGCGCATGTAATTTTGTGTGCTGTGCTTTGAACCGCAGCGACCCCTATGTCTTCATCAATAAGGACAGCACAAAACGCGAAGGAAAGATAGCACTGCTAGTGCGCGGCCGCAGCAGTTTTCGCGTTAGCGTTGCGTTAGTAGTAGCGTTACCCTGCACACCAACCATTGAAATCATGTTAGAAGCACTGACGCCAACGCTTGGAGGGGCGCACAACTTTGCGTGTCATCTTACAATAATCCTTGCGTCAGATAGACGTTGCCATAAAATTTGCGGTCGTGTTAGAGCTAGGAGTTGTTCCAAGCTAGGCCTACTCCGCTTAGAATTGTGGCCGACTCCAAGCGAAGATTTTAATGAGCCGTCAGACGTACGCACCACCTTTGAACACGATGAGCTAGGCCGACGTAGCTAAGCAACAACCTGCAATTGTGCCAATGGACTTGAAAGCAGTTTTTTTTATCTCAGCCATTCATGGCAGAAGAACCTGAAAATGTACAAAAATACTCTAATTGGTGGATTGAGTTTAGTGATGTGCAGTTTCACGACTGCTCTCTTATTTTATTCAGCGCGCTATCGTTAACTTGCATTTCACTCAAAATGTTGCTGTGTTAGATGGTAGTAGTGGTAATGGCAGTGAGTGCAAGTCGCCGTACCCCGCGCACGTGCAAGCACGCACGCGCGCACTATGTGTAGTCCCAGCTGTAGTCCGGCATGTCACCGCGCTTTGTCAACGGTTTGTGTGGAGCAGAGGAGGTTCTTGTGGCTACGTTCTTGCTTCATGTATGTATCGGCATATGGCGGACGCGTCGTTATGGTCTGTGCAGGCGGATTATGCGACAAGGAGGACATATAATGTCCGTGATACAGTGTAGCTGAAAGACTATCGATTTAATAATAGTATCTCGTTACTTTTCTTAATTTTTGGTCTTATTCAACTACGTTATATTACGGAATAGGAGGAGGTTCTAGAATTTCTTGTAGTTAAGGTTGTGGCTCGATATATCGAAGGCAGAATTATGCGCTAAGCGAGCCGATACCGAAACCAAACGCGCGGCGGGGACGCAAACATGCAACATTCCTCTGGCGTCGGGCGGGCGTCTGGCTCTTGACGTTGGTGTAATTTTCTTCTGGCCGGGCCGAGAGGAACATCGGCCAAACCCACGGAAAAATGTGCGGCTTGGCTATTGAGCCGGAGTGCCCGGGTTCGAACCCGACCGCGGCTGCCGCGTTTCGGCGGAGGCGAGATGCAAAAGGCGCCCGTGTGCTGTGCCATGTCAGTGCACGTTAAAGATCCCCAGGTGGTCGAAAATATTTCGGAGCCCTCCACTGCGGCACCTCTTCCTTTCACTCCCTCCTTTATCCCTTCCCTTACGGCGTCCGCCGAGATATGCGAGACAGTTACTGCGTCATTTCCTTTCCTCAAAAACCAATTTTCCGCCGTAGTATGTACCCCGCCGTGGTGGCTCAGTGGTTGGCGCGCTCGGCTACTGATCCAGAGTTACCGGGCTCGAACCCGACCGCGTAGGCTGCGTTTCGATGGAGGCGAAACGCTAAGGCGCCCGTTTGCTGTGCGAATATCGCCAGGTGGTCGAAATTATTTCGGAGCCCTCCACTACGGCACCTTTCTTCCTTTCACTCCCTCCTTTATCCCTTCCCGCACGGCCCGGTTCAGGTGCCCGCCGAGATAGGCGAGACAGTTACTGCGTCATTTCCTTTTCTAAAAAAAACCCAATTTTCCCCTATAGTATATGTACCCCGCCGCGGTGGCTCAGTGTAGGGCGCTCGGCTACTGATCCGGAGTTCCAGGGCTCGAACCCGACCGCGGCTGCCGCATTTCGATAGAGGCGAAACGCAAAGGCGCCTGTGTGCGTGTGCTGTGCGATGTTAGTGCACTTAAAGATCCCCAGGTGGTCGAAATTATTGTGGAGACCTCCACTACGGTGCCTGTTTTTTCCTTCACTCCCTCCTCTACCCTTCCCTTACGATGCAGTTCAGGTGTCCGCCGATATATGCGAGACAGTTACTACGTCATTTCCTTGCTTCAAAAACCAATTTTTCCCCATAGCATGTACCCCGTCACGATGGCTCAGTGGTTAGGGCGCTGATCCCGGGCTTGAACCCGACCGCGGCGGCGGCGTTTCGATGGAGGCGAAAGGCTAAGGCGCCCCTGTGCTGTGCAATATCAGTGCACGTTAAAGATCCCCAGGTGGTTTGAAATTATTTCAGAGCCCTCCACTACAGCACCTCTTTCTTCTTTCTCTCCCTCCTTGATCCCTTCCCTTAGGTGCGGGGGGGGGGGGGGGGGGGGGGGGTATGTGAGACAGTTACTGCATCATTTTCCTTTCCCCAAAAACCGAAAACCAACCCCCATAGTATGAAGTGAAAATGGACTACTACTGGTGCAAGTCGTGCCTTTGGTTTCCTTATCAGCTAAGCTTGCACGCTAAACTCCAAGTTCGATATTTCGAACCACGATGCCAATTTAGAAATATTCAAAATTGGGTACGCCTTTGATGTCACCTGCCTCCAATTCCACAATATAATCTTGTGCACTAAAACCAAAAATTAACACACTGATGAGATAATATTAGCTAATAATATTTTAGCTGCACTCCGACATAATCTCCACCTTGCCAAACACTGTGCCTGCAAGACTACAGTGATGTCTTTTTCTTGGCTTTTGAAAGAAAAATCTGCATAGGTAAAAAAAGTACACCCTTTATATTGACTGTAGCCTCACAGTACTGCAAACTGCCATGTTTGTTTTGAAATTTTAGTGAAGAGCTAATTACCGCACATGATGGATGCAGGTCATCGTTCGGTAAATGTTGTTGGAGATATATAACATTAACTCATAGCTGAATGAGTTTTTGTTTATTAGGCTGGCAGATTGGAATATTTACATATATTTAGCTTTGTCTGCATGTTCACGGAATGTGTTCACTTCAGACAAGCATGCTGTTCTATATAAGTATTTTAAGGGCCAAAGAAAAACCACCCCGTAAATTAACACTGCATGCATTGACAGACCCAGTTTAGATCTCGACTTTTGTCCAAAGGGTGTACAGATTTAAAGAGCTAAGGATGTAAGGGATAAGGGTTGAAATTTTTCGCTTAGAAGTGAATGTCACTGAGAACAGTCGTAAAAGATGTTTATTTACCTAGGAAAGAAAAAAGGTAGAATGGCTCTTGCATCAACAGCTAGCTGTTATGTGGATGAAGGAGAGGTCGCATGCACTATGGTTGGCATGTCTCGAGGCTAATGCTCTGGAAAGAGTATCTGTCCTGGGTCGCCATTTGCTCTGCGGAATTGTGTTCTGAGCTTTGACAGGTAGTGAATGTCTCTGGCGTTGAACAGCTAGGCTCTGTAAGAGTATGGCTAATACTGTTCCCAGGAATGACATTGAGTGTCCTGTCCCTGGATGTGACATGGTTTGGGCAGTTTCAGATGTTCAGTTTTGGCAGGTACTTGGCACGTTGTGCAGTTTGTTGCTAATGTCATCTTAAAAGATCCTAGTGTGACGTACAGCTTGCAGAGTTAATATTTTTTTCCTGCCCGACTGAGGACTCAAGTGATTATGGGGCTTGTTTGTCTCTTCCCTTTTACATCAAGGACACAAGCTGAAGGCACCTGCAGCCTACAGTATTAAATTTGTGTTGGCATCTGATGTGCCAGCAGTAATTGGACTTGTTAGCTGAACATACGAGGCATAGCTGAAAATATTTGAGCCTCAAGAGACCGAAACTGCTTGCAGACCTCTTGAAGATTTTATTTTTCTGCATAACCACGTTAAGGTGACACATTTGCATGCTCCAGCAATGCTGGAAGTGCTTTTTTGGCCAAACAAAAAACCTCTTCAGATTGCAGCCACAAAAATTTCCTTATGCCATTCATGACATCACCGTTGGTGGCGAAATGCTGTCCAGCAAAAGCTTTCCTCAGGTTTGGAAAAAAGTGAAAGTTATGGGAGGGCAAGGTACTAACTTGGAACCCGCAGGTATGGATTGTTGTCATGGCAGTTGCTGATGTGTGGGCTGGGGCCTTGTCCCGGTGGTAGAGGACTTCTCTTGTCAGCATTCCGTGTCTTTTGTCGGAGCGACGCTCCAGAAAATAAGAGTAATCGTCAGCACTGGTGGTGTGACCTTTTAAGAAAATCAATAAGCAACATACCCTTCTAACAAATTAGAACTGGGGCGGTATTACGGATCGTTCTCAATCGAAACTGTCTCAAAAAGTGTCTCATTTGCCCCTCTCCTATTGGTCGGCCGTGGGTGGCGGCCATTTTGATTTTTTTTGTGTCACTGACTGACATTGTAAATGGCCCAGAAGTGTTGATGTTGGCCACCTAATTATGCGGGCAGATTGCGACGATTTTTTGAGACTGGGAAATGTAGTCTCAAAGCCTTTGAGACACAAAATGGCGCCTGTTTACATCGTCGTATACGCGGGAGACCGCGCGAGCAACGGTGTCGGAGGGTGCATGAAGACGACTTTGACGCGCGGGACGAGTTATTTCGATGCTTCGACTTAAGAAGGAGACTGCGCAGTGGCTGTGTGATGAATTCGCCGTTGAACTGGGAGGTGCGCGGGTGAGTGCGCTGTCAGTGGAGCGGCAAGTGCTGTGCACGCTGCGCTTCTTCGCCTCCGGTGGGTTTCAAGGCACCGTTGGAAATGAAGAAAACGGCGCCGCAGCCCAACCAACTGTGAACAAGTCTTTGCGGCGGGTAGCAGAGACAAATGTCAACGTTGGATCACAGAAGGGGTGTGTTTGCTTTCCGAGGAGACCCGTGGAGAAGGCGGCGGCGAAGGAGGGCTTCCTTTGCCTAAACTTTCGCCGCGGCAGCATCTCCGGCGGCGTCGGGTGTGTCGATTGGGCACTCATCACTATCAAGGAGTCTGGGGGCAGTGCTGCGAACGAGCCGCAAGCGGTTCTACGCTGCGAATGTGATAGTGAGTATACCTCGGCCACTGTTTTTGACTGCATGAGTTCAGCTACAAGTGCGGTCCTCGGCAGCGAGAGTGAGTACAAGCTGTGCGTGTTTTTTCTCAGATCTGTGGCGCGAACATGCGCATCCTGGCTGTGGACTCGCGCTGACCCGGATCGTTCCGCGACGCGTTCGTCTGGCGGCACTTCAAGGCGGAGGAAGGCCTGCTGGACGACGGTGATTTTTTTTCTGGGTAAGCAGTAAAGGAGCCGTGTCACCCGTCGGGCAAACTCAGTCACATATATTGAGCTCCAGCACTATGCATTTGCCCGGATCTGCTAAAGCTACAAGAATCAGTCTGGCTAGTTACACCAATGCAGACACGTTACATTATGATACTGTGTATTGCCACCCTTTTGTTAATTATAATTGCAGCAGAAACACAGGACACATATTACATTGTTGAAATGCATAGCCTTTCCTGTTGAAGAAACCAAAGCAAAATGCACCTGACAGCGCTTATGCTGTGTAGGCAATCATAGCGGATCATTTATATGAATATGGTGGTAAAAGACTGACCTTACAGCAGTGCTCACTTATACATCTCAATCCTGCGTGTCTGTATGCTCTTGAATGTCATGTTCAGCAAAGCCTGGATGTGGGCTACTTGGCACGAGTCTTCTATTGTATAGCAGATCATCCTGTAAGGCTGTTGAGATCACCGAGAAGGAACATGCTTAGCTGTGTCATTTTTTATTTTGCAGGAGACTATGTCCACCCACTGGAGCCATGGCTGCCTGCACCAGTTGCGTGGCATCAGAGACCCGACTCAGCAGAAGGCCTGTACAACACGCCACATGCTTTCATACAATTTGTGGCCGAGAGCTGTATTTGTGCATTGAAGAGCTGCTTCCGGTGCTTTCAAGGGCATCGGACGCACCACTGCCAGTGGGAGTGGTTAGTGCGCATCGTCACCGCGCGTGCCACACTTCGCTACATCTGTTTGGATGCGCCCATGTCAGCAGAGGGTGCAGGTGACACTGCCACTGACCCAGATAACAACGGGCCACCTCTAAATGGTGGCTACCTCGTAGAGACAGGATCCCTCCTCACCTGCCTCCTGGGAAGAGCAATGCGGTGCTGTACTTTCGGCCTCTCTAGGACGACCCGTCTCCAGAGGCAGGCATACCGAGGGATGGTGCAGCGACAGTTGCGATGGAAAATCTAGCGTCCAGAGATGACTCACCATGCTGGCGTGGAGAGTCATATCAGCCACTGTTACCCTGTTGCCACTGTCATTGACTTGTTTCAGTGCACAACACACATCTGCAAGTGTGTGAGCTGAGCAACTGTGTGATGTGGTTGTGCCCTTGGCCAGCCTGTGTGCAGCCAGAAGCCTGCAGTGACAAACAAGCGCCCCCACCGGCTGCCACTTCATTTTCAGTGTGTTTGCCAGTATACCTCCCAGTCCCTCAGCAGCGTGTTGCACAGTCTCTTCCTGAAGGCGGAAAAGGTGTTGAAGCATCTCGCCCAATTTGTGAAAAGCGTGTTGTGTTGGGTTTTATGGCACATAGGCGGCTAAGGCCATCATGCGCCAAACGCAAGGTATAGAAAATTGCCTTGTGCTGGATTTTATACAAAAAGAAAACAAAACGGTGGTGTAAAGGACCTAAAATATTTCATATCACCTAGTGGAGGTAAAGGGCAGAAAAAGTTTTGAAAAGGCTAATGGTAAAAGCTTTAAAGAAGGTCAGGTAACCTCAGCGTCCATCCTTTGCAGGGCAAGGATGTCGAGGCCCCCAACCAATATAATATACACCTCAGCCTTCTTCTCAGGAGTGAGAAAGTGGCTGAGGTTTATCTAAGAAAAGTGAGGCATTCACAGTTGTGGTGGCGCGAAGCGCCGAGGGACCAGGTGAGACTACATCAACGGGGTATCGGGAACGCCCCTTTATTCCGATGACTGTCGCTTATATACAGATGAAATGAATGATGTGTAGCATCCCCTATACATACACAACAACAGTTTATTAAGACAACCAGCCTCTCGTAAAAAGTTAAAAACATCGAAAATGTCAACAGTTGCATTATCACTCAAGAGTAGCGCTGGGTGAACTGGAATGCATTGATTATAAAATTGACTAAAATACTTTTCTTAGCTTTTCTAGGTTTGAACATGTTAATAAGATATGGTTTAGTGAGTGCTCTTCTTTCACAAACAGGTTTGGCTTCTTTTGTAAGTAAGTAGTTGTGTATCAAATGTGCGTGTCCTATGCGAAGGCAACATAAGATTACTTCAGTGAAACGTTCCTCGTGTCTGCATGACTTCCATTCCCCCAAGGTAGGTTTTATGAAGTGTAGTTTGTTGTTGAGTTCATTATCCCACTCTTTCTGCCATTTGTTCTTTAATTTGTAATGTATCAACTTCATGCAGTCTTTAAAAGGTATGTCCACATTTTTTATTTCACCATTTTGAGCTCGCACTGCTGCTGAGTCTGCTCTCTCATTACCCTCTATGCCGACGTGGCTCGGGACCCAGCAGAACCTTATCATATGTCCTTGTGTTGTGACTTTTTCTGTGCTGTGTATGATGTAGCCTACTAAGGGTTCAACTGCATTTCTTGACTGCAGCGCTGTGAGTAGGCGGAGGGAGTCTGTGTATATTATACTGTTTTCAATGTTCTCATGTACTATTTTGTCCACAGCCATACACACTGCATAACATTCGGCAGTAAAGATTGATACATAACTTGGCAATCTTACTATTTTTTCACATTTCCCCTGTACTACGGCATTTCCAACGGGCATTGCTGTTCTAGAGCCATCTGTGTAAAACTCCATGTAGCTTGAATATTTCTCTTTCAAAGCCAAGTATTCTTGTAGTAGATGTTCATGTGGTTTTGTTTTTTACAAAACTGTGTTAGCGTGAAGTCGCAAGCAGCGGGAAGACAGTACCATGGTGGCAATGGATCGTGCCTCAGGGCAATTTTTGATACAGCATCTAGTATTCCGATTTCATGACATGCGTCTTCAAAGCGTAGCAGCAAAGGTTTGATTGATTGTGGTTTATTATTGAGCGCTCAGCTGCCCCTTCTCTGCTATGTCCTTCCAGCTTGGTGGAGTGCCTGTGGTCATTACCTGTGTGACGAACATGCATGAACCAAAAGTGTAGTGCTGGAATAAAGCATGAAATATTTGTGATGCTTGTTGGAATCAAAAAGCAACACCAAAGCTGTATTTTAGTGCATCATACATTCAGTAAGTGCGTTTATTTTTTTAGGCACAGCATTTGACACGAGTGTTTCTATTGCAGAAAAGGCAGTGTACATACAAGCATACTATACCTTGATGTATAATTACCATATGGCATTTCTGAGTGCAGTTAAGAAAAAAAGTTTTTGAAAAATTGAGTTCAAAGTGCATGTTTTCTTTCATACAGAGCCTACCTGTACAATAAATATGGCATAGTACAGTGTACATAATGCATTTTCAGGACTAGAAAACATTTTGACACATATAAAATGTGTAAATACCAACGCTAAGCTGTTAGCTTAATGGTATGTGGCTAGGGGTTTCACTCTGTGCTAAAAGCTGTACCTACTGCAAGGAGACTGCTGTACAACAATGCATAATAAATATTGTAAAGTGCAGTGGCTACAATGACTGCTGAATGATTAGAACATCTTCACTGATAGACAAAGATGTGTAAACATCACAGACACATCAAGGAGATGGCGTTTGAGTAGAGGTTAGTTTACAATCACAAATCATACACCATTACTGGAAATGCTCTACAGCTCTAAGAATATACAGGCAGCTCCATTATGGGAAATTTTGAGCACTCGGTTATTGCCCCATAACTGACACCTAGCTTGGTTTGCGTAACACACGGCTATGAAGTCTTGTCCATGATGACACGAGATGGTGACAATGCTGAATGGCTGTACAAGTTTCTTATGCTATCGCATAATATGTGTGATAAGTGTAACTGCTTTTAGGCTACTTTTCGTCTAGGTATTTAATATCCTAGTCATTTTCAACTGGCTGTTCCCTTTCTAACTGGAGCGGCCTGTATACAGGGTGCCTCAGATATGATGGACCATAATTTAAAAGAAAAAACCCAAGTGGTCTTCCGACCTGAAAAGAAGTGCATGTTAGAAGCTATGCAAATTAAGTATTTAAAGCCCTTCAAACACTGCCCTCACCAAACCCAGTTATACCAACATCACTCAGCCTGCTGAGCAAAATACAATAACATATTACACATCACTGTCCTGGATCATATGCAATTCAAGTGCTGTGTACCAGCAAACATGAACAAACTTTCTCAACTTTCTGCCCAGTTGTAATTAGCCTCTACTCAAGCTATACAAGCAAATTACTTCTTTCCTGGATGACCCTGGATCTACTACAAGATCAGCAAATAATGTTAATGGAACAAGCTCATTCTCTCCTCAGTGACAATAGCAAAGTTATGAAATCAAGTGCTTCCTTTCTCTCCAAACAAAGTGGAGCATAAACATCACAATTTCTGCATCTTGCACAGTAAAAAAAAAGAAACTACCGCAACAACTGAACATCAACCGAACGGAGCTACAAAAATACCAACGGAACATCAAGTGCTTAGCCCGATGTGGGCGGCATCACTTGGTTACGAGGCAGAAGAGTGATTGCAGGCCTTGTCGGCTCTCATTTCCCGCACCGAGATTGCAAGCTATCAGCAGCTGCACCTGTCTGCTCCCGTCTGTCGGCAGTTGCTTCTGTGTGATGATTCATGGTTTTCTGATATTTTCTGAAGAAAATAAACAGAACCACACATCACTCGGTCATCGATAGGCGCTGACTGAGGACAGAGACTAAAGTTGTCAATTTTCGAGCCGAGCGCTGCTTGCAAGTTGATCTCGGCAGGCCTGTAGCATTCACTGCCTTCAATCAGATTTTTCTGCGCACTTAAGACATCCACAGAGTACCTTGATTTTAGACGACACGCAAAAAAACAGGAACTAGCCATGGAATCAACTGTTTTCTTGCAGGCCGCCATGTTCACGTTATACCACTGCCAGCGCGCCCTCGTGGCAAGAGAAGTTACCCTACAGCAAATTTAATTGCAAAACTGAAAATGCTTCTAATTTTCCTTCCTATTGTTGAGTTTTCAACACAGTTTATTACCAAAATAAAACATTACTTGTTTTCTTTATTGCGTTTGTTTGTTTTTAGACTAACATGTTCACGCTTTACCGCTGACAGCACATCTTCGCGGCAACAAAAGTGACTGGACAGCGAACTTAATTGCAAAACTGAAAACACTGCTTGTTTTGATTGTTGTTGTTGGGTTTGAAATACAGTTTCTTAGCAAAACAAAACATTACTCGTTTTATTCACTGCGCCTTTACAGCAAAACATTAGTCTACGGTCCCTTGTCGTGCGAATAAATGGTTCTGGGGCGGAGCCCTCCTACTAGCCACCGCAACCTTGCTCCTCATTGGCCGATTCCGCGGTCGGTATCTCGCGGTGTCGTCATTTTGATGTCATGATCTCAAAATTGATACAGTTTTTGAGAGCGATCCATAATGCCGGCCCTGTGCGCAACCAAGACGAACACAAGAAAGGGGCACACAGGACTAGCGCTAAACTTCATCAAACTTTATTCACTGGCAGCGTAGCAAATATAAGGTAAACCAGAGCACGTGCAGGTACCAGTTCACACACACCACTGTCAATGGCACCGTTCAAGATATGCCATCTCCGATTTGTATAGATTCAGACGTATCGCTAATACAATATACGCCTCTCTTCCTTATATGAAATGCTTCCAGTAGTTCCCTTGCCCTAGTATCTTTGCTTTTACCTAAAATCTTTATCTCATGAAATCGTGGTTGACACTTTTTGCTGGACTGGCAACTAGCCTGTGGCAAATGTTCTGCTGCTCGAGGGCACTCAAAACACTCAGCGCAGTGCTGAGGAAGATGTGCACCACTTAGGTCTCTCAGTGAGCGTGTGTGCTCACCTGCCCTTTCATTGATGCACTGCCCTGTTTGGCCCACATAGACCTTCTCGCATGACAGCGGTATCTGGTAAACCACCCCGATGCAGCAATTCATGAACTTCTTTGCATGTGTGACGCGGCAACCACTCTTGTCTTTGCTCGCAATGCGCGCGCAGAGCTGTGCCAGCTTGCGTGGGGCCGAGAAAGCAACCGGCACGCCACGTTTGTAAGCTACTTCAAGTGGTGGGCTACCTTGTGCACATATGGCACTACTTCCGGTTTGACAGCCGTTTCCCTTCTGACACATGGCTGCTGCAACTTGATGGTTTTCATCTTCTGTAAGAGGGCTTCAGCAACCACTGTGATGATTGTGCCTGGGAACCCTGCCGACAGTAATCTGTCTACCTGCTTGTCATAGCTCCCTTGCATAGTATGACAGCACGATTTCATGAGAGCCGATTCAAGGCAAACCTTGGCAATGGCCCGTTTCACAGTTTTCGACTGAGCCGAAGCATACAATAGTAGCTCCTTCTGTGCTCGCGGTGCATATTGCCAACATGCATAACATTCACCCACAGTGATGTTTATGTCTAAAAACTGTAAAGAACCCTGCACAGGCAGTTCATGCGTGAACCTCAGTCCCCTTCTCATTTCTTTAAAGGTACCTTTAAAGAAATGAGAAGGGGACTGAGGTTCACGCATGAACTGCCTGTGCGGGGTTCTTTACAGTTTTTAGACATAAACATCACTGTGGGTGAATGTTATGCATGTTGGCAGTATGCACCGCAAGCACAGAAGGAGCTACTATTGTATGCTTCGGCACAGTCAAAAACTGTGAAACGGGCATGAACTGCCTGTGCGGGGTTCTTTACAGTTTTTAGACATAAACATCACTGTGGGTGAATGTTATGCATGTTGGCAGTATGCACCGCAAGCACAGAAGGAGCTAGTATTGTATGCTTCGGCACAGTCAAAAACTGTGAAACGGGCCATTGCCAAGCTGTGCCTTGAATCGGCTCTCATGAAATCGTGCTGTCATACTATGCAAGGGAGCTATGACAAGCAGGTAGACAGATTACTGTCGGCAGGGTTCCCAGGCACAATCATCACAGTGGTTGCTGAAGCCCTCTTACAGAAGATGAAAACCATCAAGTTGCAGCAGCCATGTGCCAGCAGAGAAACGGCTGTCAAACCGGAGGTAGTGCTGTATGTGCACAAGGTAGCCCACCACTTGAAAAAAGTGGCTAACAAACGTGGTGTGCCGGTTGCTTTCTCGGCCCCACGCAAGCTGGCACAGCTCTGCGCGTGCATTGCGAGCAAACACAAGAGTGGTTGCCACGTCAAACATGCAAAGAAGCACGAATTGCTGCATCGGGGTGGTTTACCAGATACCGCTGTCATGTAGGAAGGTCTATGTGGGCCAAACAGGGCGGTGCATCAATGAAAGGGCAGGTGAGTACACACGCTCACTGAGAGACCTAAGTGGTGCACATCTTCCTCAGCACTGCGCTGAGTGTTTTGAGTGCCCTCGAGCGGCCGAACATTTGTGCAGGCTAGTTGCCAGTCCAGCAAAAAGTGTCAACCACGGTTTCATGAGATAAAGATTTTAGGTAAAAGCAAAGATACGAGGGCAAGGGAACTACTGGAGGCATTTCATATAAGGAAGAGAGGCGTATATTGTGTTAGCGATACGTCTGTGAATTTATACAAATCGGAGATGGCATATCCAGAACGGTTCCGTTCATAGTGGTGTGTGTGAACTGGCATCTGCACGTGCTCTGGTTTTTCCTTATATTTGCTGCGCTGCCAGTGAATAAAGTTAGATGAAGTTTAGCGCTAGTCTTGTGTGCCCCTTTCTTTTGTTCGTCTTGGTTGCGCTACAGTTCTAATTTGTTACAACATGCACTATCTAGCCCCACAAAAAGTTCTTCTAAACCAATATACCCTTGGAGTTAATAAAAAAAAGTAGTGCCATCACCCGGCTGAGGGCATGACCTCCACCTTCTGGTGTTGGAGATGATGAGTGCTTCCAATGATTTTGACCAATGTATTATTTCAGGTTGATAGTGTGTGACCCCAAATTGTCTAGGGATGAATCAAGCGAGAAATAAAAAGTTCCATATTTTTCAAAGACATCTTGTGCTAGTCACGTTTCTGCACAGCAGTGAACAGGTGTGAGACCCATCAAGCAGTAACTTTTGATAAGCCAATCTCCTCAGACAAAACAATCTGCTTTCTCCCGTGCACTGCCTAGTTTCGGCAAACTAGCCATTGCATAGAAGTTGGCGACTTAATAGAATGCCTTCTTTAGTAGTGGCAGTTGATGGTTTCTCTGCACTATGCACATCTTTAGCACTAGCACTCCCTTGCTTAAAACCTTGCGTCCAGTACTTGACCTGGTATACTTTTCCCCTGTCCTTTCAGCATATAAGAGCGACACCTTCCCTGCAATCGTCCACGAACGTAGGTGCGCAGCAACGCACGCTGTCGCCCATCTCATCTCAGCATGCCTCAGCAGTATGCACTGCATGCTTGCTTATTGACAGGCTTTCTACAACCGCACCAGCTAAAAGGGTGGTTTGACTGGTGCAGTTGTAGCGTTTCTATGTTTTTGTTTCTTTTAAGGTTGACTCTCACTAAACAAATTTAAAATTATAACCGATAATGTGCTGTGACACCATTACGGCTTATTTTACCATTCCATTAGGAAAGAAAAACAATTGAGTCTAACTGGGAAATTTGCAATTGGAAACAATTTAGTTTTTCATTTGGAAATCGGCCGCCAACTTTACCAATTGGGATCTAACCCAATTGGGCGAAAACCAATTGAGAAAAAAAAGTCATGCCACTGGAAGATATGTTGCCCTGCGTCAATACCTTTTATAAGGGGATTCAAATTATGAAAATGTCATGCTTTTGTGGACGTCAAGCCATACAGGCAGCAACGAACATCATCACACACGACTATCATGTACAAACTCAATATCTCCATCCTGGTGATACTTAAATACCCCATTCGTGGGACCCTCCATCTGGTGTCACATTCATGGGGTGGTCACATTCATGGGGGAAATAACGAAAACAATTCAGCAGATTAACCTGATAATATCCTTATTTGGAAAAATCTAACATTCACTGTTCTGTGTTTAAAGAAATATGCAGGTCACATTCAAGGAAATCATTTATTTATTTATTTATTTATTTATTGTACCCTCAGGGCCCGAAGGCATTACAGAGGGGAGTGGGAATACATAAAAATTCAGCCTAAACAGCAACAACAATAGGGAAAACAAAAATAAACCAGGAATACACAAAAAGTGAAAACACAGGAAGGCAATAAGATTAGAATGCAGTGGGGATATATTAAAACAGTGTGTAGACAGTAAAAAGGCAATTTTTATACAGTAATAAACGACACATACTCAGAAAGAAACATTAAGGACTTTACGAAATGCATTGTTATCGGAAATACCTGCGATGTCGTGGGGAAGGTGATTCCAGCTGACACAAGTTCGGGGTATGAATGAGTCATGAAAACATTTGGTGTGACAAGATGGGATTCCAACTTTATGACGGTGATCAACGCGTGCTGATATGTAACATGGTCTAGACAGTAACTTAGGATTGGCTTCCAATTGGACTTTTCAGTTGTAAAGTATGATCAGAACCTAATGTGTTTTTTTCACTAGGAAGCCAACTGCAGCTACCCCAGTAAAAAAATGGAAAGTTGAACTGAAGCTACTGGTACATCTAATTGGTTCCAGTTGTGTTTTTAGCCACCCAATCAAATAGACCCATTAGTCAGATATTGCATGCAAGGAGTATTCACAAAATATACCAGTTAAATTGCACAGACTGCAATATATGGCGGAAATATTCCTACAACTGTACATGCAATTCGTAAGACCATTTGGGCTCACCAGTTGGAAACTCAACTGGTCCAGTTGGAAGTCCATTTGGATGATCCAGTTGGAACACCATTCCAAATAGAAACAGTTGGAAACTCAACTGGCCCAGTTGGGAGTCTAATTGGGAGTCCATTGTATGATCCAGTTGGGACGTACACCATTCCAACTGGAACCAGTTGGAACCACTTGGAAGCCCAATTGGTTTCATTGTTATTACTGGTGTTAAATGGGTTTGAATTGAAGGCGCCATTAAGTGGCGCTCGGTGTTTAATAGTATGACGTTCAATGAAACCGCAGCAGTGACCGGTGCGTTCTCCTATACCAAACCATTGTACACAAATGTCCGGGTCATTATGGTGAACAAGATGCGTTCATAAATTTTACATTCAACCCTTAAGAAAAATTGAAGCTAGGCTTATGATGGACGTGTAGTATTCTCATTCCATGGTCTGCCTTTCTGATTCTTTATCAGCCTCTTTGATGCACTGAAACACTTGCAGGCACATTTTCCCCTGCATCAAAAAAATAACCAGACAATACGACATCCAAGAGGGAAACTAGAGATTTGAATACATTTTCGCCTCATATACATGAGTTGCACATGACATCACGGGAGTCATGATAGAGCTCGGAGCATAGCTTCCGCATTGGAAGCCGTTGTGCAGCATATGGCATTGATGAGCGGATTAGCAAAATGCGAATGTTTTCGCAGCGCCTCTTCTGACAAGCATGTCGGCTACAATGGTGTCAATGCAAGCCTTCAAGGCATATCAATGATGGCGTTGGTCTGACGTGTGCTAGAGTTGATCGCAGTCATTACTTGTGAAAGTGAGTGGGAGATGCTTTAATATGTAGCGCAGGAGGTGGACATTTGTGAAGACCTTTAACGCGACAGTGTTAAGGATCCCATGTCGCATAAAAGCCGCCATTGTTGTCATCAATGTGAGTGAAAAATGCACGAAAAATTCCCAAAGAAGCAACATAGGTAGCAGATGGTCCACTTAGGCCACGTGGCCTTGTGACATCACAACCTGCCCACCCGATTGTGAGCAAACTGCCCACCGTGGCAGGTGGCAGTTAATGACTGGCCACGAGAGGTTGCTTGGGAAGAGCAACCTGGGTTTGGTCTCACAAACCTCACTGATGGCAGCTCCTGCCATCGCAGGCCAGTGGCGCATCGCTTAACCGCTGCACCACTGCGCCAGGAGGGGTATGAAAATTCTCATGGACCTGTGTGTGCAAAGTGAAGAACGAGCAGTCCGCTTTTTTCAAAGGGCCACTCTCCACATGCGTGCCTCTCCTCCTCCAGCTCCTCTGGTTGAAAACAAACCGGCAGCGCTTGCTGCCGTACCCATTTTACCGGTGGGTGTCCGGCGGTGGGTTTCGAACCGACCACCTCCCGCAGCCGAGACGGGCGCCCAACCCACTAGGCCACGGCAGCAAGCGCAGTTCATGTTCACGACTCCAGCATGCAGCAGCGAAACCCTTCAAAGGCCGTCCAGTCAGTGGCGTCGACTGGTTTTCATGGGGCAGAGACGAGGCAAGAAAGGGAAGAAGGGCCTTTTTCCCAGAGCCGTGGGATGGTTCGTTGTTCAGACTAGGAGTTAAGGGTAGGGTTCCTCAATGAATGCGCCACCTTAGTTAAGGGTAGGGTGCCGCAATGCGCCCGTTTCCCCACTGTGCGCATCGAGGCACCCTATATTCAAGCGGAAAAGTTGACTGCTGGGTTGCTAGGGCTGGGGATAAAGGCCTCTGTCCCTTTTCTACAGAGAATTGGAGCCTCTTTTGAAAAGCATTCGCCGCGGCGCCACATCTTGTGAAAAAGGCGGATTCCGCGGCGTACATATATATATATATATATATATATATATATATATATATATATATATATATATATATATATATATATATATATATATATATATATATATATATATAGGCATTAACCCAGTAACGCTATCGCGTCACACCCTTAAGGCGGAGCTTTGTGTCCTCTAAGTTTCTTTTTCTCTTGTGTCGACTGGTGTTCCGTCTGCCTGCGAACGATAAACACCTTACTTAGTGCAGCCACACTGCTGAACTACTAAGTACCCACTCGAGGATGTGGGATAAAACTCAAGAATGCAGCGGTGAATGGCCCTCAAAAGAGGCCCTCCGACCTATTGTCACGATGTTGTGGTTTCTTTTTTAATCCCATATCACGGACGCACCTGCCAGTCGCTGAGAGCCGGTCAAACCATGGCTGAAGGGGGCCTCCTTTGAGGGGCATTCGCCGCTGTGTTCTTGAGCTGTATCAGACTTCCCCTGCGCAGTTTTATGTTTTAAAACCGCATCGAGTGTTATTTCTGGCTGAACTCAGTATTTCCCTCACACTAGACAAGCCGGGGAAGAGGCGTGCTGCACTAGGCTCCTCGGGCGTCGGCACTAGCTCACAATTAATACCCCGGAAACCTCCAATGATGCAAACAACCCCATGAGCATTGCATCCGACCAGCAGCCCTTGTAGAGGTCTATCGAGTGGGCCTACACGCCGAAGGAATCGAGGAGCTCAGGCACCGACACCATAAGATGCAGATGCTGTTCATCGTGATTATCCTCGCTTTCAACCTCACTCTCCCGGCCTCTTCTTCCCAGCTACAGGAAACGGCTCCAAATATTGGAAGACATTTATTCAGTCACCCTCTTGGCGACACGCGGTTGCATTGCACAAGAGAAAGGCAACGAAGAGCGTTAGCGAAAACACAGAAAAAAAGTATGATGACAACCTCGCCGTGATGAACCTTGCCGCATACTTGTATTGCCCACTGAATGGATGCCTCGTGCCTAGTCTAGCCAGCCCCTCGGTGGTCAGCTAGCCAAACTCACTCATAGTGTGTCTTTGTCACGCTGGTCATGGTGCCGTGTAGTCGCACGCCCCCGGAATCGCTCGCCGCCAGCGTTCAGGGTCACAAAAGAAAAATAATGACTACACTGGAAGTTTGGGTCTCTGCCCCAGCGCCCAAGGCGCATCGTTGCTCCCAAGCCCGAAACAAGCACCGCTCTTCCGCAGTGCCGCCGTAGAAGGCCGGGAAGGTACGCTCACAGAAGTCGTGTGTGCGCCCTGCACAGTAGCCGAGGCCGGTGCATCTCCAGGGTGTGTGTCGCCGCGTAGCTCTGCGCCTCGCCATTGCAGCAACCGATTGTTGGCGGCCAGTACTAGCTGCCCTGGGTTGTCCACGTCCATCCTCGGCTCACCCTCCATGCAGCGACCGAGGGTGGCGGCAGCACCATGGAGGGCTTCAGTGGATGACGGGTAGGGGTCGGCCAAGGACTGCCGCGAACCTGGTACATAGTCGCCGCCTTCCCAGGGTCGCCGCTTTGTTCCGGCACGCAGTGCGGCAGCGCTCGCCGTTCCTCCGGGGAGCTCAGGCTGCGGATCTCAGGATGGTCATCCACGCTGACCTCCGCGGTAACCACCCAGCGGCGGGCGCGGCGCCTCACGAGCACCGCCGGAAGATGACCTGCGCCTCAACTCCGTGGCGCCTTCGATGACGCTGCCGGCGGACTTCGGCGCACCGCTGCTACGCATTGTGCAGCGCAAGCTGAGGCCAGGGTGGTGCCGCAGGGCAGGAAAGCGGTGCGGCTGCAGCTACCAGCACCGCCCCGGCCTCGACTGCCACGTCACCGCGGTTCCTGGAGCTGGGCCGTGCGCGTGCTGTTGGCGCTCCTTTTCGTCTTTGCTCGCGGTGGTCACGAATACGTGCGAAGTCCTCGTGCGTCCTACGGCGCTTTCGCTCATTAAGCAGTCCAGGTTGTTTTGAGCGCGGTGTTATAATTGGCGGACGTCCTAGGGTGGCGTTGCGCATGAAATTTGTCGCGACACGCGTTTTTTTTTAATCTGTACAGTGATAGCTGTTAACGAGACCGCTATAGCTATTGCTCTGTCATACACAGATGCCAGTTATATCATTAGTGATTCAAAAACCACCGTACTAAACTATGGCAGGGGCAGGGCTCATCCCCTGCCTGCTGCACATGCCCCCCCTTCCCCCCCCCCCCCCCATCTCCCCCGACGCGCTGAGGTCACCTGGGTGCCTGCGCACTCGGGAAATCCCTGCAACAAGGCCTCCAACTCCTTAGCCCGAATACCTAGAAATTGGGATCAGGCGGTCCTCGTGGGGGATTTCTCGAAGGAGCGTATGCACTCATTTGCTGAGCTCACCGCTAATTCCCGCGCTGAGCGCTGTCGTGGCGCAGGGGTTCTCTCGAACCCGGGCTCCGTCGGGTAGCGTGTCTGAGCCTTCGGGATGAGCAAAGATGGAACTTGAAGGTTGGGAAAACGAAAAACAAAGCGGGTTTACTGGCATTTCGAAGAAACTTATTTACTTAATTTAGAAAAGAGCACACAGTCACAAATTAAAAGTTCATAGCGTCGAGCGTCTAGATGAGCCTTGTCGTCAGGGCCCAGAGCGATCGTTGTCACTCAGGTCGCCTGTTAAGTACACTTAGGCTCCGCTCTCTCACCACGCGGTGGCCAATTCCACATGGGGCACAGATTTGAAGAGTGACACAGCACATAGCACGCGGAGCACCGTGGGAATGGGCGAGGAGGATTCGGTGGGCAGCTACTAATCCGCCCGAAGCTGCACGTGTCTATCCAAACACAGGCACGACGCCGTGGCTACAACCTCGGCGGGCTCTCTCCGGTCGGGACGGCTCTGGTCAGGCACGGCTAATTAAAGGAAGGCACCGGTCCCCTCTTCCTTCCGTCGTCTTACCTATTGTCGATCGCGTCTCGCGGCGAGCCAGATAAAAGGGTCTCCCCCTTGTGAAGAGCGTGGGAAAGATTCCGCAGGCGGGTTCCCAAAGACATCGCCCTTTTTTCTCGTGGGGTCAACGAAGGGTCAAACGACGTGTCCCCAGCAGAGTTGTAGCAGAGTCTTCATCTATCCGCCACCCCACGCATCCCTCACTACCTGAGAACAGTCAATCTGGCGTCGCCTGCAGACGTGCACGCTACCTACACGCCCATCTCTCTAAATTTAAGCCGGTACCCCCCATATGCACATTGTACTCCCACTCCGAGGTGCTCCCACCCTATTCTGCTCGGCGTAAGTGCTCCCTCCGCCGGGCCGGTGCCTCTCCGAACCTGGGAGGACTGGGAGACCTGACTGCGGTCAGCGCACCTGGTCAAGCAGAAGGTAGCCGTCAGCCGGGCTGCATACGTCATGGACCAACATCACATGAACACTTAGACGTTAGTGGGGTCGCACGGAGTTTCTACAACACAGAGTTTCTACAACACGGAGTTTCTCCAACACGGAGTTTCTCCAACATGGAGTTTCTCCGACACGGAGTTTCTCCAACATGGAGTTTCTCCAACACGGCGTTTCCCCAGCACGGAGTTTCTCCAACACGGAGTTTCTCCAACACGGAGTTCCTCCAAAAAGGAGTTTCTCCAACAAGGATTTTTTCCAACAAGGAGATTCTCCACCGCCTGCTGACAAAACGGGCTTGGCCTGCTGTAACATAAGGAGTTCACCCTTCCTCCACCCCACTCTTTCGCTGCGTACGCCGGACGCCCGCTTCATATGGCTGGGACCGTGCGGGACTCGAAAGGGCCAGAAAGGACTCGAGTTGTAACGTGGGTCGCTGTCATTGCCTTTTGTACACGAAAGAAACAGGAACGACACCGCCATTGTTCTTAATTATTTACCCAGGCAAATTTAAACTTGCCCGGCTTATCGCTGTTCCTGGCTATATATATATATATATATATATATATATATATATATATATATATATATATATATATATATATATATATATATATATATATATATATACACACACACACACATGAAGGAAGCCAACAGTCACCGAAACCAAGGTGCATTGGGGAATGTTTTTTTCTCTTAATTTATAGTGTGGTTAGTGGGAGAAAAATACTTCAATTAAGCTTTGATTTAAAGAAAACTACTTATAAAGCAGCAGAAAAAACAACCATCCCGCCGGTGGGATCCGAACCCACGACCTCCGAATATCGCGCCCGGTGCTCTTACCAACTGAGCTACGGCGACGGCTGTCCAATCTGCTGCTCTCGTGGGTATTTATGTTTAATGGGTGTAAGCGAACATTGAGTGTTCACCAGCGCCACCCTCGTCCATAGCGGCGGACGTAGCACGTCCTGTATTACCGCGAGAGTGACGTGGAACGTCATCTAACGGCGAGGGCGGAAACTGTGCGAGAGCCCTCTTATGCTACCTATGGCATCGAGACTGCCAGAACCGAGACCCTCGTTAAGCAATTAGCAGACAAGGTAAAGGAGATGAGGGACTCGTTTTTGACAAACTTATGAAGGGAGCCAACAGTCACCGAAACCAAGGTGCATAGGGGAATGTTTTCATTTTTTTAACGTGTAGTGCTAATCACTGGGTTAATAATACTTAGATTAATCTATCGCCTAAAGAAAATTACTTGGGCCGTTAGATTAATCTATCGCCTAAAGAAAATTACTTGGGACGTTAAACCCCCACAACCCCCCCCCCTACCCCCCCCCCCCCCCCACACACACACACACCACTTATTTGGCACTTATTTGCCGTATGCGATCGAGTTGGAATAAGAGCACGTTCGCTCGATCGTTTTGAATGACTTCAAAATTTATCGAAATAATTCTGAAAATTAACCCTGAGCGTTCGGAGACCTTGCTTCTTCCCGTGCAAAAAATTTTTGGACAGTTTCAAGAATTCAAAGTAAACTTTTTTTTTGCAAGGTGAGGAAAGGAGCATCCTTCCGGGTACCGCAGTGAAGGAGAAAAACGTCGCCGCTGGCGGAAAAAACAAAAACGGCAAACTATCGAAGGACTTGTAAGGGAATTGAGACGGCCTACAGATTGGATCGCTGGCAAAGTCGAAAATGCTGCGCGGTCACCATCGGGTCAGGAAAATTTCACCCCGACGGGCGCCTCACACTGGGGCAAATAAGCAAAAGCACATTTAAGTGTTGTGGCAAAATGGTGGTCAGGTCCGACGGAGGTGACAATAGCTGTGTTTCTGATGTCGATATAGGTGTTATGAGACCAGGACTATATCTTGATTCGGAGAATATGCGTCAGTCTAAAGTGAGGACTTCTCCCACTGAAGATACGCCTACAAAAGTGAAGCACTCGCTGCGGTGGCTTTGTCGCCACTGCGTTCGGCTGCTGATTACTGTACGTCGCGGGATCGAATCCCGGCCACAGCAGCCGCATTCCGGTGTAAGGGGGCTTGAATGCGTAAACGCGTATACGTACTGTGCGATGCGGGAACCCAAAGCGGTAGAAATTAATCCATCTTCTACAGCGTTTCTTTTAGCCAAGTTGCAGCTTTGGGATTTCATTTCGTTACAACATACAAAAATGGACCAGCCCTGAACTGTCGGCAAAAAACGGTGTCAACCTTCGTCGGCAAGGTCCGCCATGCAGCAACTGTTCCTTTGTAGGAACCATGAGGTGTTGCTGCTCAGTTGCACACATCACTATTCTAACCAAGAGTTTTCGGTAAACTGCTAGAAGGCAGCCGAGGAGAGGACTACGGAGACCATCTTGGGCCATTGCACTACGCCCGCCGCAGTCAGCCACAATCACCACCTTACGACTCATCCACATTGTAGTCCTGACTTGGCCCCGAGAGATCATTTCCTTTCTAAATGGAAAACAAACAACTGCCTGTCCGAAAAAAAA
This sequence comes from Amblyomma americanum, assembly GCF_052857255.1. NCBI lineage: Eukaryota > Metazoa > Arthropoda > Arachnida > Ixodida > Ixodidae > Amblyomma > Amblyomma americanum. The sequence continues at coordinate 79,097,766 of NC_135497.1, read as the reverse complement.
GAACGTTTTCAACCCCTACTATACTGCTGACGCCTACGAGAGTCAACCAGCAGCACTCAGAAAAAACGTCGGGAATATGTGTTGAAACCTGCTGGGTAAGAATGCAAAGGGGCGCGTAGAACTTTGATAAAATGTAATGATTAAAAAACCTTGCGCTTATCTTTTTGTGCATGACGGCTTTCACAATGCCCCCATAATGGAGAACCGCATTATTTGCGCTGTTCGGGGTTGTCTGGTGCCAACTGAGAAATTGCCATGAATAAAGTAATGAGTGTAAGGTATTTTACTTCAAATTTAGGTTGCCCAGAATTAAAAAATGGCACTCGCAAACAAAGACAGTAATTTTTCCGCAACAGGTGAGATATCTCTAAAATCGACAAAACTGCACTCTTAACACGAATTAGCTTATTTGGTAGGGATTAATCTGTCCTCTAGCGCACTACCTTTTAGGGGCATGGTGTTCCTGGGCATATTTCGATCACTAACGCACGGAATGCTTACTCTAGATGCGTATTCACGCTGCAAAACGTAGTAACTTGATGCAGTCAAAGTGGAGGTATTGGGGTTATCAAATAGAAGAGATTGAAACCCCGGTCAAAATTTCGCGACTGCTAGAACATCGGCAGTCTTGAAGAGGGAATTGTTTTCCGTTGCCAACCGTAAGAATTCCATATTTTTAGTGATGGAAATAACCCTAGGGCTTGGGCACCATGCCCTGCCTTTGTTAGGATGTGCGCCAGATGACCATTTATTCCCGTTTTACTCCGTGTTTGGAGTGTAAATGCCGGTGACAGCGAACATTTTTCTTTCATTGAACGAAATTATTTTCTAGAAGCCAAGCTGAGGTTCGTCTTTCTCCTTAAAACTTGTGAAATAAATGTCACCCTAGCAAACTTCAGTGATAATTCAACCCTCCTCCTACGTAATGCAGTCGCCTCGTTAATGCGACCCCCGTTAATATGGACGACTCGAATTATGGACAACTCTTCTGGGGACCAAACGTTTCAATGCATTTACGCCTCGTTAATAAGGAAACTCGCTGCCCGGACAATGGGCAAGGTGCATATGTACGAAGCCCATTGGGACCCATGTATTTTTCCCCTAATATATGAGAAGAAAATCCCGAATGCCTCTGCGAGATGTTCTACCCCTTATATTTTGAGTGCAGAACACCAGCGAAAAGCAGTGCCGAAGTGCGAATGCCGTAGTAACGGCCTTTTTGTGTTTGGTTCCATGCTTTACTGTGGCAAGGTGCCCGGTTGACGCGCCTTGCTATTTGCCACACTGTATGAATGGCTGCGAAAAAAAATCTGCGCTGAAGTCCACATTCACAGCTGTCAGCCGAGTGAGTACAGAGTTACTGGGATCTGAACAGTCGCAGTAGGAGATATCTCATCACAAGAGGTGCCATCACGCGTCTCATAGAACACTACGCGCGCCAAACGTGATGATGATGATGGTGGATTTTTATGGCGCAAGGGCATCTGCGGCCAGAGAGCACCATGGCACAAGGTATTTTTCGATTACTCAAGGTGGGGTCAAAGACCAATTTCCGAAGTATTTAACCCTGAATAAGCCGAGTACCAGACCAGGGGAAGCATGCACCCGTTGTATCACCGGTGGGTACCCGGCGGCACTGGGGATCGAAACCCGCACCTTCCCGCATGCGAGGCGGCGCTTCAAACGTGCTAAAGCCTTCAACGCATGACTTTAAAGGTAATGGCGATCAGAAGGATCACCTGGAGCTTCCAAGGCTGCCCCATTTCCATTTCACTCACTGCCCACCACTATGCAGAGAAGCAGTCCGTCATCATAAAGCGTTTTTTTTTTTCTCTTCAGAACACTTTTTTCTCCACGATTCGTTGTTACGGACGCCTCGCTAGGCATTTATGGTGTCTTCGACTGGTCGCTTTAGATCGCTGTAGAGCGCTCTGAGAGGCGACCGCACATTCGGCTGGTCGAAACCGGCCGCTCTGACTACATTCGGCTGGTTCTTTCTGAGCGCTCGCCTCCAGCTCAGAGCGCTCTGAGGCGCTCCGAGAAAAAAAGTCGGAGCGGCTCCGAGACGAATCCACGTGACAGAGCCACTTCGCCATTTCGCGAAAGCAGTGCGAGGCCTCGGCGTCCGCTGCGCGTAGGCAGAAACAAGTGTTTTTTTTTTTTTTAACGCAGTAGTAACGTCCTTGCTGTGTTGTGTTTTGCGGGTGCCGCGCTGTGTGAGGCAAAATGTCCAAGAGACGCCGGATAACTACGCTAGGAACGCGGTCTGTGTTGCTGTCACATGACAACAGCGATACCAGCAGCAGCTCAGACGAGGACGACAGTGCTATCCAGAAGGCAATTTTCGAAAAATGAGCGTCCCGTGGGACGGAAACTCGGGGTAGCGATCGATACAGGCGTAGCGGCGACCGCGATGCAAACTGTGTGCGGCCACGTGCGGCTAAAGGTAATCAATGGACCTTACGTGCGGATACAGCTGACATCAGTAGCGGTGCCGCGTAGTGGTTCCGGAAGTTACGTCCCCCTTCTGCCTCCTGCGCTTCCGCTCTAAAAACTCGCTCACCATTCGGCTTGACTAGTCTCTCTATGCGCTCAGAGCGAGAGCGGCTCCCACTGCCAGATCCTAACCGGATCGTGGGAGCGACCAGTCGAAGACACCATTAGTTTGACAGGGATGTGCAAAACTTCGTTCAAAGCGTCATAACTGATGAAAACATCAACATTGAAATGCCGTTACCTACCAGGTAAACACCGGAACGATCGTAGAAATAATTTCTATTTCGAAGGTGTACAATATGCTTCAAGTCGCGAAACAAAGAACTGATGTTACTACTGGGGGTGAATACGTCTGCACAAAAATGGCGGACGACGTGCTACTCCACTCATTACTTCGCGAAATATTAGTCGCTGCGTTAGCTATGTGGCATAAAAAGCGACCTTATTTGCGAAATGAAGGGTGCCAAATTCACCTTTGTGCACAATCGTGTGCACAGGGATTAAAAGGAGCGTAGTGTTGGAATGGTGCCTTGAAGGAAGGCTGGTAGATTTAGTGCGCGTAACTGTAATGCCATATGCAGTTTCGCCCCCTGTGGGAGGCTGGCATTCGCGTATTTTTTGTCTGGCAGTTTCTTCAGACTTGGGCACAACAGCCATGGCAAGCCGTCCTTGTGCGCTCCTCTAACCTGTAACATGGCACTTCCACTATTTCTTCATGCATATGCGCAGTAAAAAAAAAAAAGTCCAGTGAGGAAATTTCTAGTTGAAACCAACTGATTTTTCTATTTGATAAGAATCAGTTTTCCATTTGGATATTTTCCCCCAATTAGACCAACTGGGATTGAATCTAATAGGACTTAAAACCAACTGGAGTCCAAATGAAACTTATTGAACTGCTGGGATGTGTTCCGCCAACATTTTTTACAACGGAATTGAAATTATGAGAATGGCATGCTTTTGTGGAAGTCAATCCAAACAAACATGCATCACATCCAATTAGCACCATAGCCACACTGTACTAGTATAAGCCGGGCAGGTAGCCAAGGGGGGCCCGGGTTCCCCCCCCCCCCCCCCCCCCCGCATGCACCGCTGATCACCCTCCTCCCCACCCGGTACAAAACATTGCCGTGGGCACCCCCCGAAAAAAATTTCTGGTTACGTGCCAGATATAAAGTAAAGATTATACACACATAACACACTTTTGTTCCTACTTATGCCGAATGTTCACGGAACGTTTTAAAAAATGCCTGAAAACAGGTTTTCCAAGAAAAAAAAATCTCATCGGGAGCAAGCTGTCGCGCTCGGCGGACGTTCCTATATTCCTGATACCGAAGTTGCAACCACTCTAAACTCCGCGTTTTGTTCAGTTTTCGCCAAAGAACCCGATGGCAATCTCCCTTGTTTTCCTGACCTTCAACATCCTGGCATGCCAGGCATCACTTTTGAACCTCACGGCATTTGCAAATTAATCGAATCACTGAAACTAGCCTCATCTGCTGGAGTTGACGACATCAACGCCAAAGTACTCAAAAACGCCAAATGAATTACCGGTGTCATCCTGTCGTACATTTTTCAACAGTCTCTTTCGTCTGGAGCGGTGCCGCTGGATTGGAAAACAGGGAAGGTCAATTCCAGTTCTTAAAAAAGGATCATCATATGTCTTGACTACCGGCCAATTTCCATTACTAGCGTTTGTTATAGTTGATGTAGCATATCATTTTTAGCCAAATCATGAATTTTCTTATTTGTAACAACTTTTTTCATTACAGTCAGCATGGATTCCTAAGAATTTTTATTGTGATACACCACTTGCATTATTCATCAATGACATCAGCTCCCACCTAGACTTCAACATACCTCTAGATTAACTCTTTTTTTTAGACTTCGAGAAAGCTTTTGACAAGGTTCCTCAAAATCGACTTTTCTTGAAACTTTCACGCCTAAATCTTCATCCCCTAGTCTATAAGTGGTTATGTAGTTTTTAATTGGCCGTCATCAGTTCGTCTTCGCAAATAACCATTCCTCTCCTCTGTCTCCTGTGATTTCTGGCGTGCCTCAGGGTTCCTTTCTCGGCCCACTGCTCTTCTTAATCTACATCAATGACCTCCCTAACTATATATCTTCTAACATCCGTCTGTTTGCTGATGATTGTGTTATATACCGACCGATTAACGATTTTTCAGATGCCTTTATTCTTCAATGCGACTTACAAGAAAAATGATGTAAAACTTGGTTGATGTCTTTAAATGTCAGCAAAACGTCATTAATTACTTTTCACCAGCGCCGTTCTCACGTAGTGCCCACGTATTTTTGTGGTAGCACAGCAATATCCTCTGTGACATCTTCTAAATAACTAGGTCTTATTTTAACACAATCTTTCATGGTCCTCTCACATAGCGAAAATATCTAACGAGGCTAACCGCACTCTCGGCTTTCTAAGGCGAAATCTTAAATTCTGCTCCCCTACCGTAAAAACCCTTGCTTACAAAACCCTTATAAGGCCCAAGCTAGAATATGCATGTTCAGTTTGGGAACCTCATCAGACTAATCTTTCTAACTCCATTGAATCTATCCAAAACTGGGCAGCTCGGTTTATTTTTAATGACTATTTTTCCTATACTAGTGGCACAGCTCTAAAATCTAATGCAAATCTTCGCAATCTATAAATTCGACGTAAAATAGCCAGAATCGTTCTCTACAATAAGTTCTATCATTTTCCAATGTATAACAGCGTTATATCTCCCGCTCACCGCCATTCATCCCGGACCAGTCATTCCAAGTCTGTATACCCGCCGCACGCGCGCACATCATCGCACCTTCACTCGTTTTTGCCACATACAGCGAAAGACTGGAATGATCTGCCTGAAGAAGCGGTTCACCACTCCAGTGCGACAAATTTCAGGACAGCCATTGCAAATTTTCTTTTGTGGAGCCACCCGCCCTTGAAATCGTCTGTGAAGCCGCCCACCCCTCATGTAAAACCCCTGTCCAAGGGGCATTTGAGGACTAAATAAATAAATAAAGAAATAAACAAATAATTGTGAGAAAAACCTATTCCGCGAGCCAATTAACAAATATTTACAACTGACTTTTTAGCTAGCGAAGTTTGGATTACCGCAGTAGAGTTAGTAGCCATGGAAGAGGCGACGACACATCAGCTTTTAAAACGAAGAAAAAGCTATCCTGTAAAGCCCGGCAGCACGAGAATTTTTTTTTTTTCCGCATGAAACCGAAAATCGGCGCATGAGGAGCGCCGGAAGTGTGGGGCTAACGCAACATCTGCTGGTGACGTGTTGCAACGACTTCGGCGCCCAATTCGAAACGCTCTTGACCCGGAATGCCAAATTTAGGCTCATAACGTGTTCATATAATAATGGTAGCACGGCAACATGGCATGTTTCACATCCATAAATGACTATAGATTTTCAGTGTGCTTCTAGAAGTTTAGGAGTGCCCATAGCCTGCAGTGCAAGTTTTATGATATTGCACATTATTTCAATGCTGCGTTTCATGCTCACGTGCACAGCTGCAGATGTCCACACTGATTATCCCTACTTGGTGAAGAACTGGTTTGTAATGTCACTGCATAGTAGCACACTTGTGATCCGCAATACAGGCAATGAAGTCGACTTTTAGAGCCTAATGAACGCTTGGAATTATTTTCTTCAATATAACCAAACGCGCGTCATTTAAAATCAACGCGCATGTGCATTCTCATTTCGTAAAGCAGCTTTCACCGCTAACAACACATTGTCACAGGTCGTGGATAGGATCATAACATATGAGAAAGGCCATACAAATGCAGTTACAGCTCTTACAATACATGAAGGGGGGCAAACGAAATCCAGAAGCTAAAACATGTTCGCTATCATAAAGCTCTGAATTCATCGGCTTTTTAGAGCTTTTCGACCATGACCAAAGCCAGAAAACCAATCAGAAGGGTGCTCTGCAAGGCGTAATGCTTGTGTTGTGCCGGGTACGCGCTGCGCTTCACATGACGGTGCAGAATTGCCGCCGGCACAAGTGTTAGCGACAGCTTGCTTAAATTACGAGAGGGTGGAGGTGACAGATTGCGGGACGGTTCACCAAGTGCGAAGCGAAAACACCGAGCGAATGGGTGTCTCGCTCTGCCGGCGTTACGTCGTGTCCCCTGCATGCAACCTGGCGCGAGTGACTGGCCGCACGGAAACGAGCGTGAAGACGCCAACTTGCGTCACTGGGCGCCTCGTCGAAAGTAGCGATGTAACCTGCGCACGCTTTGCGGGGAGAAGAGCGTGCACATAGTAAGCAGCACGACGGGCGTACGTACGCCGGACGTAACTTTAGCCACGGGCCTAGAGCGACGTCCGTATTGTTTAATGAGAATCGGCTAGGTACAGCGGATATATCTTTAGGCACTGTCTTCGGGGCTGTTGTCACTGTCGTCGGATTTTCAAACTCCTACAAATCAGAAGTACCAAAACACAGTGGCTTTGAAGTACAATGAAGTGTAATTGAAGTACAATGAAAATTCGACAATTGAAACGATTTACGGTTACAGGAATATATGTATGTCCAGGTCATTTCAACAGCCGCAGCTCAGACGTTTCAGGCTTCGAAAGCAGATATGCACAGCGCGGCCATATCGGAACTAACCCCGCCACTGCGACAGAGAACGCGCTGCTATTTCAGGTCGAAGCAGTCTCTCAGGCGCCCAGGCGACGCGCGAAACCGTCTCCCTATCCGAAGACGCTCGCTCTGAACCAAGGCCTTACCCGCTGCAAGCACTCGCCCTTGCAAAGTGCCCGGAAGACCATTCGCGGAGAAGTTCTGCAGACGAGGTGTTCACTAGCCGAGGGGACGGCTGCGCAAATCCTTCGTGCGATACACACATCACCACCCCTGTCCTTCGATCGCGTTCCGACATCTCGTGCCCGCTTGCCAAGCAGGCGGCCATGCGTCACTGCAGAACAACAACACAACGATGCCAGCCGTCGAAAAAGAGCGACAAAAGAGAGAAATTCTTGTCCTTTTCCACTTGGTGTCCTTGGCGCTTTTGCTGTGCCGAAAGAAAGTGGGAAATTTGTTTTATTGATAAAAGCATCGTCTTTCCGGTCTGTTATGCGTAAGCCCTCCAAGCTGCCGCGAGTGGCGCTTTTCGCAGTTGCACTTTTCTTCGAACTTGACTCTCAAACAATAATCGTTATTAAATACAAAATTTATTGTACGTATTCATTTCTTTAAGGTTTAATGGAGTAACTTGTTTGAAAAGTAGGACTTATGTTTAGTGAAAAAAATTTGGCCACACTGTTACAAAAATTGATTTTGAAACCTGGAAACACTGTACATAAACTTCTTCTAAAATAATTGCACACTAAGTAATTTATTATTATTGAATTTTGTATTTTATGTATGATACATGTTTAAATTTTTACCTTAAAAGTGAATCAAATTTTTGTTTTTTAAATACAATCTGGCAACCTCGCAAAAACGCAGAAGTCTGGCAACAAAACCACTTATTTATTTAAAAATGTCTTACTTTTCTTCTTTTGATTGTAGTGTTTTTACATTTTATTTCTATTTCTAATATAAAATCTAGGACAAATGACCTTCTGACCAGAGCTCTTAAATCCAAGACCCACTGAAAGTACACACCTGAACAGATGGCACTGCTACAGCGCGCTGTCCTAGGGTGCCTCAATGCCAACGGTGGCGCTAGCATTGAGTCACCCTAGCGCTGTCCTAGTTTGTGCCTTTCGCCGCTAGGATAGAAACACTACTGGCAATGTGGCACCAATATATACCTTTTGAGAAAGTAGCCTCTTTTGTCATTTTATTTCATTACTTTTTAATCATTTGTCCTTGTAATAATTATAATTAATTTATCTTTGCTAGGCGCCGTGGAGCCGACCAGTGTCGACGAAAAGAAAGGCGGCAAAAGGTAAGACACTTTTTTTTGTCCTCAAGCGGAAAAAGTTTTTTATTTTAATGTTAAGAGAGCAGAGAAAGACAAGGTAAATATGCTCAAAATATCAAACCATGATGATGACCGTAGCAAAACAGGGCATTCGAGCGTCTTCAAAAGTCAAAAAGCTAGCGAAAATTGGCGTACACTGTTCCATAAAACCCCGGCATCTGTGCAGGTTTAAGTTTTAAAGTTTATAGGACATTAAGAATAAAAACAAAACAAATACAGTAAATAAGTATTGCAGGAGGTCCCATGGTTGAAAAACCTTCAGGAAGACCTGACGGTTTCGTTGGAAAACACTTCTGCAGTATATAGTCCCTATAGTAGGATACAACTTTAAAAAAAACAGCAGTTGCTAGCACTGGGCCACGGTCCGCGGCGTACTGTATTACTCCACTGGCCCATCGTAATTACTAGTAAACGAAATCAACTTTTTAACGTTTGACTATAATGAACAAGCCAAGTGTCAAAATTCTAGCTCCTATAAATTTTTTTGTGATTAGTTTTTGTTTAGGCAAGAAGAAAAGTTTTAACAATGGTCTACTTTGTCGTGGAGGGCATCTGTGCGGTGGTCCTGAATGTTGGCGGAGCTTCACTGCACTTAAGTTGTATCCGACTATAGAAATCATAGCTGTAGCCACTTTGTTGGTGCATACAGATGGCAGCGTCATCTAGAAGCGGCTGATAAAAGCTGTTGCCAAGCAGTTGTATGCTTATTAAAAATTAAAAAGTTTACAACTCACACAGTTTTTGTTACTGATCGTGAGCGGCGCGACAATCCGTAAGCACCCTGATTTCAGACCGCCGTTCTTTGATACATGGACCTTATGGGAAGCTAGCTTCGCAACTGGTAATATCAAAGAGCTTTGTTGCGGACAGCGCTCGTACCGTACCGACTTGCGGCCGTTGTGCATGTCGCTCCGGATTGCTTGCGCAAGCTGCCATCGTTCAGGCCAAAATGCTTAGCATTTCAAGACCTGCCCTCCAGTCATCACCGCGATCGTCTGTGAGGGATCGCTGGTAACTTTCATCACTATTGACACACCGCTGCGCCCCCAGATCTGCACGGTTTCGCGCTGTTGCGTTTCTGGATGCTCATAGGTGATACGCATGATTTCGTGGTCGTGCACTACTGGAAAAAAAAAAAAGTCGGGACGCGTGAACGGGAGTCGGAGCCGATAGCTCTGTCATGAGGCGGTGGCTGGGGACGCTGTTGAAATGAGGTCATCTTCAACAGATGTGGTTGCGTGTGTGCCGCTTTTCGCGCGTCCTGAGGACTTTAGACGGCCGGTATGTGAGCGCCTTGCTACGGTGTAAGAAAAGGCGCAGAGAGCGCGTGCCAATCTGAACGAGGACAGATGGTCACGTGGCGAGAGTGCCACAGAACTGCGCGCGATTTTCGAAAGGGGCGCGCCACGGCCAAGATCATCTGAGCCTGCTGCTCCGGAGGAGAGCGTCCCAGGTTTCTTTCTCTGTGATTCCATCGATATGCCCGAGAGAATCGGGACATTTACAAATGAGATGATCCTGATTAGCTGTTGTCCCGCATTTGGTGGAGAACTTTGGAGGTTCCCCTCTTTATCCGTATGGATAAGGTGGAAAGAATCGGTTGGTTTGTAATATTCTCCAGTCTCTGCACTCTTTAAGTGTGAGAGACCGATTCGGAGGCGGGAGGTTTGGTCTGTCATCCCTGTATTCAACCGTAATTTCCGTGTACGTGATGAGCGGGTCTTTCGAGCCGGGTAAGGGTGATTCCATGGCCACCCGGGTGTAGATATCTCGGGAGAGACTGTTGGCAGCCTCATTGCCTGGAATCCCCTCGTGAGCCGGGACCCATACGATGGTGATATCTCTATCCTTGTACCCGTTGTCCAAGTATCTTAACAACTTCTTTCGAAGCGATCCCCTTATTAAAGTTTCTTACTACTATCTTGCTGTCGCAAAGTATGAATTAACTTGATCATCTAAGCCACAGCGCCGAGGGGGAGCGGATTTTCGAAATTCTAATAGCTGATATGGCTATTGCCAACGGCCAGCTACAAATATATAATAGTAGCCTAGGCAAAAATGAGTTAACGAACTCACTAGGTAACATTATTCACCGGTTTTCTTACGACAGCGAGACTGTGAGCTCAACCTGGGACAAATGCGCCTTAAGAAAGGCTGGATCCGGCTATCACTTTTGTCATTCACGTGGAATTTCACTCATCCGTGCAAGCCTGGCGTCGCTTTCACGCGTAGGTACCTGCATTTGACTACTAGGTACCAGCCCCTCCATCAGGACGGCAGCTAAAAGCAACAAGTTCGAGCTTCGATAACATTGTTCGTATTCTTTTTCGCCTCCTTCTGGAGACTTGTTTCAGGAGTTATAAGAAAAATTGGGAATGGGTTTTTTCCTTTAATTTTTGAAAAACACTACTGTATTAAAAAATGCCAGATTGAGGGCAATAGTTCTTGCACTTCCCTATATTATATAACAATGAAAGTCGGTACACTCTTTTAGCATTTCAATGCTTATCTATTGCGCATGTTTGAATGAGATGTGTTTTATATTTGCCGTAAAAAAAGTTCTTGAATGGCCTCATTTGAGACTTGTGTTGTTTTAGAAATTTTTTTTCTATTAAGCAACAACTTCCTCAAGGTGGCGGAAATAAGCCTGGCATATATTCCTTGTTACTTGTACTTTTAGCACCGATAAATATATCCGTTATGGCTTTCATATCTAGATTCGTACGTCATTGCAAATTCGCGAAATTGAGCTGTGCTTGAAAACGCTGCCTCTGACGCGACATCGTGTATATTTTTTTCTCAAATATTAGCATTTTCACAAAACAAAATTCACTGTTGGTCTACTGAATAATGTTTACGTAATATATAAAATAGTCGAGAAAATTAAAAATTTGAAATATTTAGGCGAAACAAGGAGCATAAGGGATTTTTCTATTTTTATTGGTGGTGTTCATCAATGGGAGGTCAATAGGGTAATAATTTTTTTCTTCAGATAAAAGGAAATAAAAGATCCCCTATGCTCCTTGGTTTAGGTGACTGTTGGCTTCCGTCGTGTGTCATAACGAGCCCCTCTTTTCCCTTCCCGTGTCTGGTCAATTTTAAAACAGATATAATGTGAAGAAATTCAATTCTTACTAACGTCTAACTGACTCAAGGGAATCCCTTTTCTGGGCCAGGCACTTCGGAACGCTTATATTCAAGCCCAGTACAGTAGGATTCATGTGGGCTATGCCTGTTCCCAATGGACATTGAAACTGCCTCGGACGTCCTGTGGACGTCTAGGATATCCGTGGGACGTCCAAGGGAGTTTAAATGCCCATTGGATTGTTCTCAGGTGCTGCGTTATCCTGGCTGTTACGTTCATGCGGGCCGATCCCACTTTGGCTCCCGTAGATTTAATTACAAGCTGTACAAACTCGGCTGTCACATCGCAGTTGTGGGGAGCCTTCCTGCATGACCCTTAGCCATGGAGCAAGACTATATAGGAGGTGAAGCTCGCGTCAGCGCGAGCGAGCGCAGGCGACCAGGGGCCGTATGCAGTGGCGGCGCCTCGTAGAAGCCGCAGCGAAAAAAAAATGCAGCGCCCGGTCAGGCGGCTCCGGCGCGCGCTCAAAGCAGACGACAAGCAGACGACACACGTGTTTGCTTCATCGGGCACGCCGGGACGTTGTATTTCTGCGCCCTGAAGTCAAACAGCAACAGTTCTTGTCGGTGTCAGTTCGAGGGCCGTAATACTAACAGCGCTGCTACGCGCAGTGCGACCTCCTTCGGAATTTGCTAGACTAAGATGGGACGCAGGTGTTTTGTTCTAAACTGCAAAAAGCGATTGCAAGTGTTGCAGGGAGAAGGTGAGCAAGGTGAGAAGTTGCCGCTTGTTGCCTTCTCGGCTGACGTGTAGTCACAAACGCTGCGCCGTACGACGCCCGCGTTCTCCTCCAGCATTTAAAACTTAGCGTGGTCACATACTTGACGAACGTGAAGGCATGTTTGCCTTCGACGAATGCCAGCAGCGCGTATACCCATCCAATCAGTCATCGCGCGGGTGTCAAACAAAAACCCTGCTTACAACCAGAAGCTACAGATAATCTTATAGCGGTCATGGAAAAGAACGCGTTTTATTTTTTACTGTGCTCAAATGGTTGAAACGCAGCACCAGTTGCTCTTCGGGCTACCAGCGGTAAAGAAGCGCGCGAGGGTGTGCCCTCAATAGAAGTTAGGCGTGCGCGGCCGAAAGGGAGCAACACGCTCGACCGGTTGCCTCGTCAACCTCAACCTAAACTGCAGTAGTTTCTTTCCAGGCCGCCAGCATGATAGTGGCGCCGCGGGCTTGTGACCTTTTCTGGTCGCCGCACACAGCGGAGTTTCCACTCCTATATAGTCTTCCTCCGTGCCCTTAGCGAATGCTACCCCGCGCCTGCCCATGCATTGAGTGTCAGAAGCCATTTTAAATTTTTACGCGTCTTAATTGTGGCTTGACTGCACAAGTAAACCGCTGCGGGCGTTACAGGGGCTGCAACTGCCAACTTCAACTGCCTCAAGGCCAGGAGGGCGTACCCGGCGATAACCTTGAAGCCTAATTGGTCCCCCACGTGCTCGCACCACGTGATGGCGTGCGGTGGTATCTATCACCACTGCGCGCGCCATGTGCGGATCAGCGCTCGGAAACTGACAGTGGACCTGCTTTCTTGCTGTAGGCACCCGCGCGCGCGCAGACGCGGGCACAAAAACATATATACACCAAAACGTTAGGTACCGACTCGGAGAGCGAAAAATAGGGGGGGGGGGGGGGGGGGACGACTTCGTGAGCACCTGGCTTGCGAAGGCTGGTCGCATGACGTCACGCTGTCTCCCGAGTTTTTTTTCCTCCATGCTCAAGGCAAGTTTGGCTTGTGCGCGCGGCACGGTAATACCGGTAATAGGGACCCGGTAATACCCGCCAAAGCCTGACGGCCCTCCACAGTGTTCGGCGGCTTTCAACGAGCTCCCACTACGCCGACGAATCAAGCGCTTATGAGCAGCGTGTATTTTGTTGCCACAGTACGGCAAGCGGACACAACCGGCAGCGCGAAAACGAAACTATGCCACTAGGGCAGTGGCCCCACCATTGCGTCAAATCTGATAAGCTGTGGCATACTGATAACAATTGCTAAAATTGCGCCCAACGTTCCCGCGTTGTGCGCTGAATGTTTCTGACGCTCATGTTCGCGATGAAGATCGCGGGGCGCGTTCCCGCACGTGGGCTTCTGGTGCCGTCTTCATTCTAACCTAGCACCACGTCCGGAGGCTTTCGATCTATCCTATTTAGTGTTATAGCCACAATGCGCATTGTAACTGCCTTGTCGATCTTATTCCTTCTAAGCCAGTGTTCGTTATAAATATGCACAGCTGCTTGGTGTTGCTGCGCTTGCACTCTGCCATTTGTTTCAGTTCTGCGCTGTGGTGACGCTGGTGCTCTGCCATTTGTCTAAAGAATGAAGCTCTGTTCATCGTGCCGGGTTAGTGCAGGCCTTGTGTGCACTATAAGGGCAGAAATGCCGACGACAATACTTCAGCCAGTGCAGGGGCTGATTACAGCTGCCCTGGCTCACAAGGATAAGGGCATGGTATGAGTGGGCCTGATCAATTGCTTTTGAGTGAGGCGAGCACAAGTGTACAAGAAAGTGTGGAGGATGTAGAGGAGAAATAATAAAGCTTTCTATGCTTTGTAAAAAAAAAAGTGAGGAGCCACACAGCACATTTGAGCGACTGTGCTCGAAAGTATGTGCAGTGTATGTATGGGTTGTTCAACCAAACATTGTATGACATTTTTTTTTCAATTATACAGTGGAAAACTTAGAATTGAAGACATCTGACCTAGGTACGACTATGTGCCAATAATTAAAATCTTAATGGTGCAGAGCATGTTTCCAATGCACTCAAACATTTATAGCATTGTTCGCCAACCTAAGAGATTTGGAAACTGAAAGCTACATGCTTCGGAGTTCTTCTAAACCTGTTCTATAAAATGCTCAGGATTAGAAATTTTAGTGCTACAGTTTGCTCCTGAATCAACGTTCCTCTGTTCCAAAGTACTCCAAATTGAAAAATTGGATATTTTAGTACCCCAAGAATTGCTCCAAATTGCATTTTACCCGTAGCATCACCGCACTAACAGCGCTACGCATGCAGCGCTATCTGAGGTGCTGTTGTGCAGGCTGTCTCTGGGGCTTCCAAAAAATTATTGCTGGGCCCTTCCGTTTTTCCTATTTTTTTTGCTATCTGTAAAGAGAAGCAAATGCCATCACGTGAATATTACGTCACTCATTTGCAAGTGCAAAATAAATATCACCACTATAAGAACAGATATGTTTAGCTACAATGCGGCATCGTTGCCACTTTCCTGACTATCACTACTGCTAAGGATCTGCATATCTGACTAGCCGGCTTTTCATCTTTGTTCGGAGGTAATCTTCGGAGTCTGAAAACACAATACAGAATTTGTAATGTTGATACTACATCAGCAGCCTGCAGTGGTGTACAAAACATGGAGCATCCTTTAGCTACAAGATTTCTTAAATTGAAAACGTGCTCTCAGTTCTCTCTCTCTCACACACACACACGCACACACACACACTGGGCTCCTTTCAATGAAAACCTAGACACATCCCTGCATGTAGCTCTTGCAACTCCAACATGGTGGAATTTCTTATAAAAAACATGATTACTGCGGTTCGGCATGTGAAGCACTTTTTTGCTTTACAGACAGCCATCAGAGCTACAAACATGTTTTCCTAGTGAAATGTCTCGTGGTTATCTGTATAGAGCCAAGTGGAGGATCATTTTAGCCCGGAAATTCTTGGTGATTAGGTGCTAGCCGTTGTTAGCATGTTTTTTTTTCCGAAGGTAGAAACAGCAATGCTAAATACTATATACACACCTTTTGCTTGCTGTCTCCTGACAGCTTTTTGCAGCGCTTATAATTGTACTGACGTTCAAAAAGTGCTATGGTCAGCATATGATTCTATCCTTTTTTGTCGTGATACACACTGTGTCCTGAGGTTATTTGAGCAACCGGTAGCGAAAGGAGGGCGATGGACGATTCCGGAGGAAGCTGGTGGGGGGTTATGCTTTTGGCGGCGAGCACGAGCCGTCGGGACGTAGTACACGGACGGCACCATACTCGGGTGAAGAACGAAGATGAAAGCGGCACCTCCGTAGACAGAATATCAGTTTGGCGTGAGTGGCTGCTACGCGAGCAGCCTGGTTTCATGTACCGCTTCGAGCCCTTACCTGTGCCGCTTTGTCCCATTCACGTCTCAACGTGTTTTTGTTCTGCCGCGCTCAGGAGTGAGCACCAGTTTTGCCATATATACTATAGCCATAACACTGCGCTCTCGAGAGCCTCGACGTCATGCTCTGCTTCGTTCTGTGTTGTGCCCCTTGGGAAGCGTCGGTTTGGTCTGGAATAAACAGGTATCTTTTATGTTGACTGTGCGCGTCTCTCTCGTCGGGCGAGACCAGGGCTCGCGGACCCCATTCTTTGGAAGGCGAGGCCTTCAACATATAAGAAAGTCTGAGTCGACCTCGAAAACAATGGGTACCCACGACAACTGCTGCAAAACGAAGAACTCTGCTCTCTGCAACACGCAGAGCCCCGATTCGTCGGACAACAGTAGTGCGTGAGCGTGCCTAAGCTTATGACTGGGGGACAAGTGAAGCTGCGAATATACCGGGTGCTTCAGCAAACAGTTTAAGAAGTTTAAAAAAATAGCTTTTTTGGGGTAAAAATATGACTTTTTCGGCATAGCATTAGCAGTGTTGGCGGACACCAGAAAACCGAGGAATCGCCTTAAGTAGCACACTGGTTAACTTTTAATAATTACCTTTTTAACTAGTTGAGTTAGGTGCCTAGTCGCAATTAGAGAGATTTGTATCGGTCATTACCAATAGCCATATCAGTTTTCAGAATTGCGAAAACGCGATTACCCTTGGCGGTGTGGCTCGACAAAATTTGGGTTTCTCGACTAGTTACGTGCACTAGAAGGGTTGCTCTGCACATGTGTTTTCGCACGATGCAGTCAAATGTCGTCGAGCCACAGTGGCGGAGGTAATCGCGTTTTTGAAATTCTAAAAACTGATATAGCTATTGGTAACGACTGGCTACAAATCTCAAATTGCGACTGTAGGTGCGTAGCTCTACCAGTTAAAATTTAATTGCTAAATATTAAGGAACTAGCTTACTATTTAAGACGATTTTCTGGTGTTCGTGAACACTGAGAATACTATGCTGCAAAAGCCATATTAGCTCAAAAAGCCTATTTGTGAAAATGTTTTAGTATTCGCTGAAACACCCGGCATGCGAAATACGACGTGCGCACTACACACGTGCCGTCCAGCGAGCTGAAATAACAGCTCTGTCACGTAAAAGATCGTCTGGAGTGCCCACGTTACCCCGGGATCGTGTAAAAGATCCCCTGGAAAAACTGCGATGCTTCTTACATTGGCGAGTCAGGTGATCGTTAAAGATTAGTAGATCACAAGAACGATGTCAGCAAATGTTGGACGTCCTCCAAAGCCCTTGCAGAGTATGCATACGCCAAGATACTTATATGATTTTATTGGTGTTAATGAGGCCCCATTAAGGTTATATGAAATAGGACAAAAAATTCCGCGATGAGAAAAGCGCATTACTTTACATTTAGTTGTGTTGAGTGTCATATTCCATGCAGATCACCAGTCGGAAACAGCTTGAGATCAGCTTGAAGCACACCGACATCGTTAGTAGTTTTTATTGACCGATATATGACACATCATCGGCAAAAAGTCTGGCTGATGATTTCAGGTTATTAGACAAGTCGATGATGTAGATGAGAAATAAAAGAGGACCAAGCAGTCTATCAGATTATTGACAGCTATGGGTGTGTCAGTACTGGTCATATAGGCTTGGTGGAATATTGGTCTTATTGGCAAATAGTGTATTGCCATGTACCAACAGGCCTATAAGACCAGTACGCTGACACATCCATAGCTGTCAATAATCTGATAGGTTATTGATTTTTTAATTGTTTTGTAGTTTTAGTGGTGTACGGGTCTCGTGTCTACTGTTTCAGACTTCTGGAGGTTACAGACAGCAATCTTTCTTGTCCCTGCAGAGCTCAGAAGTTCCAGGAATGGAGAGTTAGGCAGCAGTTTCATGTATACACAATTTAATACACAATGAGAGCAGCAATTCATAACGAAACATCACCAAAACTTTGACTGCAAGTAGAGGTGGATTGCAAGATTGTGAGCTCCGGCCCATTGGTGCAGTCTCTCCAAACCTAGGCCACCTGAAAAATATGAAAGCACATTGCAGTTTGCAGAATAACAAAAAAAACTGATCTCAAGAGCAGGACACCACATCACTTGTTCAAAAAATTTTTACTTCCCACTGTACAGCAGTGACATGTCACTGATGCATGCATGTAGATTCCTTGGTGCATTAAAAAGAAGAAACATCTCCAATACCAGGTCAACGCACAGCTGGTCTCTCTTGGTGATGGCAGCGTATGTTCGTAAGAATTGTTCGAAAGCTCTGGCAGGCAAATGAGCCTGGAAAAAGCCCTGTCCACTCTGCTTCCAGCTCCAACGAGACTATGCGCAAGCTACGGTTGCCGGTAGGGCGCATGGCTCGTCATGCTTGGCGTTGCACAATTGGATGGAAATATGCGTCGATATAATCTCTTGACACTACCTTTAAGCTTGATACACACCTGTGCTAGACGATTACACAGGCTACTGACCTCCGAGGTGGCGTGTGCTACCGCGGCGACCGCCGGCGGGTAGATAGCCGTGTTCGGATCGAAAGTAGAGCGTTCAGAGCGTCCCCCCCAAACCTCGACAGCCTGTGCAGTGCCTCCTCTATACTTACTGTGCTTGGGAAAAGGAGAGGCGAGTAATGCGAGCCGGCCATCGGGGCTAGTACGGCCTTTCGCCGACACGCGCCGCCACCGGAGTAGGACGCCCGTCGCATCACCGTCGCTCATAGAAACGCAGACTGCTCGCAGCTGTTCTGTCGTTGACTTTTCGACTGCGTTCATGTTGTTTCAAGTACAACCAAACCTTTTAAAAACGGAGCTCGGAAGCACTTGTCGCTAAGGGTAATGTTACGTCTCGCCTACAACGCGCGGTATAGCCGGCGCGGATGCAACGGACGCCGCGGCTTCGTTCATCGCGGCCGCAACGCCTCCCGCCAAGCGCGTCCAGGCAGGTTTCAGTGCCACGTGTCGTCGTGCGTGCGTGTGTGTGTGTGTGCATGTTTTGCCCACGCTTGTCAAAGCGCGGCAGCCGGGGAGAGGAGCTCCCCAACTGGGAGGCGAGGAGGTCTGACCGGCGCCGGCCTGGCGGACGCGCCCGTCACGTCTGGACATGTCGAAGCGACGCCGTATCGGATGACTCTTCCCAAGCCGTTCCCTCTTGCCCTCGACTCCGATGGTATAAAACGCCGCTGCCCCGGACGCCGAGAGAGACTTCGATTTCTTCCTGCGAGTAACGTGGTCGCCCTGACCGGCTGCTCTTTTGCGATGCCAGAATAAACAAGTTGTTCTGTTGCCAGTCGACTCATCCTTTGCCGGGACCTTCGGATGTTTCCAGCTTTGCCCCAGGCCGCCGGGCCAATGCTACCCTTGGGGCTTGCAACCCAAATGCAACAACTGGTTGCCAGCGGTGGGATCCCGACAACGGAGGCCAGCAGCGAAGATATGCGCTCAACTGTATGCTGAGCAGCACAACGACCATCCGGGAGCAGTGCAACGAGCCCTGTGTGATGACTGGTTGCCTGCAGCGGAACGACTGCGCTGAATTCTTGGCTGCGAGGTTTGGTGAGTGCGGGACTTTCTTCTTCTGAGTTTTGCCAGGCTTTTGTTAGTGTCAGAAACAGAGCTGGTAATTGTGTTGTCGTTGCTGCCGGGTTAGTTTGCGGCAAGACAATAGTAGGCAGTAGAGAAAGCAGCATTCGGAGCAGCCATGGATTTGAAGTCGTTGCGCAAACCGAAATTGCTGGAGCTTGCAAGAGAGTTGGGTCTGGATGTCTCAGACAAACTCAGAAAACCAGAACTGCTAAGGGCTATTCTTGAGTTGGAGGCTGAGGATGACGAGCTGTCGGAATGCCTTGAGACGATTGAGGAGAGGGAACAAAAAGAAAAAGAGAAAAACGAGCGCGAACGTAAAGAACAAAAAGAGAAAGAGGAGCGCGAACGTAAAGAGCAAAAAGATAAAGAGAAAGAAGAGCGCGACCGTCAACACGCTTTGGAAATGAAGCGTCTCGAGGTAGAGATGGAACGCGCTCGTAATGGAAGTCAGGCACACGGTGCAGGAGAACGGGTATCGTTCAAAATGACTGACCTGATGCGGCCGTTTAAGCTTGGAGAGGACATTGGTTTGTTCCTGGTTAACTTTGAGCGAACGTGCGAGAAGCAGGGGTTCTCTCGGGAAACGTGGCCACAGCTCTTGCTCACTTTGTTACCCGGCGAGACGGCCGACGTAGTCGCTCGCTTGAAGAGAGAGGAGGCAGAGGATTTCGACCAAGTGAAATCGAGTCTGCTAAAAAAGTACAGGCTGTCAGCGGAGGCGTTCCGTCGGAAGTTTCGGGAAAATGAAAAAGGCAGAAATGAGTCATATACAGAGTTTGCCTACAGGCTTATGTCAAACATGCAGGAGTGGCTCAAAGAAGAGAAAGCGTTTGGTGACCACGAGAAAATTCTGCAGTGTTTCGGGCTGGAACAGTTTTATAGTCGGTTACCTGAGAACGTGCGGTACTGGGTCTTGGATAGGCCAGACGTTAGTACAGTGGCTAAAGCCGCCGAGCTAGCCGAGGAGTTTGTGACGCGTCGGGCTCGCGGAGCTAAGGACGGTCAAAAGGGTGAATTTGGCTCCAAGTCTGAGAGGCCGAAGTTCACACCCATGAGAGCAAGGGGGGACACGCGTAGTGCGGATGCGAGTGAAAGCAGTCCGACCGAACGTAAGGAGACGGCGGCAGCCGAAGCCGAACGCAGAAAGCGGTTCGAGGCGAGGCAAGCGCGCGTGTGTTATACGTGCCAGAAGCCGGGTCACTTTTCGGCGCAGTGTCCAGAAACAAAAAGAGAAGTCGTGTGTTTGTCATTATGTAGCACTGACGAGAACATCAACCTTCTCGAGCCTTACATGCGAGACTTCCTCGTGAACGGGAAAGAGTGCCGAGTGCTTCGTGATTCCGCAGCTACAATGGATGTAGTTCACCCCTCTTACGTAGAACCCGATATGTTCACGGGCGAGTGCGCATGGATCAAGCAAGCCGTGGAAGCTCATAGCGTGTGTCTGCCCGTAGCAAAAGTGCTTATTGAAGGACCTTTCGGAGCACTTGAGACGGAGGCCGTAGTGTCATCTAGGCTGCCCCCCCAGTACCCGTACCTATTTTCGAACAGGTCCGATCACCTCCTGCGCGAGAAGGAGCTTTTGTTTGGTGAGGCTAGCGTTCAGGCCTTAACCAGACCGAGAGTTCGGGAGCTCGCTGCAAAGGCGGTAGTTGCGGGGCCGATGTTGTCGAACAATGAAAAAGGGTCGGAGGCGCAGCAAGCTGATATTCCGAGCACGTCAGAACTGGATAAAATTGAGCCTGTAGCATTGAAGGCACCAGGTACTGGAGAGGAAATGCCCGACAAGGGAAAGTTAGAAGAGCTTCCGGTCGAGCTTCCGGGACTAGGCTCAGTGACGAACAGGGAAGACACTGATCAGGTCATTAGTGACTTACTCAGTAAAGCACCGCTGTCGCCTGAGCAGAAAACCGAACTTCACCAACTCTTACAAGAGTTTCAAGGTCAGTTCTCTGAGAGGCCTGGTAGGACTTCTGTCCTTACTCATGATATAGAACTTACCTCCCCAGAGCCAGTACGATCCAAGGCGTACCGGGTGTCACCCCGCCAGCGCGATATTATGGAGGCTGAGGTAAAGAAAATGCTACAGCTTGGTGTTATTGAGGCGGGTGAGAGTGATTATACCTCCCCTTTGATTTTAGTTGAGGTACCGGGCAAGGAACCTCGTCCTTGCGTCGACTACCGCAGGCTTAATTCCATTACTAAGGATCAAATTTATCCGATCCCTAACATTGAGGAGCGCCTTGAGAAAGTTAGTAGCGCTCAGTTTATTTCCACCCTAGATCTTGTCAGGGGTTATTGGCAGGTTCCACTTACAGAAGAGGCTAGTAGGTATGCGGCGTTCATTTCACCAATGGGAACATTCCGTCCTAAAGTTTTGAGTTTTGGTTTGAAGAACGCGCCATACTGCTTTTCAAGCCTCATGGACAAAGTGTTGCGAGGACAGGAAGAATTCGCTTTACCGTATTTAGACGACGTAGCGATATTCTCCGCATCCTGGTCTGAGCATATGGCACACTTGCGGGCAGTGCTAACCCGCCTGCGCGAAGCGGGCTTGACAGTCAAAGCTCCCAAGTGCCAATTAGCACAGGCCGAGGTTGTATACCTCGGTCACGTGATTGGACAGGGTCGTCGCCGCCCCTCTGAAATAAAGGTGGCCGCTGTGCGAGACTTCCCGCAACCGCGCCCGAAGACCGATATTCGGTCGTTCTTAGGTGTCGCCGGCTACTATCAGAGGCACATCCCCAGGTACTCCGATATCGCGGCTCCCCTGACGGATGCTCTAAGAAAAACAGAGCCCCAAACAGTCGTCTGGAGCGAGACAAAGGAAAGAGCTTTTAGCGCCCTAAAGAGCGCCCTAACAAGCCAGCCTGTGCTACGATCGCCAGACTACACAAAAGGGTTCGTTGTTCAGTGCGATGCTAGTGAGCGAGGCATGGGCGTTGTACTGTGCCAAAGGGACAATGGAGAAGTGGAACACCCCGTCCTGTATGCTAGTCGTAAGCTGACCTGTCGTGAGCAGGCGTACAGCGCCACTGAGAAAGAGTGTGCGTGTCTCGTGTGGGCCGTTCAGAAATTGTCATGCTACCTAGCCGGCTCGAGGTTTATCATTGAGACGGATCACTGCCCTCTCCAATGGCTGCAGACCATATCTCCCAAAAATGGCCGCCTCCTGCGCTGGAGCCTCGCTTTGCAACAATATTCCTTTGAGGTGCGTTACAAAAAGGGGAGTCTCAACGGTAACGCCGATGGCTTAAGTCGAAGCCCCTAACGTAGGAATCCGCCTCAAAGTTGTTGGTTACTGATGTTTTCTTCCTGAGGCAGGATTTTTAACATATTGCTTCTGTTTAGTGTTTCAAAGTGATTATGTGCTTTCTAGTGCAATTTTCCAATTTGTGGACGCGTTCTGAGTGCTGCTTGACTACTGTAAGGAACTAGGCAGTAGTATAAAAGGGGAAAGAGCCTGGCAGAGCTTAGTGAGGGTTGTCTCGTGCTTGCTGACTGAGCGGTTGCGTTTCGGCGTAGTTCTAACGCTTGCTGGGAACGAGCACAAAAATGGCAACTCTCCCGAAGTGACTTTGCAGTGTCCTATGTGATCCTGAACCCGAGAACGAGGCCTTCTCTGTGCGCTGCGCTCAAGCAACGTCGAGGGACGATCGGTTTCGATTACGAGCATCATCGAGCGACATCCCTCTGGACAGCGGATGCAGTCCCCTGACCATCGGGATCTCCTTCTCCCGGCGGGGCGGTCTGTTACGTCTCGCCTACAACGCGCGGTATAGCCGGCGTGGATGCAACGGACGCCGCGGCTTCGTTCATCGCGGCCGCAACGCCTCCCGCCAAGCGCGTCCAGGCAGGTTTCAGTGCCACGTGTCGTCGTGCGTGCGTGTGTGTGTGTGTGCATGTTTTGCCCACGCTTGTCAAAGCGCGGCAGCCGGGGAGAGGAGCTCCCCAACTGGGAGGCGAGGAGGTCTGACCGGCGCCGGCCTGGCGGACGCGCCCGTCACGTCTGGACATGTCGAAGCGACGCCGTATCGGATGACTCTTCCCAAGCCGTTCCCTCTTGCCCTCGACTCCGATGGTATAAAACGCCGCTGCCCCGGACGCCGAGAGAGACTTCGATTTCTTCCTGCGAGTAACGTGGTCGCCCTGACCGGCTGCTCTTTTGCGATGCCAGAATAAACAAGTTGTTCTGTTGCCAGTCGACTCATCCTTTGCCGGGACCTTCGGATGTTTCCAGCTTTGCCCCAGGCCGCCGGGCCAACGCTACCCTTGGGGCTTGCAACCCAAATGCAACAGTAACCAGCCCATTTCAGTCGTATCGTTTGTGGCTATTGCTGTGTTTATGTGCTCATGCGTCGTCTGCTGCACTGATATAACAGTGCGCCTGCTTGAATCCTATTTGTGAAAAATTGTTCTGTCACCTTTAAGTTCGCTTGTCTGAGGGCCGTTATTTGAAAGCAGTGTTTGGCAGCAGCTAATACTGACAGCTTGGGTGCTGAAAAAGCTTTGTTGCGTGCTGTTTACTCATGTAACAGACGACGTAAGCCGGAAGGGCATGCGCTAAGTACCACGTACTTTAAGCCGTTAGACTGCTTCCAAAGCGATACCTGATCCTGCGTTTCCTCCGTAAAGTTTTTGAAAGTTACTATTGTCGCCATCGAAGCCACAGCTGGCGCCAGAAAGTGTGGAGCTGTGCCATGTGGTTTCATCATTTGATCGGCCGCGCACTTCCTGCAGCACTGTTTCTCGAGTTGCAGTGTTGACGCTCAACTTGAGCGCTATGTGCAAAAAATGCACCCTGCTGTCAGTGCCATCAGTTATGTAATGTGGGGCACTGCACCATCTGCCTGAAGATAGCACTGCGGCACGGACTACATCAGTGCAATGGGTCTTCACTCCTTCTTTTAACTTTCTATCTCCCGCATTCCTTCCCCTTTTTTCAACTTATGCCTCTTGGCACACTTTTCGAATAAAAAAAGAGATATAGAGGTTCATGTATTCAATATCGGTGCGTTGTGTCTCAAAACTTACTCCAACTCGAAAAAAAAAAAAGCATTTATTGTGGAGTCTAACTCCCACATGGCAGTAAAGTGTATGCCACTCTCACAGTTTGGAGTACTTTCGCAAAAGGGGCTTTTTTGCAAAATGTTTTAACTACGTCATGCTTGTCAGTAAAATTGAATGCGTAGTTGCAGAGGAGCGGCCTCAGGAAACGAACCGGTTCATGAGCTCAAGCCTGTGCTCATTGCTGCCATCGCTCTTGCACTTCAGCAACTTTGAAGCACAAAGCTGGGACAGCGTGCTCTACTAATGTAGTGAGAGGATTTTGCAAGGTCTGATCTTCCTGCAGGGCACGGTCTGCAAAAGCTCTTATTGTGTCGAGAACGAAGAGAAGCTGATCTGACGGGTAGAGCAGCCCATCTCGGTCTCGCAATCCATATGCTCGCCGACAACTTGTGCAATGTAACCGCCCACATAAGCGCTAGCCGAGTTCTGAAGCGATGGCAGGTGCTATGGCAAAATTGTGGTAGTAAGCCTCTGAAGCACCAATCTTGCTCTCGACAACTTCGGCACTGCTTGCACAGTTGGCGTCAGGGGAGGCTTCGGAGCTGAAGTAGTAGTTGGTTGTTGCGCAGAAGAAAGGAGATCAGCAGGTACGAGTGTTGACATCGGAGCACATTCCTTGTGGGAAATATTGGATGCTGAATTAGACGCAGTGATCATGGTCTTCAGTAGCTTTACGAGACCTGACAGTGCAGCCCGAATATCCAACATGTCGTTACACCCGGACGACATTTGCAAACTACCAAACAGGAGTTCAATTGGATCACTGTTGAATTTTTGGGTGCGGACGAAAAAGAACTTCTCTTCTGTCAGCAGATATTTGACACACGCCACTGTGGAATAGATAGTGATCAGAATCGCCTGATATGTCTCGTCTGTGAGAAATTCACGGGTATGCCCACATCTTTCTTTTTAGCGCTTCTAAATACATAGGGACAGATTGCATGCAGGATACGTACTTGAAAAATCCTCATTAAAGCATGAATGCCCAGGCACAGAAACTATAGAGGAGGCGCTGCCCTGGGCGAACGCTCTCCTCAGGGCGTCGGGCAGCAGCTCCGCCGCCGCTTGCGTCTGCCGCATGGCGGCACTGTGAGTAGAATACGTCGGGCGCGTTGTGTGCCTCCGCTCTCCTCGAGAATACGAGAAGCTGGGCTGGCGCTGATCGGCCGCGCAGTACGATTCTTGCTTCCGTGTTTGCATGCGTGTTTAATCCGCCTTTTTCACGGCGCGACTGCGCATGCGCCCATCCCCTGGCGGCGATGTCGCGAAACATATTGGAAGGGTCGCGCGCTCCTCTCGAGACCGGCCGTGGAAGTGTAAACAAACCGGCTTCCTACGCGGGTTGTGTTGCTGCAGCCGTCGGGCGTTCAGCGCGACGCATTTGGCGATACCTACGAAATGTGTTGCATATGGCTGCAATGCCCAATATGTAAAGGGAAGCAAACTCGGATTTTTTCGCTTTCCGAGCACTTCCCGGGACAGCCTTCGACGCGAAGCTTGGATAAAAGCAGTTCGCCGGCTCGACGATCGTGGCCGCCCTTGGGCACCGTCGGGCATGTCGACTGTGCGGGAATCACTTTATGACAGGTACGGACGAGGTACTGTGGTTAAATGCGTGTGCAGTCTATCACGAAGTGTTTTATTCATGGGCAGGAAGGCCTTGAATGTCACCGTTGCACCCAGACTTCGTTCCGACGCTTTTTGCTTTCTCAAGCAAGAAGGCCAAATGGGCAAGTGCTGTGAGCCGCTTTCAATGCCCGATGGAGCGGGCAACGAAAAAGAAGCTACGAGAGCATTCACGCATGGTGCTAAAATTTTGTCATAATCTCCTATGTAAATTTCCTTGTTTATGCCACTACACCCTGGCCAATCCCCCCGTGTGTGTATGTGCCATGTATTAAGAGGCAGAAGAAGAAGAAGGTGCGTTATGCGTGTGTTCGAATCATATCCATGATGAAGAGCTCTGCGTGGTATCGCCGGAATGGATCAGTGTGCGCCTCTCGCGCTCGTCTTTATGGACGCGCATGCTTGTTTAACATATGCAGCGGTGTGTTGTGGGAAAATACAGTGAAATGCTAGCAGAGCTGCTTTGTTGCGAGTATGCTTGTGCTTTTATAGCTCGTGTAGCTATTCGGCAGCGCTTGAGCACAACGATTTCTTGTGAAAACTGTTGTCCTCAGTTGTTTTCTGTGCTACGGCGTGCACGATGTAGTATCCACCTTTCATGAATGGCAGGCATATACAGCGGAAAACGCCAACCTCACTGATCGGGGATATTTCATTGAACATTATGTTCCGAATGTAGCCTTCATCTCTGAAGCGGCGGCCCTTGCGCAGTTGGTGTTCGCATCGCATGCCGGATGATCGGATATACTGAAGAATTTGCTCTTAGGTGGGCACTGGAGCCTGCCTCGGACTTCGCACCCAGCCATCAGTCAACCCTAGAAATCCTCCACGTACCAGGTGCTGCCCAGGACACGCCATCGTTGAG
This sequence comes from Amblyomma americanum, assembly GCF_052857255.1. Taxonomy (NCBI): domain Eukaryota; kingdom Metazoa; phylum Arthropoda; class Arachnida; order Ixodida; family Ixodidae; genus Amblyomma; species Amblyomma americanum. The sequence continues at coordinate 79,070,885 of NC_135497.1, read as the reverse complement.
AGATTCCAACAAAACGTGCTCTGCAGCGGCACTCAGTCCGGCCGGGTTGGGCGCAGTACCCTACCAGTGAGCTTCCAGCGTTGTACGCGAGGTGGCAGCACAGGAAAATGAAAAAAGCCGGATTGCATTCATGCTTTCCTGAGGCTTTTTCAAGTACGTATCCAGCATGCAATCTGTCCCTATGAATTTAGAAGTGCTAAAAAGAAAGATGTGGGCATACCCGTGAATTTCTTACAGATGAAACGTATCAAGGGAATCTGATCACTACCTATTCCATAGTGGCGTGTGAATTTCTCACAGATGAAACGTATCAAGGGAATCTGATCACTACCTATTCCATAGTGGCGTGTGTCAAATATCTGCCGACAGAAGAGTTCTTTTTCGTTCCCACCCGAAAATTCAACAGCGATCCAAATGTATCCCTGTATGGTAGTTTGCGAATGTTGTCCGGGTGTAACGACATGTTGGATGTTCGGGCTGCACTGTCAGGTCTCGTAAAGCTACTAAAGTTCGAGGTCGCTGCGTCTAATTCAGCATCCAATATATCCCACAAAGAATGTGCTTCGATATCCAGACTCATACCCGCTGATCTCCTCTCTTCTGCGCAACCAACTTCTACTTCAGCTCCGAAGCCTCCCCTGACGCCGACTGTGCAAGCAGCGCCGAGGCTGTTGAGAGAAAGATTGGTGCTTCAGAGGCTTACTACCACAATTTTGCCATAGCACCTACCATCGCTTCAGATCTCGGCTACCGCTTATGTTGGCGGTTACATTGCACGAGTTGTCGGTGAGGATATGGATTGCGAGAACTGCCTTACTTTGTGTACGAAGCCGGTTAGCAACCAGCCGCTCCTTCAGTTCACCCGCAGCGAAGACCGAGATGGGCTGCTCTACCCGTCAGATCAGCTTCTCTTCGTTCTCGACACAATAAGAGCTTTTGCAGACCGCGCCCTGCAGGAAGATGAGACCTTGCAAAACCCTCTCACTACATTAGTAAAGCACGCTGTCCCAGCTTTTCGTGGTTCAAAGTTGCTGAAGTGCAAGAGCGATGGCAGCAACGAGCACAGGCTTGAGCTCATGAACCGCTTCGTTTCCTGAGGCCGCTCCTCTGCAACTACGCATTCAATGTTACTGACAAGCATGACGTAGTTAAGCATTTTGCAAAAAAGCCCCTATCGCGAAGGTACGCCGAACTGTGAGAGTGGCACATGCCTTACTGCCATGTGGGAATTGGACTCCACAACAAATGCTTTTTTTTCTGAGTTGGAGTAAGTTTTGAGTCACAACGCACCGATATTGAATACATGAACCTCTATATCTTTTTTTTTATTCGAAAAGTGTGCCATGAGGCGTCAGTTGAAAAAAGGGGAACGAATGCGGGAGATAGAAAGTTAAAACAAGGAGTGAAGACCCGTTGCGCTGATGTAGTGCGTGCAGTGCTATCTTCAGGCAGATGGTGCAGTGCCTCACATTACATAACTGATGGCACTGACAGCAGGGCGCATTTTTGCACGTAGCACTCAAGTTGAGCGTCAACACTGCGACTCGAGAAACAGTGCTGCAGGAAGTGCGCGGCAGATCAAATGATGAAACCACATGGCACAGCTCCAAACTTTCTGTCGCCAGCTGTGGCTTCGATGGCGACAATAGTAACTTTCAAAAATTTTACGTAGGAAACGCGGGATCAGGTATAGTTTTGAAAGCAAGCGGCTTGACGTACGTGCTACTTAACGCATGCCCTTCTGGCCTGCATCGTCTGTTACATGAGTAAACAGAACACAGCACAGCTTTTTCAGTGCCGAAGCTTTCAGTATTAGCTGCTGCCGAACACTGCTTTCAAATAACGACCCTCAGACAAGCGAACTTAAATGTGACAGAATGAATGAATGATGAATGAATAAATTAACTTTATTCGCGACATCATAAGGCCTCACGGTCGGGGCGCAGCAATTAAGAGGGGGTGCCTCCTGGCCAGCTCTCAGCACCGGAGACCACGGAGAGGGTCTTGTAGTAAGCTATCTCTGCCTGACGGATGAGGAGCCTTTGCTGATCTGGGTCTTGGTTTCGGATCAGCTCTTCCCAGGTGGCAAGGTCTGGGATGCTTTGTGATTTAGCCCCAGGAGAATTGTGACACTCCCAAATTAAGTGATTTTGCGAAGTCATTCTGTGGCAGCTACTGCAAAGTTCAGGCTCCCCAGTGTCTTTGTGTAGTATAGAGTACGGAAAGAATCTGTTGACCTGAAGCCTCCTCCAGGCCCTGCACTCCTTTGGAGTGAGTGACCTATCCGGAAGTGAGAGTTCTCCTGTCCAGTCTAGGTGTTTCGGTTATTATGAGAGGGTCTTTATTCCCACTCAGGGACACTTCCAGAGCAGCTCGGATGTATAATTCTTGAGCAAAGCTGAGCATCCTCATTCCCCAAAATGCCCTCATGAGCAGAAACCCATATGAGGGAGACCTCTCTGCTTGAGGGGTATCTTAGTAATTTGGCGGCTTTACTGGAGACCACCCCCTTACAAAAGTTGTGAACAGCTGCCTTACTGTCAGACAAGATGATCTTGGCTTTGGTACTGGCACACGCTAGGGCAAAAGCAGCCTCCTCTGCCACTAACGCATTCCTAGTGTTAATCGATGCTACATTCACTTTCTCCCCATTCCCATCAACGGCGGCAATGACGGAGGCGCCATCGGACCCACAGGCTGCGTTGGCTATGTTACCCGGCTGGTCCCGGTCAAGATTGTTCATTATTGTTCGAGCTCTGTGTCTTCCCCTTTCTTTATCATGCTCTGGGTGCATGTTCTAAGGTATTGGCAATTTTGAGATGCTTCCGTATGTCTAAAGGGATTAGCTTTGCAGTATACAGGGGTTTCCTCTCGCTCTCCCCTAGGTCATTGAGGATCTGCCTGCCTGCTATTGAGGAGCTAAGCGTCCAAATTCGCGTTTCTCTTACTGCCCTGGTGATCTCTGCACAAGTATTGTGGACTCCCATACTAAGCAGTTTCTCCATTGAAGAGTTAGGTGGGATGCCGAGAGCTCTTTTGTATGCATTTCATAATAACTTGTCTATTTTCTCCTCCTCTTTCTGACTAAGATTCAGAAATGGAGTTGCGTATGCAATCCTACTCACTATGAATGCTTGTACTAATCTCAGGAGACAGCACTCTCGCAGGCCTTTGTTTCTGAGGGAGATCCGCCTAAAGATACCAATAACTTGGGCGACACAGGTGCTAAGCTTCTTGATAGTGGTTGTTATGTCCGTTCGTGTGGAGAAAGTATCCTAGGACTCTTATTGTGTCAACCCTAGGTACTAACCTACCCCCAACGACAACCTCTATCAAGCCGTATAGGTGAGGGAAGCGAGTCTCTTTCCTCATGTGGTCTTTGGTATTAAGCGAGAAGATCTCAGATTTTTTAGGGGAGCAGGAAAGCCCTCTCTCCAGAGCATAGTTTTCAACTACCTCTGCCACTGCCTGCAGCCGGTATGAGATGTCAGCGTTCGTTTTCCCTGCTGTTCAAATGGTTATATCATCAGCATAAATGCTGTGCTTTAGCCTTTCAATTTTATTTAGCCTGTGGGACAGTCCTCTCATGGCAAAATTGAAGAGCATTGGAGAGAGGATTCAAGCTTGAGGGGTCCCCTTATTGCCGAGCCCAATCTTCTTTGAGGAGAGCCCTACAAAGCTTATAAAGGTCTTTCGATTGCTTAAGAATGCTTTGACATAGTTAAAGCACTTGATGCCTACTCCGGCCTTACTAAGGCCTTCAAGGACCGCTCTATGCTCCACATTATCGAAGGCTTTTGCAAGATCCAGCCCCAAGATTGCCCTGCCCCCTTTAATTCTGTTGGGATCATCAAGTATATCATGTTTAAGCCTTAACATAACGTCCTGTGTGCTAAGACGTGGTCTATAATCTACCATTTCAACAGGCCAGAGTCCCTCACTCTCCATGTAGCGCGAGACTCTTGTCTGCACCACCTTTTCCATGAGCTTGCCCAAGCAAGACGTCAGAGAGATGGGTCGCGTGTTGCCTAGATCAAGACTTTTGCCTGGCTTAGGGATAAGTACTAATTTAGAGACTTTCCATTCCTCTGGTAAGTCCTCCCCGTCCCAAATCTTGCTCATTAGCTCAGTTAGAAAAGAGATAGAATTATCATCCAAGTTCTTCAGAGTGGTGTTGGTGATGCCGTCAGGACCTGGAACCAATTTCCTTCAGGTCCTGTAACGCTGCCCACACCCCTGCAACCTCGAACGAAGAATGAATGCTTCTATTTTCCCCGCCTTCATATTCCGGTAGTGGAGAGCCTGGGTCTTGACAAACATAGGTTTTGCAAATCTTATCTAGCAGGTCCTCACTACTCCCTTTAAAGTTATGATTGATTTTGGTTTGATTTAGCCTGGTCTCCCTCTTAGATTTGGTTGGATTAATCATATATCTGAGAATGGCCCAGGTTTTGGATAGACTCATATTAGATCCAAGTTCATCACACATCTCCATCCAGTTCCTTTCGCACAGATCAGTGGCATGCTTTTCTATGCTTTTGGTCAGTCTCGCAATTTCTCTCCTAATATTGCGATTCCATCGTTGGCTTTTCAGTTCCCTTTCCAGATCCGCTTTCTTTCTCAGGAGATTGGCTAGTTGACTGTCCAGTCGGGGAACTGCTAGGATGTCTTGAATAGTATCTGTTGCTTCCCTTAGGTCTTTATTAAGTGCCCTCTGCCATGCCTTGAGAGTAGGCGAAGCTTTAACTTCCAGGGATTGTCTAATTTCTCGGAATTTATCCAGTCAGTGATGTTTCTGTTGATTTTGGGAGCCCTTCGGTTGAAGACAGTGGTGATCTCCAGCACATAATGATCACTCCTGAAGTTCTCTCCAGTGTTCCTCCATTCCACATTGCCACATCTATGTGCTAGAGTAAGATATGGTGACGTGTCATTATTGATGCTGTTCCCAGATCTAGTGGGAGCTGTCGGGTCCGTTAAAATAGACATCCCATTGATTAGGATGGCCTCTAGGAGTCTTTCCTTTGATGCAGTGAGTGTTATAGCCCCATTCCGGATGCCTTGCATTAAAATCCCCGCATATGAGGAGCTTGCTATTTCCCGAAATTTTAGGTGCCTTTTTGAAGAGAGGGGGGGGGGTGAAGGATGCCTCCCTCTGCCTGGGGGAGCTATAGATGTTAAGTACAAAAAGGTTCTCCCTTTCCTGGTTGCCGGAGTGGATTTCAGTTAGAACCGCCTCAATCTCCCCGTCCATAGGATGTTGCGTGACAGCAGTATAATGCTCGACCAGAGTGGCAACTCTGGCTTTCGCTTTGCCCCTTTGGAACTTGGGAAGCATCTGTAGCCTTTGAGACCAGCCTTTTGCGTGTTGGTCTCCTGGAGAGCAATCACTAATGGGGAGCTGCATGTGAAGTAAGGATTTGTTGCAAGACCCCCCTCTTGCCCGGGTATCCCCGACAGTTCCACTGCCAGACGGCGCAGCCGGTAGCTTTCCTGCTCTTATTTCTGTTCGCCATTGTGCCTACCCCTAGCTGCTCCAATGACACCCTCCTCATGAAGCATGCGCATGAGCCAGCCTAGGATTCCCTCAATACTTCGTATTTTGGTTTGCAAGTTTTCTTGCCTTTCTCCATTCTTATCTACCGATTTTTTTCACGAATTGGATTCAAGCAGGCGCGCGCTGTCATATCAGCGCAGCAGACGACGCGCGAGCGCATTGCACAGCAATAGCCGCAAGCGACACGACTGAAATGGGCCGGTTACCCTTAGCGATAAGAGCTTCCGAGCTCCCTTCTAAACAAAAAATTGATTGCACTTGAAACAACATGAACGCAGTTGAAAAGTCAACGACAGAACAGCTGCGAACGGTCTGCGTTCCTATGAGCGACGGTGATGCGACGGGCGTCTTACTCCGGTGGCGGCGAAAGGCCGTACTAGCCCCGACGGCCAGCTCCCATTGTTCACCTCTCCTTTTCCCAGGCACAGAAAGTATAGGGGAGGCGCTGGACGGTGTAATCGTCTCGCAGAGGTGTGCCCCCAAATCTTAAAAAGCCACAGCAAGATGTTATATGGACGCGTATCCGCGTGGAGGGAGGGGTGGCGGGGCGCCGCTATAGCGCAGCGCCAACGAGGTTAACTGCCGAGCTGTGTAGCTCGCGCGTCGGAAGAATGAAGCGAGTCTCGGTGAACGCTTTTTAGCATCTTGCATGGCGGCGATCACCAGTCGGAAACAGCATCGATATCAGCTTGGTCTCGCAAAAAATAACCGCAACCCGCGGTTGTATAAGTAATGCATACGCACCTCATTAAAGGCGAACTAGCGCTGGAATGTCGACATCCACGAGAAGCGTCTCGCAGAATTTTGAATTCACGGCAGCGTACACCGCTACAAACTTACGCTACTGACGTGCACGCACACACACACAAAAACAAACCAAAACAGCTAGCCAATGTTGCCCTCCTTCAACTACGTTTTTGCTACAGTTTCGCTAGATTGTGCATAAAACTTAGTCGATAAATGAAAAAAAATGTTAGTAAAATAAAATAAGACTCAGCGTGGTCTCAGCGTGTGTTTTTGCATATTTCCCTACTAAAACGCAAAATATAAAAAAGTTTTACTTACCATAACTATACTATAGTGCCTAGAGTATATTCTAGGCACTATAACCATACGGTCCTACCGCCCTACATCGGAGAGTCGGCATGCGGGCAACCACCATAGCTGGTCATTTTTATTTCTTGTTTGCTTTCTTTTTTGCTTTTGGGAGAGAGGAAAAAAAGTATTCCTCTCTCGCGGCCTTTTTCGATGTGAGCGCTGGCCGTCCCTCTCTCCGCTGGGGGCACCGCGTTGTCCGCGGCTTGCGGCGTCAAACTCGAACGTAGTTTGTTCAGGAGCGTTGCGCGCCGGATCCTCTGGGACGTGAGGCGGCAGTTTTTCGGTATGCCCCAGCGTAGTTTATTCTTAATGTGGCAAATAATTCACGTTACTGCAATGCTTCATAAGCGTCATGGGATCGGCATGGGTTGATTTTGAGATCGGAGCCTGAGCTGGAGAAGGACGCAATGAAAAACAACCAGAACCACCAACCGACTGTTATTGTACGACCCACTGACTAATGCATATCAGTCTGTCAGTGCCATGGACAAATAGGTATTGGTCTATGTGGCAAACATGTATCTGTCGATAAGGTGTACTGGATTCTCTATTGGTGTAATACTTTTCACATTCAGCCCATAGATAGACCGATACAGCCAATATCATAGCCTATAAGACATATATGTATCGATCAATAAAGTGTATCGATCGGTTTCTGTATTGGTCTAGTACAAATGCAGATACAATCCACAGAGAAACTATAGCACCGATACTAATTTTTGTAAGAGCAATAAATCTTCCTATGGGTTTCCCTAGGGGGATCCTTGCACGTGGGGCACCAAGTTACATAAACTGATGTGGACAGGTACCATTAGCGCGAACGAATTAGGTGCGATTAGTTAAAAGGTATTCAATCCATTTTAGTACGTTTTGGTCAATGTTAAGCTTACTCAGTTTATAAAGAAGGAGCCTGCAAGACACTTTATTGAAAGTACTACGAAAATCTTAATACATGAAATCATGGTTCAAACCCACCGTCAAGTAATGGATATCATTTGCGAATGCCACTGACTGTGTTCCACATTAAAATTGTTTTCGGAAACCGTGTTGAAAAGGTAAAAAAAATTACGTAGATCCCAAAAAGCTTGCTAGGTGTGAAAAAATGACGTGTCCAATGACTTTGAAAGATATACGCGTTAAAGATATTGGTCGATAGTTGTTTGCCGCATGCTTGTCGCCTGATTTATGGAGTGGAACTACACTGCCTATCTTCCAGTCGTCAGGCAATATCCCAAACTGTAGTGATCGACTGTTGGAATATCTTAGATAACATGATTGCAGAAAAAGTTTGTTTTTTTAGCACCTTGGCATTGATGTTAACGGGGCCACAAGAAGAGGACAGTTTTAATCGGTCAACTATAGTCTGTAATCCATCGCAGTCAAATCTAATGGGATCCATGGGAAATTTAGGCGCACTGTTGTAAATACGAAGAGGGAAACCATGGTCGCGTGAAAATGCTTTAGCAAAGGTCTGATTCAGAATATTAGAGCAGTTACAGGGATTGGGTTAGACTCAGAATCAACCAGTGATATTGCCGACTGGCCTTGTTTATTCATAACGCTCCAGAATTTTATCGGATCACTTGACAAAAGCTACGGCAGTGCGAAATTGAAAAAAAAAAAAAACTTTGTTTCGCTTTATAAGTTCTGACTCTTTCTTTTAGCTTTGAGCAAAGCTTCCGTGTTTGAGAATGTTTTATTTTAGAAAACAGCCTTCTCTTTTTGTTTGCGAGGCGTTTCTAGCGTTTGGTTATACCATGCATGGTGCGTGCCGGTTTGTCACAATGGTTTTACGGGGAATGTGCAGATAAATTGGCTCAAGAAGTTTGCTTTCAAACAACACCCAAATATCGTTTACCGATCGCTCTTGAAATCTATGAATAAAATGGTCCAGAAAAAAATTCCAGAGCCTGATTGATCGCAGAGAAATTAGCTCTAGAGTAATTGCAGATCATTTTCTTTTCGTTACGCGATACATGTACTGGTGAATTCAGTGTAATGTGCAACAGTAAATGGTCAATTATTCTAGGCATATAACTAACGCTGGAAACAAAACCGGTAGGTCGGCGCACGTAACATGCTGTGCTAAGAGTGAGAAGGTCACGAGAGCTGGACACACTTATTCACATAAACTGGCTGTGCAATAAGATTCGTACGTGGGTTCGTGCGAAAAGCGAAACAAAAGTGCTGAAGACCAGAGTGGCTGTTCGGGCGAGTTGGTTTGCCATGACGGAGCTTATAGCGCTAAGACACCAGGACGAACAAGGAAAAAATTAAGAGACACCACGAGCGCTATTTTACTTTCAACTGAAGTTTATTCATTGCATGTGAAGTTCTTATACAGGCTGAATATCGCAGAAATACTACCAAGCTATCATGCCGTGAGTCACCACATAACACGCACTTACTTTTTATTTACAAAATTAAGGAAATCAATTTATTTCTTTGAGAGCGAGATAGATGCATGCTGCACTAACACATTTATCTTTCAGTTTTCTTATCTGTCTGGCTTCTACAATCTCACGTGTTAGTTGTTTATTTTTACTTAGATTCGGCATTCTTTGAAAACTGGATGGCACCCCACCGGCTTGCAATCCAAAGTGTTCGGCAAGGTTTCCTTTGTCGTTCTCCAAGTTCCTATTATGATCTCGGAGTCTTTCATTGACACTCCTACTGGACCAATGTAATATTTTCCACATGACAAGGGCAGGGAATATACGACGCCTTCTGCACATTCTACACGTTTCTTTTGTTGCTTTATTGTGCACGTTTCTTTTTTAACAGCAAAGGGATCGGCCATCCTACAAAGTTTTGCCAGTTTATCGGGTGCTGAAAACAATGATCGCCTTATGCACAAGAGTAAAAAGAGTGTTTCGTTATGTTGATGATTTTCTGGTCGTCATCGACGGTACCATGGACGACCTTCGGAACGCAGTTAAGCTCCGAGATAATCTCAGTATTCAAAGAATGTTTGAACCTGCTTCAGCTGACGTATGAAATTCGTTTTTTGGACATCAAGTTAACATTTGCAGAAGATCGCACATGCTCGAGCTATGCACCTAGGACTAACAAACTATTGCTTCCGTACACTTCAGCTCATTCAAAACTAGTCAAGCGAAGCATAATCAAAACCACCTTTAAGAAAGTGCTGGACAAGTCATGCCAGCACATGATGAGCAATAGTTTCTGCCAGCAGGTTGAACGGTTACAAGAAGCAGGCTATCCGAGTGCACTCCTGGTAGCAGTAGCCGAAAGTTTGACAGGAAAAAAAAAACACTCACCGGGTCAAAGCCTGCCCGAGAAATATAAGCAAGTAGCGGTGCTTCCGTATATCCACAAGATTTCGCATCATCTAAAAAAAATCGGGCAGCGTGCAAAAGTCAAAGTAGTGTTTTCAGCACCCGATAAACTGGCAAAGTTTGTTGGATGACCGATCCGTTTGCTGTTAAAAAAGAAACGTGCACAATAAAGCAACAAAAGAAACGCGTAGAATGTGCAGAAGGCGTCGTATATTCCCTGCCCTTGTCATGTGGAAAATATTACATTGGTCAGACCGGTAGGTGTGTCAATGAAAGACTCCAAGAACATAATAGGAACTTGGAGAGCGGCAAAGGAAACCTTGTCGAACACGGTTTGAATTGCAAGCCGGGGGGGTTGCCATCCAGTTTTCAAAGAATGCCGAATCATAAGTAAAAATAAACAACAACTAACACGTGAGATTGTAGAAGCCAGACAGATAAGAAAACTGAAAGATAAATGTGTTAGTGCAGCATGCATCTATCTCGCTCTCAAAGAAAGAAATTGATTTCCTTAATTTTGTAAATGAAAAGTAAGTGCGTGTTATGTGGTGACTCACGGCATGATAGCTTGGTAGTATTTCTGCGATATTCAGCCTGTATAAGAACTTCACATGCAATGAATAAACTTCAGTTGAAAGTAGCGCTCGTGGTGTCTCTTAGTTCGTCCTGGTTTCTTAGCGCTATATGCAAGGCGGATTTAAAGTGGTGGCGAAGGCTGGGCCGAAAAGTGGTTTAGCGCGACTGCAGCACAACCAGAGGATGGGGGGCAAAACACTCATATAAAGAAATGATAAAGCTACAAAATTGGAATGTAATCTGCCAATAGAAAAAAAAATATATTAGCACCTTGTTTTATGAAAGAGGTAAGTCATTTTATTAAAACCTGGCAAATTTTGTATTTTTGCAACACTCTTGACCTGCCCCCTATTCATGAGTGTGCGGTGCATTACAGCGCGTCTTTGCAGGCCTTGTTTCGATACCCGGCTAACCCGGCCACGCCAGTGTCTGGAAGTGTTGCTGCCTTTCTATGCTGCCCCTCCAAGGCGGATTTGGCCCCTCCTTTACCAGTCACTTTCATTGCGTTCCCAATTGCACATTAACAAGGCCATAACTAGCAGGAACTCGAGCACAACAAGGCGAGCACATTTGACTGGCAAAGGTTGGGGCGCGCTGAAAGTCAGCAACCTTCGAGAGGTACGGGCTCGAAAACGCGGATTCTACAGAAAGACCGCTTTATAATTCGCGCCAAAGCATACGTATGCGTGACGTCATGCTGCGTCACGTTTGCGTAGTTTGCCCCCCAAAATCCAGGGGGCGCTGGAGTGCCCACGAGCCGCCATTTTTTGGATCAATGGGCGTCTATGGAGCCTTCGCTACCAGTGTACATCTACCTTGCTATATGTTCCGTCAGTGCTGAAGACGCCGTAAACACGGCAGTGGCGCCGTTGGGCTGTGCTTTGCACAACGTTGGCTTTGCGCGAAAAATACTGCAAAGTGCTTACTAAGGTTTACATGGCTTACTGCTAAAATTTGACTTCATATATTTCAAGCCTTTGTTGTTTTATTGTTACCCACAAAATTATAATCCAAAGTTCACATCTATTTGCAGACGTCTGCGATCGACTTCTGTCGGCTTTGAAAAACTTACTCTTAAATCATATTTTATGAAAAACAAATTACTTGTGTGATAACAAAAACTAATTTTAACATATACAAAAAAATGTCAGTATCGGGAAAAAAAAAAGTGATTTTCATAAATATATTGAGAGAAATCTGGCCACGTTGTTGACGCTATGTTGTAAACGTTGGCAACACTGTTTATACCAAATTGTAAAATTTTTTTGAAGACGCACTTACTGCTGACCTAATTTTATTTAACAGAACAAAAATAATTCATTATAAATACAAATGTTTGATGAAGATTCATAACACGCAATTAGTAATTGAAATCTGGCCACCATATATATCCAGAAAAGTCTGGCCACACTTTATTTTTTAAACGTTTCGCTGCTTGACATTTAAAAATAAATTGCAAATTTTCTGCCTTGTTTTAATAAAAATTAGTTTATTAAGATTTAATCAACCAATTTATATTGTACTACAATTTTAAAACTATGCACTGTTACCGTCCAAGTGCAGTGTGTTTTGCAATAAAGGTCGCCATTTCGTTAATTTTTAGGTCTAGCATTTGATGGGGAAAGAAAAGGTTTCGGTTAAGCAGTGTTGTATTTAGTATTAATCGAATGCAACCGGACGAAAGCTGCAAAAATCTCGCCTTCGAATTCGAAACCTGCCTCGTACGCCTCCAGTGCTGGATGACGCAGGCTAGCCACTTTTTGATTCTTGTTAAAAATTGAACATGCGCAACAATATTGCGATAACTTTTCTGAGAATCTATTGAAATCAGCCTAAATGAGTTTCTTGTAGGAATTTGGTTCTTTTTACAGCCAACGGCTGTCGGCAAATGTTCTTTCTGTGTCGCTCGACGTGAGTATTTCCCTAGCTCCTGCTTTTCAAGGTGGAAGAAATTAGCACTTCGGAAGCAGACGAGAAACCTAAATGAGAGTGTCAGTGCCGTCACCTGCATGGTTATCGGAGGTAAGGAGGATTGCCGCAGCTTACGGCTTATCCTGCAAGATTTCCCCTCAATATGCGGGTGATTAATATGCGTCGCGACTTGAAAAACTATAATCGAACCGCTGAAAAAACGCAAACAGCGTGGACATTACAAGAAATGCTTGAGTCCTGGTGCCAAGTTATTTGTGCGCAGGACTACAAATTCATCGGCGAATATCCGAATGGCAGATACAGCAGTAACTCAGATTTTGCTTCTTTCAACTCGGGTGTGTCGAATGATGGCTGGAAAGTAACCGAATATGGCGCTGTCTGTAGATTAGTCCCAATTAACCAGGCATGCAGCGTTTCCTGCGATATTAATCTGGATGAGAGGAGGAAGTGCCAAGAATGCAACGCCGAGGCGCTGGCTGCACCAGTCGGCGTACATCGCACGGAATCCCGGAAGGTCGCGCAGCGTATGTTATCAATCTTGAAATCTCCAGCACTGATACGCGCGAATGTGTCTTTCGCGGAGACGTAGACTTGGTAACCGTACGTGACATTCCCACTCGGTTTTAAGCGGCATCAACATGTATACTGTTCTAAACAACGCAATTTTTGCGGTCTTATCTAGATATCTGCTGAACCCATAAGGAGAGTGCGTTAAACGTGTACCTCCTCTCCTCGTCGTATGTTGGTTGGAAAAGAGTATAAATCGACGCTGTCTACGTGCTGAACACTGAGGCAACATTAGGCAGTTTTGTACGCATACGCACGCTAAACGCATGCATTTTGCGCGACGTACGCTAGGACCGTTCGATTCGCCTGCACTCCCTGCACCAATTCCGTAAAGTTCCGCAGCCGTGCCGTGGCGGTGCCGCGAGCGTGCAGTGCCAGTTTACAGCAGTTCAAGTGCTGCCTACTTCCAAAACGAATGGTCGAGTGCAGGCCTGGTCGTCTGTTAGCCTTGGTGTCGCCACCATATTGCAGCCAGCAGCATGGCGCCCAAACCAACGGCCGCCAACATCCCGAACCGCGTGAAGAATTTTCAAGCAGCACATCGCAGCGAAGTGTTGCCATGAATCAGCCTCGATGCAACCTTGCGGCACCTAAGCGAAACGCGCATATATATATATATATATATATATATATATATATATATATATATATATATATATATATATATATATATATATATATATATATATATATATTAGCAGACAAGTTAAAGGAAATGAGGGGCCCGTTTGACAAATTTATGAAGGGAGCCAACAGTCACCGAAACCAAGGTGCATAGGGGAACGTTAATTTTTTTTTTAATGTGTTATGCTTATCAGTTTCACCGCAAACGAGCCAGCGGTTGAGGCGGGGAAATTTTTGAAAGTGTCAGCGATAAAAACGCACAATACTGTATTTAAGTAGTGAAAATCACCTCAATAAACCAGTTGTAAGTTCAGCGCCGTACGTGTCACGTCCTTTGTCCCCTGCGCTGCCGAAAAACCTTCTCGGGTGGCCGCGCAAGTTCCTTGAGAATCGGCGGGCCCGTGTGAGGAACTGTTATCATCGACGAGTGGAATAATTTGAGTATATCCGCCGTTTATCGCAAAGCGCAAGCCATCGTCGCGCAAGCCGTCGTCTGCTTCCATGGCGGCTACAGCTGCACTATTTCGGCACCGACGATTGAGGAGGTGCAGTTTTCCTGCACTTTTTTTAAACGAATGACGTCATGCAGACGGCGCCATCTTGCACCGCTGAAACGAATGGCGAAGTGCAGCACCGCGAGAACCAATACACGAAGTGCAGGCGAATCGAACGGACCTGCTGTTTGCTGGACGTGCAAACCGAGATGCAGGAGAGCGTCAGGCTTGTGGCGCCATCTGGTTTTTAGAACAGAAACTATATTTGTCAACAAATCAAGTCTTCTTTTGGCCTAGGGTTAGCCCGCCGCGGTGGCTCAGTGGTTTGGGCGCTCGGCTACTGATCCGCAGTTCCCGTGTTCGAGCCCGACGCGGCGGCAGCGTTTTTATGGAGGCAAAGCGCTAAGGCGCCCGTGTGCTGTGCGATGTCAGTGCACGTTAAAGATCCCCAGGTGGTCGAAATTATTCCGGAGCCCTCCACTACGGGCGCCTTTTTCTTCCCTTGTTCTTTCACTCCCTCCTTTATCCCTTCCCTTATGGCGCGGTTCAGGTGTCCAACAATATGAGACAGATACTGTGCCATTTCCTTTCCCCCAAAACCAATTATTATTATTATATTTTGGCTAGGGGCGGCTGAATCTGCACTCGAAATAAAAATTAAAGCAGATTTATTGGTCATGGATTTTGCTGCGGGTGAGGGGAGATAAAATGAGACAAAGCCTGATGGCCATTTACTCTGAAGCGAGGGGTCTTGTTTCAAAGTGCGCTGACATGTTGAAAGCAGGAATTGCGCACTCTGAACTTGGGAAATAGCACACTTAACGTACACTTGTGAAAGTTACTTACATCACAGATAGTTTCTCAAACAAGAATAATTAGCATGCTGTCTCATGCCCATTATATACTGGCACTACATTCCTCACTGTTAGAGCGTCGCTAAGCACTCATCGCAGCCTTGGTAGTGCTGCAAAGAACTACTGAAATGGGGTATATTCATGTTCATTTTTTCAGATTTATATGACAACACTGTCAGAGTGGCCTTATTATGTGGCAGTATCTATTCTCCTGGCAGTCAGGAGAGTCATTGTGCCAAAATTTCCCCTGCACTCTCCTTTGATTGGCTGCAGTAACTCGTGTGGCACTTTACCGTGAAAACTGACTGGTTATCTCATGGCCATCTTTCAGAAGGATTTACGTTCTGTGCCGTACCACACTTCCAAACTTTAATCTACAGAAAACTGGCTTTTTAGGCTTGTTGGTGGATAGTTGATAAACACATAGTAGTGCAGCAGAAGATGATGACACAGATTGGAGACGAATGGCATGAGTGGTCGTGTTGTTCATTTCCGTTAGTTGTCCTCTTCTTCTACTGTGCTACTATGTGTTTATAGAAAATTGATTGCTACATGTTCCACAAGTGCCTCCAAACTGGGCGTGTTTAAGCAATATTCTTGAGATTGTCATCATGAGAGCCAAATAGCACCCAGAAATTGTGGCCTGCAGTTTCGATGCAGTGGACATCGAATGAAGTGCAGTTTACAAGCAGCGTACTCACAAAAGAAGAAGTGAAAAAGGCTAAACGAGGAAGGGAAACAAAGCACATCATTGGCTTGTTTAGTGAGCCAGATGAAGACTTGTGCTCACTATGTTGAGTGGCTTGGTTCTTTAGATTTGCAATCCAAAGTTGTGAGTAGCCAGGAAGGGCCACAAAAAATAAAGACTCTCACGCTGTGGGCAATCACTGACAAGAGCCACGCAAGTCGGGTACTTCTCATGCCAGCATTTAAAATGGACTGTGCTTGGAGAATTGGCACCATGAAAAACAAAAATCTTCTCACTTCACCCTAGGTGACCAATGCGAGTCAAGTGCCTTGATAATTTCAGTCCAACAATTCTCCTGGCTGTTGGTGGAGTAGACACTTCCTTCTTACAGAAGCCACAGTGAAGACTGTCTATATATATATACACCTTACACTGACGTCAGTGAAGTGAAGTGAAATACCAGCTAATGTGGCTTGCATGGAGCATCGTTTCATTGTGGATGTGTGAGTGATATTTGGTCACTCGGTCACTCAAGCATCCAGCAGTCGCTCGCAGTATAAAACACAACTGTTCATGTGCGTTTTGATGTTTGTGAGTCAGCCGGGCCCTCCATAATCATGGTTGCTATTGCAATGAGCCTGCTGACATGGCGTCATCTGTAAGTTATGTGTACAATGAGTGCAGTGGTCTTTGTTGTACATGTTGCTGTATTCCACTTTACTGTGCTCATGCTACAAATGGAATCTTATGCTATAACGGTAGCCCTGCAATAGTTCCCACTGTAAGCGGTTCTCCTTTTGGATGCATATTTTAATAGTTGCCGACAAACAAATATAGGCTACCAGTTCTGCTTTCAAAATTTTCGTTAGGGCACTGAATAAATCGAATGATAATACCTCTCACTCATGTTTAAACATGCTTGAGATCTTTTTAATATTGGTGCACACCAAAAACATTTGGTTTGTGGGGTTTAACATCCCAAAGCAACTCAGGCTATGAGCGACCCCCCAAAACATTTATTTTCAGGTAGTTGATAACCCAGATGACCAAGAGGAAGCTTATGACAGAGGGGGACTTCAGGCAGCCAGATGCACAAGTCTAAGATTCTGGTCAAGCGGTGGACTTCAGCTAATGAGTTGCGCAAGAGGAAGTCCCAGAGCTAGATGTTGCCTGCTTTTTAGATTGTTCCTGTGGTGACGCCAGTTCTGAGTGAACTGTTGTGTGAAGTTCAACGTTAAAGACAATGTTGCAGTCTCAAAGCATAATATTCTGCTCGTGTTTTTAAAATCCCACAAAGCTTAAAATTTGCAGCACTTGTGGGTTTGGTTTAAATGATCAACTTGTTTTTAGCGTGAAAGCACTTATCCGGAGGTTCAGCTAGAGCCTAGCAGAATCGTCTCTTGCCGATTGTATGTCCGAGAAGCGCGAGTGCTCCATCCCCCCCACTGCGTGTTGATTGTCGTCTTCTGCATCGCACCAATCCGGCGGTTCTGACTCGAGCAAAATCGTCTCTTGCAGATTGTATGCCCGAGTAGCAAGATCGCTTCTCTCCGTGGCACCGCCCGCTCATTGTCGTCTTCTACACGGCACAAATCTGCGCTTTCGCACTGATTCAAATGTAGTAAATATTCTCTGCCATTTTTTAAAGGCCAATTTCCTGGCACATCAATGAATTTCCACTTCTTTTGACCGGAATGTTGTTTGTACATAGGTCATGTTGATTGAAGTTCAGACTTTCTGTGCTTTAAATGCAACTGCAACATGTTTTTCATCAGTCAACAATATATCGTTTTTTGTGCTTTTTGACATACCATCACAACTCAGAAAAGCACTAAAGGGATTCGACTTCTTGGACCTGACTGAGCTTCTTGAACCAAGCAACAGATGTTTCTGATGGAGAACTGTACCATAGTTTTGTGGCTTCAACAATTGCTGGTCATAGAATTAGTTCTGTGTTGAATGCAGATGCACCCCTTTTTCTTAAAATCAAGTGGCTCTGTAATTTGGCAAGTTCAGTTGTTTTTAAGCAAACTATCACTCATGCATAGAATGCAGAAAATGATTTTAGCCGTCTCGTGATTTGGCTAGAAGAAGCCTCACATGGTGCTCTTTCATGACATATTTGTTGATGCTGTAAATTCAATCTTGAGCACCATGGCCAAAAAAAACCTGCAAGGCCTTCTGCATTTGTTGCACAGTAGATTCAGTTGCCAGGGCACCAGTACAGGGTGTAATGCAGTTTAATGTCTATCACAGATGTAATTGGTGCCTTCAAAAGTCCAAAAGAGTTCTAAATTACAATGCTTAGTACAACAAACAGTACAGGGAAGAATGGAGATACAAATGATACAGGATATGCAAGGCGCTGTTGCTGGAGGGAAGCCTGTAAATGGGGTCCAAACTGTGTCGCTACTGGTCTGGTTGGGGCAATTTAAAGGAGTATAGACACCTAATTTTGGCAGCTTGTTTTCTTCTCTCCAGTGATACAGAAGACACTACTATGCATGAATCATGTGGTATTTGCCTACAGCTGTTGAGTGGAGGAAAACGAGAGCGTTGAGACGCCAACCGGACAGCTTTATTCCAGCCCAGCGAATGCTGGCATGAGCACGAGACGCACGCCAGCTGCCGCAAGCCTCACGCGGGCGCCCCCCCGCGCAGCCAAGCCAAGCCACGCAGACGGCCTAGCCACTACTATGCATGAATCATGTAATATTCGCCTACAGCTGCTGAATAATTTATGACTGAAATTTTCTGTTATGGTGCTTCGGTTTCAGTTTCAACAGCCGAATGATGGCTGTGACGTCAAAGTGTGGTTATATGTCATGTGAGGTAGATATAATCGTTGCTTCATCATTTTTAATACCCTTCCTCAAGAGCCGGAATGACAATGAATGTAGAAGCAGCAATTATATTCTAGTTTTTCATGCCCCACGTGGCCTATAGCCTCACATCAACATCACAGTCATCATTATGCTGTTGAAACCAACATCGAAACAGCATGAGAAAGAAATTCGATTGTAAGTTTTTAGTGGTTGTAGGAGAATACCATGCTGTAATCCATGTATAATAATGCCTTACGCATCATTACAAACAAGAAATCACGCACCCAAAAGTTAGGTGTTTGTACTCCGTTAATATAGTGTTGGGTTCATTCCCGACTACAGTCGTGCCCCGTTAATACGACCCTCGTTAATATAGACGACTCGAATTATGGACAGTTTTTCTAGAGACCAAACTTTTTCAGTGTATTTATGCCTCGTTAATATGGAAACTCACTGTCCGGACAACGGACGGGGTGAAAATGCGCGGAGCCCATTGGGACCCGTGTATTTTTCTCCCACTAATATGGACAGTGATGAGAACAAAATCCTGAGTACCTCTACCAAATGTTCCACCCCTTATAATTTGAGTGCAGAACACCAGTGAAAGGTAGGTGAATGTGCAAATGCCTTAGTAATTGCCTTTCTGTGTGTGCATGGTTTCATGCTTTGCAGTGGTTAGGTGTGAGGTCGACGCACCTTACCATTTGCCACATTGGATGACTGTTTCCAAAAAAGAATTATCTGTATGCTCCTTGAAAACCACATTCAGCAGTTGTTAGCCAAGTGAGTGCAGAGTTTTTTGGATGTGAACAGTCGCGGTAGGAGATACTTCATCACATCAACAGGCACTATCATCCATCTCATAGAACACTAGGTGCTTCAAACGTGCTTCAACCTAAACCGTTTGATTTTCAAAATAATGGCGACCAGAATAATGCACCTGAGCTGCTAAGATTGCATTTTCACTTTACTGCCTGCCACTGTGCTTAGAAGGAGTCTGTAATCAGGAAACGATTTTTCAAAATATATTTTTTGTTTTTATTCATGATTCATGAGTGTAGACTCTTTTGCTTGGGAACCAAAGTGTCCACATTAACGAGGCACGACTGTGTATGCAGTGCACCTTGCTTGGGGTTGCAAGGTAGTTCATGGAACTGTGGTTAAATGACACCAGCTGCAAGTTTTATATGGGACCACAGGAAGGTGTTCTCAAGAGTAATGGCAATCACTCCTCCAGCTGATGTGAAAAGGATACCAATGCCAACAAGAGAGAAAATTTTGGATGGCAAACAAATGGGAGAATATGCTTCTGCATTATATTTTGCCATTTTTAGAGGGTATTGCTGATCGTTAATGTGTACAGCATTGGGCATGCCTTGTGAAAGCATATGCATATGGTGCTGCAGAAAGAAATTACACCGTCACAATTTACACTGTATGAAGAGCTGGCACACGAGTTTAATATCTGAGCTGAGCTCTATATGGCAAAAGTTGCGTGAGCTTTAACATGCACCAACTCATATTTGGAAGATCCCGGCCGCGGCGGTCGAATTTCGGTGGAGGTGAAATTCTATGGCCCGTGTACTGTGCGATGTCAGTGCACGTTAAAGAACCCCAGGTGGTCGAAATTTCCGGAGCCCTTCACTACGGTGTCTCTCATAGCCTGAGTCGCTTTGGGACGTTAAAACCTCATAAACCAAACCAAACCATCATATTGGGAAGAGTATGTACCACAGGGGCCCTCTTTGGGAGCGTACTTTGTGTTTTAATATAAAGTGGGCAACAGTAAGCTAAAGAAGGCAGTGAATGCTGCGAATTGGGTCCCGCTACAAATCTGTCGTACACTTCAAATGGAGGAAACTGTTGAAGTTTTATTGGCTACAGCTGCTGAATCGAAGAGTTCCTGGTTACTGCAACCCACTGGATGCCAAGTAAACACAGAAAACCCTTGAAGTGGTCGGACATGTTCATTTGTTTGGAAGGGGTATTCCATCTAGACTGTATCAAGCTGGCTGCCGAAAGGTGCAAGTGAATTTGCAGTGTGCATTATCTCTGAATGCTCAAGGGAGGTGTTGTTTTCACTGTAAGCTAGTGCGCTGCAGGAAAAGAACCAATAATTCTATAGTGCAACTTGTGGACGGTACATATGCAGAGAGTATAGGCAGAAACCAGTCGGAGACTTTTGCTATTGTTAAGCCCTTGAAGTGCAAACCATTGAAGCACATTCTGGGGACAGTGCTACACATGTTAAAGGTTTTAGAGAAACCATTAATATGTTGCTTTGAATTCCAGCTGGAAACATCCTGACTGTCTGTGTGCTTGTAAAGACTAAAAAAAATACCTATATCTCACCAGTACCATGCTCCTTTAGTATGTAGCCTATATTATAGGAAGTAGCATTTATATGTCTGGCTATATCACTTGCTAGAAAAATTGGTTCTCAGTTAAGTTTTCAACTGTTTTATTTACTGTACCCCGATTGCAAAAAAGTTCCTGTCACTGCATAAAAGGTAGGCACATGCTGGACATATCCCGTGCGCAAATTTGCTGCTGGGTTTCTGCTGGGATCCTACTGGTTTATTAGCACATTTCCAGTAGCTGCTGAAACCAGTTGGTGCGATAGCCATTATCTTGAATATAGAATCGAAACATTTTTTAATTTTGTTTAGATAAATCAATTTGTACGATATATCCTTTAATTTTCGAACCTTTCTGAAAAATTAAAAACCAATAGTAACTTCCCAAATGTTAAGCACGCACTAAAAAAGAGCAAAAAACACTTGAAACCTACGGTAAAAAAAAATAATCCTGCAGGAGCACGCAAATCTGCCTGTAGTAGGAACACAAGTACAACTTTAAACCCCACCTGAAAAGTTGCAACTAGCAACAGTGAAGCCCTATAATATACATACAACATGCATGTGTAACTCATACTCACATTCTAATACCATATGGGCTCATGCTTATATATATCCCCCCCGCCTCAATATGGGTTTCCCACAGGTGTTAGTGGGGAATGGTTAATAAGCAAAGCTCTCTCATTAAATTTTGGCACCTTATTAAATTTTTAGCGTTCACGGTCAAATAGATTTAGCTGCAAGTTCCTGTTAGCTGAAGGATGTTATGCAATGCAAACAAAGGAAAGAGCTCTCCAAGCAGAACAGCAAAAAGTCCTTGTGCTGGAGCCAGTACAACCAGCAGGAAACCAGCAGGTTTCCTGCTGGTTGCAGCAGAACCAGTACAAACCAGTAGGTTCCCATCAACAAATTTTCACCTATTTAGTGTCCCTAGATTAATTCAGGTTTAGCCTTTTTAACCCTCTCTGGGCCTGCTTGTTTGTACCATTAACTTTTTTTTTCACCATAATAGTTAAGACATTAACAGGGGTGGAAGTGCTGCGCCAATTGCGCCATTCTGTGCCAATTTGATCTCCTGCGCCAAGCTGCGCCTAAACGGCAATTTACTCCCACTGCAAGTATACAGAGCCAAATTTAGCCGAGTGTTAATGTCGGCTGGGCAACACTGGGTGCTCCCTACGAAACGGACGCAACCGCATTGGCATCGACAGTTGGGTTCGCTCGGTTCCATTACAGAGCACTGTAGTTCCATGGAGGGAGGAAAATTTTTCCTCTAAGCTCAGTTCGCTGGTGTCCATGCACGTGGCGGCCGGCACGGCAGTCACGAGAGGCTTGCACAAGCATGAGTAAAAGAAAGTACTTTTAACTATTATCTGGTAATATAGTTTGTGTGTGGGCGGTATTGTGAACTTACCTCACTTAGCAAGCTGTATTTATTGTGCGGACAACGAGACGTTCACTCGCATCATTTGTGCGCTTTTTTCAGTAATTTAGAACTCCAGAAAGAGATGCGGAGATTTCGCGATCCCCGCGGGATGGTATGATGCCGCGTTCGCAGCTCTAAGCAATAAGCGCGCAACGATACAATCGCAGAGCCAGCAGTCCGGAGCCAGTGGAAATAAACGACGTCCTGGCGATAGGCCCGGCTGACTAGCGGCAAACCGAACTACCAGAGGTTCGGTTGTTTTGGATTCCGGACACCTTGTATTGGAACGCAACCGCCAGCGCGAGTGGGCTGGGTAAACAGCGCGCGAATAGAATTTTCTTTACCGGAACTAATTTAACAAACGAATTACGAACTTCTTACACGTGGAGCTGCTAAGGGATGGGCACCGGGCTTACTACCCGTCGTGCTCGCATTTAGCACGCAGCAGTGATGACATTGCTTTGGCTTGTCCTGGCCAGCTGCGTGGTTACATCTTCACAGCGGCGCGGCCGGCGACCCCACGCTGCTCTCACCTTTCACAGCCGCACACGGCAAAGCGTTCGCTCCGATCTTCCACTGCGTGCACCCGCGTGCACTCTGTTGCATTTTTTTCATATATGCTTGTGTAATAAATTCCGGGTGCGCATTTTCGCGAGGGCGCAAATTATGCGAGTGAATAGGGTAAGTTAGGCCCCTCCTTGGTCCTGACATAGTATATTCGAGATTCTGCTGCACTCTTTTGGTGGTTTGATTGTGGCTATTAAAAAGTTATGCAGAACTGAAAGGCTTTAAAGTTTACCAAGCAAGTCCTGTCGCTCGAATTCTCGGCGCAGTGTTATGTGACAATCGGGCGAACAGTGCAGGTCCTTTTTCTTTATAGTTCTCACTGGAATAATGCAATTAAGTGGATTGAGTGGGACAAATTTTGGTATCAAACCTATTTGTATACTTGTTTCTGTGCTGAGCGAACTGACACTTGTTGCTGGTTTTGTTTGAAGACAGTTTTTGATTCGTGGCTTTTTTTTTTCTTTTGTCTAGAGCGGTGCACTAAGCTAAACACCGATGTGTTAAGGAAAAAGGACTCCAATGGAGATTTAATATCACTCTGGTGTCGACCAACTTCTAAGGACAGCGATGCCTTTTGTACGCTTTGCTGCACCACTGTGCATTGTGGGCAACATGGCACTGCAGCGGTATACCGCCATGCGAGCTCTCAGAAGCACATCGCACAAGCGAAAAGAAATCACAATGCAGAAGGTGTTCTTACCAAGAGTTCAAAGGTTCAAAGCACTCTGGACCAACACAGTGCGACTGCAACGTCACTTCAAGAGGTCACAAGAGCAGAAACTCTTTTTGCCCTCTCCGTGGTAGCAAACAACATCCCCTACACATATGGAGACGCAGCAACAGCGACATACCGTCACATGTTTCCGGATTCAGAAACAGCGAAAGGCTTCCAGTGTGGACGCAAGAAACTTTCGTACATTATTTCTGATGGCCTGGGGCCATATTTCAAGGCAAAAGTAATCCAAGAGCTTGACATGCCCGACACATTCTATACCATCATGATTGATGAGTCCCCAATCCCTGAGGCCAAGGTGCAGCAGCTGGACGTGCTTGTCCGCTACTACTCTACCAGCACTGAGAATGTTGTGGTGGAGCATCTCCAGTCCTTCCATTTGGGCCATGCGACCGCTGATCAGCTGTTTTCCTGCATTGAGGATGCCCTCAGTGACGTTCGCAAGAAGAACATGGTATGTTTTTACAGTGATGGCCCTAACGTAATGAAAAGCCTTAAGCGAAGGCTAAAGAAGGAAGTGAGCCCAGACATGGTTGACATCGGTGAATGCGGCCTCCACAAAGTTCACAACGCTTTTGCTGCTGGGCTGGATATGTTCTGTGCAGAAGTGGAGTCTCTTGCAACTGATGTCCACTACTACTTCAAGTTTGCCACAAGGCACGCGGACATGAAGGAGCTGCTGAGTGATCTAGGACTGCCCCAACTAGAGTTTTTGCGGCACGTTAACAGCAGATGGCTGACACTGCTTCCTAGTGTCGAGCGGATACTAAAGTCATTTGATGCCCTCAAGGCATTCTTCTCCAAATCTGGACAGCCAAGGTGCTCATCTATGAGGCACGGTCGTCTGTCATCTGCGTTTTGTGACAAAACACTGCGAGCAAAGTTATTTTTCCTTCAAAACGCTGCTCAGATATTTGACAGATTTCAAACGCTCTTCCAAAGCAAGGACCCTCTCCTGCATGTTTTCTATGATGAGATGTTGGTTCTCGTGAAACAGGTCCTTGGGAGGTTTCTGCGCCAAGAGTCATTTGCAGGTGCTACTGGCTCACAACTGAAAGAACTTGATGTAGAGTCCTCTGAAAATTGGAAGGCAAAACCTGAAATTGGCCTCGACACGGAGCAGTCAATGAAACTGTGGAATCCTACTGAGAAGAAGGCATTTTACATCAAGGCAAGAGCCTTTTACATAGCTTGTGCAAAGTACCTGATCACGAGGCTGCCACTGGACAACAAGCTGTTGTTTTATTTAAGGTTTTTAAACCCAGACACAAAAGGGAATTCTTTCACATCGTCACTGCGCTATGTGGCTAACGCACTGCCTCAGGTCATTCCACCCTGCGATGTGTCATCCCTCACTGATGAGTGGAATTCGCTTATGTGCGAAACCAGTGACTGGGAGCTGTCTCCTAATGTGGTCACCCATTGGTCAAGTGTGTTTGCATTACAGACACCTGCTGGTCAGGCTAAGTATCCAAGGATTACTAAGCTTGTCAAAGCAGCCCTTTCATTACCTCACGGAAATGCCGATTGTGAACGAGGATTTAGTGAGAACAAACAAGCACTCCACCATCGAAGTACTTTGTCCATAACAAGCATTTCCAGCCTTCGTCAAACCAAGGCGTTCATGAAGCGGTACAGTGGAGATGCTACAAAGGTGTCTTTGACCAGGGACATTCTCAGGAATGTCGAAAGACAGCAACGTCCCAGAAGCGAAAGCATGAGGAGGAGGAGCCAACAGAAGTATGTGAGCGAAAGAAGCTGATGGACGAGAAGTCTAGCCTCCAGCAGCGACTGTCATCTCTCAAAGCTCTACTTGCAAGTGCACAAGAGCTTATAAGCAAAGGTGTGGCTGACAGGGACATGGACAAAGTAGAGAGTGGCAATATTTTGCTGTGTGATGTGAACTCTAAACTGCCTTCTTTGATAGAACGAATCAAAACGGTTGACTCAGCTCTTCAGTCTATGAAGGCCAACTGAATCTTCATGTGATGTTTTTGTGCAAACCCCATTACAGAGATCTCTTCATGTTCCTAATGTTAATTGGCAAGGTCTTTGCCTTTTATATGGCAGTAGCTAGTTCTAGTCCACTTTGCTTCTCCAGTCTATGAAGGCCAACTGAATCTTCGTTATGTGATGTTTTTGTGCAAACCGATTACAGAGCTCTTTTCATGTTTCTAATGTTAATCGGCAAGGTCTTTGCATTTTATATGGCAGTAGCTAGTTCTAGTCCACTTTGCTTCTAGTCATTATATTTGCTGCAAGCCAGTTACCACCTTTGATGCAATTTTTACTTGCTTTCTCTTATACATTCAGTAGTAAACTAGTCTGAAATAGTTAACCTTAATTGTCACAGCTAATTATTGTCATTGTCATATATGGGGTGGTTTTGCACTGAAGTGCTCTGGGTTTGTTGACACAAATAAAACTGTCGCCATTATGTTGTTGTTTTCTCTTTTTCTGAACTGAAATTAATAACATCTAATGTACTGCTGCTACTGTTTGTTGTAGCTGCCACATGTCTATTTTTTTTTCATGAACTGTAGCAAATATCATTAGAACAATTGCAGTCCTTTTCATGAATTCTGGCCTGTGGGATCCGTGATCAATATTTATGCAATTCTTGGTCCAGTTGCAAACAAAATTGCTCTCAGTCGCATTTAAATGTCGCCATTCTGCTCCAGAGTGCTCCAAAATAGCCTAAAAATTGCTCCAAACTTGCTCCAAAATGGGACTTTTGCTGCTCCAAAGCTGCTCCAAAATAAGACTTTTGCTGCTCCCATGCCTGCTCCAAAAAGTTGGAGCCTGCTTCCACCCCTGCATTAAGAAATCCACTTAGCTAGTTTTACAATGCAATTTATGTAAAGATTTTGTAGAAAGCATAATAAAGGGCTCAAATTTTATAATTGAAGTAAAAATTAGATGAGTGCTGTCGTGATCCTGAAATCATATTTTTGATATACTTTTAGTAACACTAGAAACTATGAAAAATTTATGGTAATGAGATGATTATCTGTTCATGTAGCTGAGTAAAAAAATTGGCAGCTAAGCTCATTATTTTTTGGTTTTTCTGCAGTTAGCACCTAACAGGAAAAAAATAAAGCTTGTGATGTGAGCAATACAAAATTTGTTTATGGTTTATGGGGGTTTAACGTCCCAAAGCTACTTGGTCTATGAGGGACACCGTAGTGAAGGGCTCCAGAAATTCCGACCACCTGAGGTTCTTTAACATGCACTGACATCGCACAATACAGGGGCCTTTAGAATTTAACCACCATCGAAATTCGAGTGCTGCGGCCGGGATAGAACCCGCGTATTTTGGGTCAGCAGCCGAGCACCATAACCACTGAGCCACCGTAGTGGCCCAATACCAAATTCATTAGGAACAACCAAGCGCTTGCTAGCTGTGGCACACTTGTAGTGAAATCTGAATTCATTGAGCATACATACGCAGCATCCAGACAGGAACAGGCACCAAATCATAGTACAAGGGTAATTTTGGCTTTCCTTGCATATTACGGATGAATGATAGGTGTTCATGAGCTTCGGTTGTAAATTTAATTGCAGTTTCAGCTTTCTTATATAGCCTTATTGTTCTAGTTAGGCATTATTTGTATATGTGGCAAATTGTATGCATTTTGTATGTAATGCTCATGAAACTTTTCGGGACATTAAACCCACTAAGCAGATGGAAATAGGAAATATTCCAGCTCTCGGAAACAGCTTTACTTTAACTTTAGTACTGCCACTAACTGACTGCAGTTCATTCGAAGGTTGATTAACTGGAAGTATGATTTCCCAGTTGGACTCATTTGGTTTCCCCTGAACCAAGTGAAAGTAAGGTGTGCTAGCTGGCTCAAATTGGCGAGTGAATTGAACTCAATTGTTTTCAACCCTGACTCAATTGTCACCAATTGGAGGTAATGATTTCCCAATTGGTTCAAACTGGGTCCAGTTCATTCCACTTGGCAAGTCCAATAGACCTCTCTTTGGTGTAAACAGTGTGACGTCAAAAAGGTGTGGCCTGCTGGGGAAAATCTTTTGGTTCTGAACTGGTTTTTCTGGCTTAGAGCACTCAACCGCCGCCTTTGTTCCTGATTCAAGACGCCTTGTAGCCTTTCTTCTCCTGGTGAGGGCCTCTTAGTACTCAATACTCAGCCATAGCCAATCCAACTGAGCCCAATTCATTTCAGTTAGATTCAATTGGTTTCTCCTTTTACTCAGCCGTTAGCAGTTGGATGTACGGATTTCCCAGTTGGTTCCAGTTGATCCCTATTGGCAAAGCCAATTGGAGTCAATTATTTTTTTTACTGTGTCTCGCCCTAGCCCTCCTAAAGAAAGGACTTCCACGAGTGCTACCAGAGCCCTACTATATGGCGTAAAAGTAAACCACTTGGGCTCAAAGCCTGTACACCACTTGCTCTGTCACTAACAGCCCCTATTGAAGCCAAGAGTCAAATTCGCTAAATTGAGGAGGACCCAAGGCAAGGCTGGTAGCTGACGCAAGGCTGGAAGCTGACCCAAGGCTGGAAGCTGACGCAAGACAGGTAAGTGACAGCAGCTGAAAACTGAAAAAAAGGAAAACAAAAGCAGGCAGAAAAGAACTGCAGTAAGATGACACAAGAAAAACAAGCACTTAAAAATCATGTGGTAAAGAACGTTAGTGCAGAGAAATATTAAGTTAACCAGAAAGCAGTGCAGTAGCACATACAAGAAGCCTAGAGTGAGAGAGAGACACAAATACGTGTGAAGAGAACATATGAAAGGAATACAATAGAGAAACCATCAACAAAAGAGTCACGTAGACGTCACAGGAAGGAGAGCTAGGCGAGAAGCTACTAGTAAATGAGATGGAAGATAAAAAAAAGAACTATGTAATTGCTCTATTACGCAAGACAGGGCCTAATTGTGAATGTGCTGTTGTCAAGAACGTGTGCACTTTTGCTTTAAATTTTAATAAACATGGGATGACTTAAGGGTATGCATTATTTGTCATTACTCAGCAGCAGCACTGCTAGCTTAACAATATTTGCTCTTCTGAAATCTGCGCATAAAAAGTTACATATCTGCACCAAGTCTGGTGCAGATAACGATAACAGTTAATCTCGTCTTGCGATGAACAAACAGACCTCCAGCTGCTTTACTTTCAATGTGCAAAGTATATGATATCTACTCTACACTGCTTGCTTCTACAAAGACATTAGTCTGCCATTGTGGCTTACTTTTTCTTATTTGCTTACTTCTCTATGAAATTCAGAATTTGAGTTGCACAGTACCAAAAAAGGCCACATCAACAACTACATTGAAAAGTCCTATATAGCACATTTTGCAGAACGTTTTTACCGTCCTGTTAGTCAACATGATAGAATTCGAAGTACTCCGATAGATTCAAGTACAGCATGCTTGATGGTGCAGTTACACCATGATTAGTGCCTTTGCTCAGCAGTGTTCAAGATGCAAAAAGTGCCTCAAGTTAGCAAAAACCAGGGTGATACTGGCTACAGGCTGACTTGCATTAAAAATCATTTCTTCAAAAAGTCTGAAAGAAAATCTGCAGAGTGCAGCAGGTTACGTTTAGATATTTTTTTACGATACTCTGAAGGCCAGAAAAAAAATGTGCTAACAGCAGAAAAAATTTTACACTTTCTTTTAAACAGGTAAACAATACATTCATTCCTGGCCTTATCAAACGACCGCACAACCTGGGGAAAAAGCAACACAGGTGAAAATTTCTTGCTGGGAATCCACTGGTTCCAGTAGCACTGGTTTGTAGTACATTCCCAGTAGCTGCTGGCATCAATAGGTGCTGGAATCATAGCTTCCATGTTAGCACGGAAACTTTACAATTCTGTTTGGATAAAGCATTCGTATCATCTACGTTTGTTTTCTAACCTTTCTGAAATGTCAAAAATGAATGTTAAAGTAACTTCCTAAACATTAAGCACATGCAAAAAATAGGAGAAAACACTCACAAATTCACCTGCAGTCAAATGGCAAAGATCCTGCAGGACCATGCATGCAGATCTGCCTATAGTTGGAATATACATACAGCTTTAAACCCCACTTGAAAGGCAGCAACTAGAGCAAGAACAAAGTACTACAATACACACAACTTGCTTGTGAACTCATACCATATGGGCTGATACTTATTGTCACATTATGGGCGTTGCTCAAATTTTAGTGGGGACTGGTTAATAAGGAAAGGTAATTAAATTTTGGCACATTTGTTCAATTTTTAGCACTCGCAGTTGAAGAGAATTTATTATTTAACTAATTTTCTGTTAGCTGAAAAATATTATTACCCCCCCCAAAAAAGCCCTGCAAACAGAACAGCAAAATGTTCTTTGCTGGAACCAGTACAACCAGCAGAAAAGCATCGGGTTACCTTCTGGAACCAGCAGAAAACCAGTGCAGTTTGCTGGAACCAGAACTGGGCCAGCAGAAAACAAGCTGGTTTCTTTAAAACTTCAGGTAGTGTGCTTCAACTAAAACACAGCAGGTATATCTCCTGGGCAGCCAGTGTTTCATTTCTGTCATGAAAGTTTAGCAGATAGACAACACAACACAGGTGTCTCAAGCTCTCCCATGTATCTATTGCGTGGCCAGCTCATCACAAACCACTGCTGGCAAGTGCGGTGCTGAGTCAAACAGCATGTTTGTAAACATTGTTTGTAAATGTTTGTAAACATTGACAGCATTATCGAGAATGGGAGCCCTTGAGAGACTTCACTGATTTCTCTTCCTTTCTTGTTATTGAATTCATAGACTGTAGCTATCAAGTACCCGCCGCGGTGGCTCGGCGGTTAGGGCCCTCGGCTACTCATGCGGAGTACCTAGGTTCGAACCCGACTGCGGCAGCCGCGTTTTGATAGAGTTGGAATGCAAAGGCGCCCAAGTGCTGTGCGATGTCAGTGCTTATGAGGAGGACATATACGTAGATGCATCCCTGAAAGACGGCACCATATCAATGGCATGGCGCAGCTGTGACAGTCTCAACTAGAGTCACTAAATAAAAGTTAGAGTACCGACACTGTAGCACGCGGTAAGCAGGGGCGGCCATTTTGGTGTTTATCATTGTTGTCAGATTGCCGCTTCTGCGACCTCGCCATTAACTTTGGCCCGACCATTTCGTAAACAACGCTGCTAGCCACCCTGATGCTGCGGCAGGAATCGTGCGGCTTGGAACCGCTCAGATGCAAAGGGTACAGCCGTTACCGTCAGTTTATGCTTTCGTCGTGGGGAGACACTCCTTGCATTATGAACTTAAATATTCCAGGTCATTGTTGATTATTCTGGGCAAATTTTTCATGACTCTGCACAATCGGCGTTGCGCTGTTCGTATGCTTTATTATATATTGCGATAGGCGATCGCCTCCTCAGTAGAGGCTGTTGCTATAACACTTCATGCGTTGCCTTTTAAACTTGCTTTTATTTTGTAGGAGCTAATGTGTCAACACCGCGGGAGTATTGCTAATGGCTCAATTTAGGCAGCGGTCGAGTACAATGCTACTACGGGTATCTTTGCGGTTACTCCCAACATTTAAAGCAGAAATATACGAGCGCTCCGGCTGAGCAATTAACGGTGATTAAGGCAAGGGTATCCCTGCTGGAGGTAAAATAATGCTGAGCGCACTGGCGACTGCTTCAAACAGCGGCTTAATCTTGAAGCGAACGGCAGCGAGCCGTCTGCACGCGTATTCGCAACTTGTAGCCGCTGTAACTCGATGGTCAGCGCGCTTCCGGAGTACAGTAATCACTATAACTCCGTGAAACTTTGGGGGCCCATTACAGGAAATGGCATAATCTTGCGATACACTACCGCAGGCATTCGATTTTCAGTGTCGGTTTTCACGCACGCAGTTGCTCGCCGGCTGATTTTTGGGAAGCACACAGCTGCTTCTGCTAGTCATAACTTGAAAAATACCTTGCCATCCGGCTGCAAATGCTTTGATTTGGGGAAAAATTGCTTATTGAAACCACGGAAGGGAACACAACTCAGCATGCACTGGACCAGCCACATGCTTTGGATTTTATTTTTAGGGAGAGACAGCGAATTGTCAAGTGCATGCTTCACTGATAGTGGTTCTGGGCAGTATCCATACACATATTTCATTCCACATTGATGAAAAGAACCGCAAGGAATTTATGGGAAACCCTAACATCTGGTGGCTGGAGTACCGCACTTGGGAATACTGGAAATAAAGTGCGGTATACTATATCATAAAAATGATGATGTGCTATTTAGTTTGAATCTAGCTTGGATACTTTTTCTGGTTTGCAACGCAGTGGACATGACGGAAAACTCAAGACACTGTTCTCTGCAATTTCATTCAGCAGTTTTTATTTACTGAGACTCGACTCTATAAAAAATAACCACTATCGGGAGCCAAAAGCACTTAACGCGTGAAAGCAGTGCTACCAAGTCAACATCCTAACAGAATATTTTTATTCATGAGATACCACCTTATATAAAATACAAATTCTATCAGTGTCAAAAACAATGTGAACAACGCAACTTCTGCATGGAAAGAAAAAAGCAAGCCTTTTGAGAACACTGCATCTGCTACACAACAAATGCTTCATATGCCTCGAGATAACAGGAACTAAAATGGCGCCAGATGAAACAGTGTTAAAAACTATGGACAAATGACAGCATGAACTTTAAGTGCAAGCCTTTAAAGAGCACTGCAGCTGCTAACCACAATTGCTTCATATGCCTCGAGGCAACAGGAACTAAAATGGCATCAGATGAAACCAAACTTATGCATGGAAAGAAAAAAGCAATTTTATACTTTTGCATGACAAAGACAAAAAATGATTGCCATACGAACAGGCAACTGGTGACTTTTTATTCCACTGCTGAACTTAAGACTTAGCAAGGACATCATTGCGATATGACGTGTGCATGCACACGCACACAGACACATGCACACAAAGTGACCAGGCGTTTGGGAGCATATCAGTACATACACTGCCAAGGTAAGACATGGAAAAATTTTGTGTGGGCACATATACACATAAAAAAGGCCATGTTACATTTGAAAATATGTAAACACATGGCTGAAGTCACATCATGCTGCTGATCTAGGAAAACAGGCCTTTCAAGAATATGACCGCAACGAAAAAGAGGGTCATTCAACTAAAATGCAGAATCCATAAAAACAATCAGCCGCAACAGCCGCAAGTCATAATATAGACCAGGTCAACAGTCATCAGAACAATTCTAGTTGGCGCATAATAAATCCTCCAATTTCTTCACAAAAAATTCAGACCAGCATAAACCTGAAGAAAGACTATTCCACTCCGTGACAGTTCCAGAAAAGAACTGCACTTAAACCCATTGGCTCATGCAAAAATTGGGGCTAATAAATGCTCGCATACATGTGTTTTTCTAGTACAGGCCAATTCGATACAATTAGGAATATCTGCTTTCAAATTGCTGGAGATGTAACTGTGAAGCAGTACGAGGCAGCTAACTTTTCTTCTTATTGCTAGAGGCTGTAAATTACTGCTTTCAGTTAATGCACTAGGAGAATCTGTCCAATATTTTTTGCTGTGTGCACTCCACTTGTGCGATGTCCTGTTTATTATGCGCATCCCACACTGCTGCCGCATATTAAGGCAGAAGCCTCTAATGGCTCATTGTCAAGGTCATTTGCTGTTAGCAGGAACTGTCACAGCTTTCCGGCCTCCTGATTGGTCTCCTCTGTGTTGTGACGTCACTGTCGCGAGGCATGCGTGGCGACCGTCTGGTTGGGTGTGGTGTGGCGGCGGCGGCAGTTAACAGAACGCACTCTGCAGAGTGTGTTCTGATGGTAAAGGAATAACGTCCTCCTTCAGGAGGCTGTAACCCCTGTGAGAGGCTGTAACCCCTGTAACCACATGCCAAGCACATTTGCAGGGCTTTCTGGACAGTTTTGTTAGTCCACCTGTTGCCGCGTGGATCACAGCAAAATTCTGGACTTGGTTGGGGGCAAGGTGCGCAAGCTTGTTGCCTGAAAAACAAAAATAAGGGAAAAAATCACGCCATGCACATAGTTTTATTCTTAACGCTGAGAATAAACTGGTGAACTGTATATGTGTGTTAGTGATGCAAGACCATCTTAACCCAAGGAGCAACAAGACATCTAGTGAAGTACTCAAAAATGTGAGTACAGCATTATATTTCTCCCTGGTAATGATTATCAAACATTTTAAACTGCATGTCATTAAGTCAGTTCTGCCTAAATTTACAAAGAATTAGTACAAGAAATGAAAACTGAATGAGAAAAATACACACACAAAACCTGAACACAAACTGATATTTTGGCTTCATGCCATCAAATGTTTGTGCAGCTGAAAATGTAAGCAAGAGATGGCATTTTACTACTAGTATACATAATTTTTCCTCTTGTTTAGACCACAATAAGATTTAATGCCTTCAGGCTCATACTCTCAGTGATGTGATCGCTATGCCAATCGCACCAAAAGGCAAATCCTACTACATCCAGCTATTTTAAATAATCTGTGCCTAACTGGCATGTAACTTTGCTTTTTACGATTTATAGAAGCAAAGCTAACCGGCCAAGCTCTGACTGATTTAGTGTAGCTCTTGCATCATATGCATGCATTCATTAAAAAAAAAAAACATGTCTGAAAGGCTTACGCAAGAAACAGAACAGAAAAATTTAAATATAAAAGATAGACTAGAGTCACTAAATAAAAATAAATTTTTATTTAGTGACTCTAGGACAGACGACATGAGCGCAACTGCCGTCTCACCACTCGGTTGTCCAGTTCGTGTTGTCTCAGAAAAATGCAGCCAAGCATCAAGTGTTATGAAGATAGTCCTCCTAAAGTGGGGGCACTAGCTCTGAGAGCTTGTTCCTGCACGCCAATTATATGATTTCCTTTATGCAGTTGGGCTCGAACTTTGTACATTGATAAGGAGCGCTAACAAATTGCTATTTAAGCATAACATGCACTATTTTGTCAATGGATTTTCCTCTGCTTCAGGAATCGTCTTCTGAGTTTGTATCGGTTATACTAGAGTCACTAAATAAAGACATTTTATTTAGTGACCCTAAATTATGCTGCTTCGCTGAAGCCCAGTTTACCCCTCCAAAGTGTGTGTCCTGATGGTGCAAATGCCTGTTTTTCTCCTCCAGATTATACTTTCTGACCGCTATGAAATCTCATTTTCTTGCTCCAAAAGGACTCGAGGAAATCGCATCACTGTGCACTGTATTTACAGCCCTCCTAGCTGCTCTACAAGCGTGCTAATACAGTCAGTGCCTCACGCGGACCAAGATCCAAATCAAGTTTAAAATCAGATGCTCACCAACAACACCTTCCAGCTGTTTCCAGCTTCCTGATATGCTTCTGTAGCAAATGCACTTTGCGCTTAAAGTGTTCAACGGTGTCCTCATGGATGCACTGATGAAGACTGCATGCCGCTTCCTGGAATTTGAGCAGGGTATCAAGGCACTTCAATGGACATAGATGTCAAATACTGCATAGCTTTTTTTACATATCTAGGATGTCAATAACTATGTACATGGCTTGAAACAAGTCAGCAAGCATAAACATATCTTTTACAGCCCAGTTTTAACCAGTGGATTACAAATCCTAGTCACAATACCAAACATTTAGAATGCATCATCACTAGGGAGTGGCACTGTGCACCCACTGGATTTATGGCACAATGCCAAAGGCCAAGCAACATGCTGCAACTCTCGAACCACCGGTTAAAATGAATTTAACGCTTTTCTTAGTGACTACAGGGTGCACTGCACGATACACATATTCTCTAGGTATTGACAGCACATGCTCTGCAACTGCCTTATAAAGTCTGCTGCTTTCAGGAACCGCAAATCATAGGTCAGCCGCTGATATGTTCTCCATGCTTTTGTACTCTCTTTTTGATTGTTAATACTGGCAGCGCTATTTTTTTAGCTAAAAAAGTTTAGTTAATTCTGCCGCACTGGCGCGCAAGAATCGACCGTGTGCATCATGAAGAGGCTTACTCAACAGCAGCTGAGATGAGGAACCAAAAAAACCTGCAGATACATTTAACACTACTTACGTGTATGAAAGCGAAACCACTAGCATACAGTCGTGACGCTGTGGCTACAGAGTGCCGCAACCAAATTGCTAGCGCACTAGTTAAGTAATCCACTACTGCCCTGGCAGGCGGCTTTTTCCGAGGGACTGTTGGAGCTCAGGTTGTTCGCAACTATTTTTTGTACCATTTCTGAGTATACACACCCACACGGACACACACAGACACACATTCATTATTTTGCTTAATGGGGCTAGTAATGCTTTCGCATTAATACGAAATTCCCAGTTGCCAGGGCAGCAAAAAAACAATCACATTATTCGGTTATGAACTTTATGTTTGCAAACATGCTTGTTTTTATTACCGTTTGGGTGCCTTGGTGCATCTTCAAGACTGCCTGCTGCTTCTCAGTTGTCGCACAGCTGCACTGCCCTCCGCTCGCTGAAAGTACACAGTGCATGTACAGTAGCTCCAGGCAGGGATTTACCTATGCAATACAGAGGCAATGGCACCAAATTTCAAGCCTTAAACATTTAGACGAATTCAGGATATTGCTTCAAAACAGATATTCAGCTTTAAGTGAGGAAGATGATCTTCATGTTGATACATTGAATGATAATCTGACACCTATCATTACGGAGTCTGCAATAGAAATAGGCGGTAGGACGGTTCGACAGGATACCCGCAAGCTATCTCAGGTGACGAAAGATCTGATTAAGAAACGTCAAAGCATGAGGGCATCTTACCCTACAGACAGAATAGAACTCTGCTATTGAAGTTAATAAATAGGCGCAAGGTGGCCGACATGAGAAAGTTTAATATGGAGAGAATCGAGCATGCTCTAAAGAACGGAGGTAGCCTAAAAGCGGTGAAGAGGAAACTATGCATAGGTAAAAACGAGATGTATGAGTTAAGAGACAAGTAGGGCTATTTTATTAGCAGTATGGATAAGAGAGTTAAAATAGCTGAAGAGTTCTACACAAACCTATACAGTAGCCAATACAACCAGAACGTTAATGATAGAGACAGTAGCGCACAGCAATGCGTCATCCTGCCAGTAATGTAATAGGAAATAAAGAAAGCCTTAGGAGCAATGCAAAGGGGAAAACCAGCTGGGGAGAATCAGGTAACAGCAGATCTGTTGAAACACGGAGGGGAGATTCTGCTAGACAAACTAGCCACCCCGTATACACAATGCCTTATGACCTCGATCGTACCAGAAGCTTGGAAGAACGCAAATATAATATTAATTCATAAGAAAGTAGATGCCAAGGACTTGAAAAATTAGACGGATCAGCTTACTATCCGTTGCCTACAATGTATTTACTAAGGTAATCGCTAATAGTCAGGGCAAGTTTAGACTTCAATCAACCAAATGATCAGGCAGGCTTTCATAAAGGATATTCCACAATAGATCGTATTCACAATATCAATCAGATAATAGAGAAATGCGCAGAATATAACCAACCCCTATATATAACCATCATTGATTATGAGAAAGCATTTGACTCAGTGGAAATCTCAGCAGTCATACAGGCATTGCAGAATCAGGGTGTAGATGAGCCTTAAAGTCAAAATACTGCTAGATATATATAGGAACTGTACAGATAACGTAGTCCTCCATTAAGTCGGCAATAAAATTCCAATAAGGAAGGCTGTCAGGCAAGGAGACACGATCTCGCCAATGCTATTCATCGCATGTTTAGAGGAGGTATTCCGAGACCTGAATTGGGAACAGTTGGGGATAATAGTTAATGGAGAATACCTAAACAATCTGCAATTCGCTGATGGCATTGCCTTGCCGAGTCACTCAGGAGATGAACTGCAAATCATGATCAATGAGTTAGACAGAGCAGTATGGTGGGTCTAAAAATTAACATGCAGAAAACCAAAGTAATGTTCAACAGTCTAGCAAGGGAACAGCAGTTCACAATTGGCAACGAGGTGCTGGAAGTGGTAAAGGAATACGTCTATTTACGGCAGGTAGTGACAGCTGATCCGAATCATGAGAGGGAAATAACTAGAAGGATAAGAATGGGGTGGAGTGCATATGGCAGGTTCTCTTAGATCATGAATAGCAGGTTACCAATACTCCTCAAGAGAAAAGTGTACAACAGCTGTATCTTACCGGTACTCACCTACGGGGCAGAAACGAGGAGGCTAACGAAAAGGGTTCAGCTTAAGTTAAACACAGCACAGCGAGCCATAGAAAGGAAAATGATAAGCGTAACGTTGAGACTGGAAGTAGGCCGAGTGGGTGAGGGAACAAACGCGTGTTAATGACATCCTAGTCGAAATCAAGAGGAAGAAATTGGCTTGGGCAGGGCATGTACTGCGAAGGCAAGATAACCGCTGGTCCTTATGGGTAACGGAGTGGATTCCAAGAGAAGGCAAGCGTAGCAGGGGGCGACAGAAGGTTAGGTGGGCAGATGAGATTAGGAAGTTTGTAGGCATAGGGTCGGCGCAGCGGGCAAAGGACAGGGTTAATTGGAGAGACATGAGAGAGGCCTTTGCCCTGCAGTGGGTGTAGTCAGGCTGATGATGATGAAACATTTGCCACATTTTGCACACAACCACTCCGGTATTACGACCACTGGTCTTTCATACTATGGTAGGTACATACCTCACCTTGCTCATCAGGCATGGTCCAAGCATTCATGTGCTGTTTTTCCGGGACAAGTGCACCTGCCAGAAGAGTGCTGTCAGAGTTCCTATTTCTACGGTGTAGAAAATCAGTAAGCTCTATAGCGTAATACTTACTTGTTTCGACCTCTACTTCCATTCCCAGTGGAGATGACACCCTCGGGTAACCAACCACTTCAGTGGTGCATGGCAGTGCTAAAAAGCAGGAATACATCTTTACCGCAACTATTTACATTAGTATCACTCAGCAAAGCAGCTTTGGTTCAACTGATTTGATTAACATTATTTGACAGTTGCACTTAAACACACTGTAGCAGAGCTGAGTCACTCTGACGTCACGCTAACAGCGACCTAGCATCGTTACCTATTACGTCACCCTCCTGTCTCTTCATAAACCAGTTTCCTATTGGCAATAAACGCTGTTCTTCACTGACTGCCGGCCTGCTTACACACACTTGAAATGTAAACATCACGTGGTTGAATAAGGAAATGCTTCCTATACAAACAAGAAGTCACACTAATAGAATGACAGGTTCGCAGAAAAATACAACGTAATTATTTTGTTATGAGGGCTTCTGGAAAGTTGAAACACTTTCAAATTTTTGATATTAAATATCTTTAACACAACTCCCAGCCAAATTCTGTCAACAACTGTATACTTTACGTTCACTGAATAAAAAAGATGAACAAAGTAAAGCGCACGACACAATGAGTCATGTACTCATTCTGTTACTCCTTGTCTTTTTCTTTCGTGCCATGAGCTTGAATTATAGATTACCAACTCACCCACACACACCTATGCCTCACTGAATTTTATCCACTTTCACACACAGATATGCTTACCTGTCTCATTAGGCTGAGCTTTGATCTCTGGTGTAGGAAGCTGCACTTGACAGCCATGCACACTGCCGGGAAATGTGGTAGAGGCAGCAAGCACCTCGGTGGTAGCCAATGTGTCTGAAGTGCCAAGAAAATCAGAAACCTTACACATCATTGAAGTCATGCATGATAAGATATATAGCAGTGTATCAGCTAAACGCCATACCATGCGCATGGTCACTGTCTGGCCTCCTGGAAACCTTTCGCTTAGCCTGTTTTACCGGTTGTCACATGCTGGGATTGTTGTAACAGCATTCCACTTGAGGAGTTTTCGGCTGTCAGACATGCCTGTTTCAAACTGGCTCTCTTCAAAGTGGGCCTAACAATCAGCAAACAAGGAAAATTTTAGTGAATGCAAAACATTCTTTGAATGCTTTAAATTTGCTTCAATGCCTCCCTCTCAAGTTTGCTACAAGATTATTGAAATTCGTGCAGAGGTACAGCTATTCACCAGCATCACATTAGAGGTTCTGAGTTTATCCCACAGGGAAATAAATCGCAAATGGGACAACGTAAGTTTGTGACAATTAAGGTACAAGAGCTATCGCAGTGCGCTGTTTTTGAACTATATTTGGTAAGGCATTTTAAAACACGCTAGCCCCTAAACGCTCAGTTACATCGTATGGGCTCCGTGCGCTGCAGTTTGGCGCGCGCGAGTGGCGCCACCTGGTTAACAGCGGTGGCGAAAGGCGGACGCAGCCAACGCAGCTCTCTGGTTCAGTTTGCAGTGAGCGAGGCGAGCGGTGAGGTGTTTCGTCCGAAGGCGAAAACAAACTTGGATAATTATGGGTGCTCGACCCACTGCTGTGTTTACTCAATGTCATAACAGCTATAAAAACACTGCAGTCAAGGTACCGAATATATTTAAACGTTTCTCTTGGACATCGTGCATGCTAGCTCATGCACAGAGGGTATGCTGGAAATGAGTGCACTGTGGAATTAAATTCATGAGAGTGAACTGGGAAAGGGTTTACATTGACTGGGGTGTTTCGAACGTGGCATCATTCGTAGGAGCTGCTTTCTGTCTTTATGTAGAGCGAAGGAATGCGTTCAGTCAGTCACAGGAAATGGTCTACGGTGAAGTTCTTGGAGCTGGCATCTGAAGTTGAAGTCTTCGTTTGTTATGCTCATCTGTGGTTCAGCGTGTCAATTTTGTTTCTAGTTTTTTTTTTCGTGCGTGTGTGTATGCAGTGGGAGCGACGTCGTAATTCTGCGAGTGCTTATGTCGTTCTTCACATTGTTTCACCTAAGCTTTTGTGTATTTATTTGCATCATTTTATTTCCTTCAGTGGTTTAAAATTCTTTATCTTTATTTGTTGCATTTATGAGATCTCAAATCCTGTTCTAGACGAATAAAAAGAGAATAGAGAGTGGTTCAAAT
Organism: Amblyomma americanum; assembly: GCF_052857255.1. Lineage (NCBI taxonomy): Eukaryota > Metazoa > Arthropoda > Arachnida > Ixodida > Ixodidae > Amblyomma > Amblyomma americanum. Next base: position 79,030,348 of record NC_135497.1, on the reverse strand, counting down.
TTCTCTCTATATATATTTCTTGGATTTCACAACATCACTAAGCCCTTAATTTCGGGAATTAATCTTTTGATTTTAATTAGGTTTATCGTCCCGATGCAACGAATACTATAAGGTGCGTCATAGTAGGAGGTTCCAGATAATTGCAACCACTTGGAGCTCTTTAACGTGCACTGACATCGCGCAGTACGCGGGCCTCTAGAATTTTGCCGTCACCGAAATGTGACCGCCACAACCAGGATCGAACACGAGTCATTTGGGTCAGCAGCTGAGCACCATAACCACTGAGCCACCGCGGCGGCCTTTCTATAGTTAAGTATTTACGAAAAGAGAAATACGACCAAAATAATTAATGTAATTGGTGTCTTCATGAAATTCCTGAAATGAAAGTCCTGTGGAAGATACTTAGCAAGAAACCCATCGTCTTTTTGTATGCTTAGAGCTATGCTTCTCTGAGAGGAATACACAAAGTAAAGAAGTGTCGATCCTGCAGGATGTAGAGCACTATCATCTGATATATATATATATATATATATATATATATATATATATATATATATATATATATATATATATATATATATATAGTAAGTTTGCGTTTTTCGCATTTCTAGCCGACCATTCACATAGTCGATGTCACAGTGGATGTAAATTACATAGCTGATTTCATTATTTGGGTCAGAGCCTTGTTTCTGAAACTGTAAAGGTACTTAATTAATCTCAATAAGCTTAGCTGCGCTGCCAGATATTGCAGTGCCGTCGGGACTGCAACACAATCATGGTTGCTCGGAATCGGTGATCAGCCCAACCTGAAAGCAATTGAAACGAAATGCAGCAGTGGTGGCGTCAAGGCTTTCAATGCGTTGAAATCCGCAGAGAAGAAGGCGTTGACTTAGAATGGCATCGCGGTCAGTGCACGTCTGCTATGCGGCCGGGCTGGCACGAACGCATCGGGCATGGAGGAAGGCGCAGGGCCACCACGGCCAGTCTCGAGAGGTGCGCGCGCGCTCACCCTTTCGAAAGACCGGCCGCGACTGAGCGTCCGGTTAACGCGGCGAGTGCCACGAGGCGGCGCTGGCGATGTGGTCGCTGCTGGCGCCACCATACCAGCGCACGGAGCCCATAGGCTGTGAAAATGCTTTGGAACTCTTAGTGGATTCGTTACTCAGTTTGCAAAGAATACATTCAGTTTACTTGCAGTTGGTGTCAAGTTTCATGTCATATTCAGTGATGCAAAGCCTTGCAGCAATATGTATTCGCCAAATGGAACGCGGAAATATACGTAACGTGAGCAGACCAATCACTGTAACCGAACAGGCACCAAAAGAATAGAAGGAAGGGGAACCGGCCATCGCAGTGAAAAGCACGCACTTCAACAACGAGGTGCATGCCGAAGATATTTAAAAAAAAACCTAAAAAGTGGCAACAGTTCTTTGGCACTTCGGCGAACGCTAAATTGCCGTCATGAAATCCGTCAGGCAATTTCAAATTCCCAGAAACAAGGGGCCAAAGGTCCACACAATGCACCAGCGTTAATCAGTTCCTTGTGAGTTTAGACCTCCGCACAACGGCATGCAAACGCGGAGACAAACTTAAACAGTGTGCGGTAATTAAATTTTAAATAAAGCGATTATTTAAATCACAAATTCACTACAAACAGCCTCACCTCACAAATCTTGGAGTACGGAGTGGGCTCGAAATTATCGCGGCTCACGAGTTGCAGCCATGCGCGTAGTCAAGCACCGCCCTTTTTCCCCCAACGGAAAGCGCATGAAGAGTCTTCCGTCATTTTGCGAGTTGAAACAGCCCACAACGCAGCAAAACGGCATCCTCGTATGCTCTTGTGCAGCTGAAATGCTGTGAAGCGCGGGATCTCTGGTCAATGCGTCGGCCACTGACAGCACTCGCAGCGTCGCAGCATTAGGACTACCACAGTTTGCCGACTAAAACGCATAAGCCACAAAATGGCAGCCCCCATGAACCGTCGCAGTGTAAACAAATATCACGTGATGCAAACTGACCAATGATCGTGGCGGCGGCACATAACAATAAGCGAAAAGAGTACCGGTACTCTACTGCTTGGTGTTTGGTGTGCTCCGTAGCTATGGACCTCCTGCATGTTTTTAAACAAACGAGGTGGCGCTGCAGTCGCTAGCGAGCTCGTGGTAGGCAAAAGGTCGGGGAGTGGCGTCGCGGATAGGTGTTGTGCGCAGGTTTTCAAGGCTTGTAGGCGCGTTTCCAGTTTCTGCGAATCATAGCAATGGTCGATGCTTCCAACTTAGTAATTTGTCGAAGTACACGAGCTCGCGTTGTCCACGTGCGGCCTATAAAGAGAAATAGTTTGCCACTGTGTATTGTATATATGGTTAGTAGTAAGCATGTAGAAAGCGTTCCTGCCGTTTATTTATGCGCTAGGCATTGAATAAAACAAGTTTTGACACTCTGCACTAGCCGGAATGATTTTACTTCGGGACAGTACTGAGAGGCAGTGCTGGCGTTGTTTCGTCTGAGCAGACATGCGCTTATCGTCTGCTGACATACGTACGTGTCGCGCTGCGCGAAAAGTGGGGACAGCGTCGTGTCCCCGACCTCCTGTCTCGCTTAGCGCTGTTTTTAGCCGCATGACCACGCACCAGCCAGGCTGACTTGTCCTCTTGTTAAGCTGGTCGATTTGGTGAAAATTTTTGATTTCTAGAATTATTTTGTTTCCTAGCCCTGAAGTCTAGTTTCGTGACGAAAAATTATAGCAAAATATTGAGTACAAATTTATAAATTACGCTTTTTAGAAGTGTGGTCGTCAAAAATTGTGAGGTAATTTCTTTGATTTCAGTGCCACATTTTGACCAAAGCGAAAGCGAAGATGCCATAAACGAGGGAATATACTTTAAGGTTCGTTTTCTTTTAACCTCCCTGCGTTTCCTTTTCATTCTCTCTCTCTCTTCTGACCTCTCACATTTTCTGCGACTGGATCACAGTGCACCTTCGTAATTCGCATGAAAATCAAATGATTCCATTTGTAGCAAACTATTCCTGAGACGTTGAGGAGCGTAATAAATCTCTCGATTTTTTTCCCTACACGTGCAGTATTGTGTTAGTTATTTTTTGTAAGAAACGTTTTCATGTAACTATGCATGCATAAGTACTGATCATATAGAAAAAGAACTAATCGCGTCATCATACAGAACAGGGCTTTATGCACATGCTGGCATAAAAAAACTGCGCACTATCTACTCAATTATTTGAGACCTAGCTTGGGGGGACTTGACGACGGTGTTAATTATAATTACCCAGAACTACACCAGGTATAGCTATAAATAAAAGGAATGACTGAAACTAGCGTAGGAATTTCATATTTGCACAAAGTTTAGTTACATATCGCATGCATGAATAACGAAAACACTTTTCATGCCGCGTCCCCTCTCAATCTCGCCACGTGTCTGTTAGTAGCACGCCTGCGGCTGCTTCTTTCCAAAAAAGCTTCTGATCATGTATTACCTCATGAAACATGACACATGCATGATGCAATGAAAAAAGCATATGGCGTTTAGCACACTTAAGGTACGCTATTCTAAGCACACCAACGCGACCGCGCAAGATTGACACAACTTACCAGACTTCTTTCTACTCGAATGAAATAATTACGTCGTCATATCAAGAAACAGTTTCAAGTAACTATTAAATGTCACAAAACGCGCCATTTAACCATGGTGTGCTATTAACAAAAAAAAACGCATTCCTTGGCGGCGAGTGAACTGTCGGCGCCCCGTGCACTCCGGCTCAAGGTGATAAGTACGTGTGCAGCTACATATGTCTTTTTTTTTCCTTGAGCAATTATCAGCCTACTATCCTGAAGTTCAGGTGAATGAACGCAGTAACTTGCATGCTATTAAGTGCATTGAGTGGCAGTGCCTATCGACTCCCAGACTTCGCGCTTTACTACCGTGGCCCAATGCCTGTTAGCCAGTTTCCGAATGCGACATTTATGCGCGAGAAACCTATCGAGGCTAATTTAATATTTTTTTATGCTACTACGCGGATCCAGCAGTGACGCAGCTGGTCAATACATGCTGCTTCTGCAGTGCACAGGCTTGAAGCAGCCGCCGGTAGCTGCGGCAGCTGCGGTAGGCACGGGCAAGCGGAACCTGTTTTGCCTACCATGCGAAAGTCGCTGCTAACATCAGCGCCACCGCATCTTCGTGACGTCGCGGGGTGAAGGAGGTCCATAGTGAACTATATCCGTAGCAGACGGCTCCGCGGCCATGCTTGTTTTGTGAGCGGCGTTGAGACCATGGTTTAGACGGCCGCGTACCCGTGAAAGACGCGGCATCTACGCCGGGCCCTCACCAAACAGCTGAAATGACAGTGGGCGTACACGTGTGTGTATGCGCGCGTGTGTGCGAGTGTGTGCGCGTGTCTGTGTACGCGCGTAAGCGACTGGCTGGAATGGCGCACGTATACGTACTGCGTATGAGTTCGCATCTTTCTGTCCAGCCTCGCACGTTGCTTACACCATTTCTCTTTTGTGTGCAATTATTAGTATAAACGCAGCACGATGGAGCGCTTCCATAAGAGGCAGATTGTGAGGTGTTATATAATACGTGGGCGACGCAACGTTTGTGGCTCGCTGCGACAGTACCTCCGCTTACGACAGCGTTACGTTAAGAGACTGGAAGCAGGCCGAGTGGGTGAGGGAACAAACGCGTGTTAATGACATCCTAACAGACGGGCCCGGTAGATGAAGAAGGTGATGCCGTAGCACAGATGTTATGGTTCTAGTCGATGCGGGTAACAAGTGGAAGAACGTTAAAAGTGTGGGTGGTTGAGCTATTCGAACATTGTTAATAATAAACTGTAGCAGTGAAGAGCAACGACAACGAAGGAACACACGGGCAGAGACGATGCTGCCCCTTTCTTGCGTTTCCCTGTTTATAGTAATGTACAAACTAGCTGAGCAAGCAATCCACCCATTTAACGGTCATCTTTACCACCTTGAGCCTTTGTACTTGTTACCCGCATCAACTATAATCTCAACACCTGTGCCAATGCATCGCCTTCTTCACCTGCCGGGCTCGTCTGTCACGCTGCATCGAAAACATCTTGGCTGATGAAGTTTCTCCGGAATGATCTCGCCTTCACAGGACAACGCAAGAAAGTTGCATCATCGTCATTGTCCATGTGTTCCTTCGTTGCTATTGTTATTCTCTGCTGAAGCTTTAGCGTGAAAGCTTTTCTTGTCTCATGAGTGCCTTGTACAGGACCTGTCGCCAGAGCGCGTCCGCAGCAACTGTCAATCATCCATTATAGGGTCAGTTGTTAGTTGGCTAAATAATTATTAAATTAGCAGGATTTATTTATTAGGTCACTAAGGTGATCTAATAAATGTGTAATTAATTATTTGGTCGAAGTATACCAAATTAGTTGCATTTGGGAATTACTCACAAATTAATCGACAATTTAATAGGGTTGATGAATTAGTTCATCAGTCAGACGAACAATTATTTTAAGTTATGCTCGGTTAAGTCATTATATGAATAATTAATTGGGTAAACGATCAAGTTAATCAATTGGTTCAATTAGTGAATTACTTCCCACATTCGTCGGTATTTAATAGTATTGATCAATTGCTTAACTACTGAATTATTTTATTAATAATCAGATTAATAATAAATTAAATGATTACCCAGTTAAATAAGTAGTGCTTTGGTGTGCTGACTAGACGCTCTACCAACGGGACCCAATCTTCGTATGTGGTAGAGCCGTAAAGCGAAAACACGAGAAAGGCAACATAACCGGCAACAGTAAGAGAAATGCGTTCGCATTACTGCACATAAGCTCACGTAAGGGCACCCCTGGATTTTTTTTATTAATAATGTACCAACTAGCTCAGCAATCCACCCTTTTAACGTTTCTACTGAATAATAATAATTGGTTGTTGGGGAAAGGAAATGGCGCAGTATGTCTCATATATTGTTGGACACCTGAACTGCGCCGCAAGGGAAGGGATAAAGGAAGGAGCGAAAGAAGAAAGGAAGATAGAGGTGCCCTAGTGGAGGGCTCCGGAATAATCCGCCTTTTTCATTTTCCTGTGCTGCCACCTCGCGTACAACGCTGGAAGCTCACTGGTAGGGTACTGCGCGCCCAACCCGGCCGTACTGAGTGCCGCTGGGGAGCACGTTTTGTTGGAATCTGTCAACGATGGCGTGTCCTGGGCAGCACCTGGTACCTGGAGGATTTCTAGGGTTGACTGATGGCTTGGTGCGAAGTCCGAGGCAGGCTGCAGTGCCTACTGAAAAGCAAATTCTTCAGTATCTCCGATCATCCGGCATGCGATGCGAACACCAGCTAGCAAGGGCCGCCGCTTCAGAGATGAAGGCTACATTCGGAACATAATGTTCAATGAAATATTCCCGATCAGTGAGGTTGGCGTTTTCCGCTGTATATGCCTGCCATTCATGAAAGGTGGATACTACATCGTGCACGCCGTAGTACAAAAACGACTGGGGACAACAGTTTTCACAAGCAATCGTTGTGCTCAAGCGCTACAGAATAGCTACTCGAGCTATAAAAGCACAAGCCTACTCGCAACAAAGCAGCTCTGTTAGAATTTCACTGTATTTTCCCACAACACACCGCTGCATAGGTTAAACAAGCATGCGCGTCCCTAAAGACGAGCGCGAGAGGCGCACATTAATCCATTCCGGCGATACCACGCAGAGCTCTTCATCATGGATATGGTTCGAACACACGCATAACGCACCTTCTTCTTCTTCTGCCTCTTAATACATGGCACATACACACACGGGGGGATTGGCCAGGGTGTAGTGGCATAAACAAGGAAATTTACATAGGAGATTATGACAAAATTTTAGCACCATGCGTGAATGCTCTCGTAGCTTCTTTTTCGTTGCCCGCTCCATCGCGCGTTGAAAGCGGCTCACAGCACATGCCCATTTGGCCTTCTTGCTAGAGAAAGCAAAAAGCGTCGGAACGAAGTCTGGGTGCCGCGGTGACATTCGAGGCCTTCCTGCCCATGAATAAAACACTTCGTGATAGACTGCACACGCATTTAAACACAGTACCTCATCCGTACCTGTCACAAAGTGATTCCCGCACAGTCTTGACGTGCTTGACGGTGCCCAAGGGCGGCACGATCGTCGAGCCGGCGAACTGCTTTTATCCACGCTTCGCGTCGAATGCTGTCCCGGGAAGCGCTCGGAAAGCGAAAAAATCCGAGTTTACTTCCCTTTACATATTGGGCATTGCTGCCGTATGCAACACATTTCGTAGGTATCGCCAAATGCGTCGCGCTGAACGCCCGACGGCTGCAGCAACGAACCCCGCGTAGGAAGCCGGTTTGTTTACACTTCCACGACCGGTCTCGAGTGGAGCGAGCGACCCTTCCAATATGTTTCGCGCCAGGGGATGGGCGCAGTCGCGTCGTGAAAAAGGCGGATTTCGACCACCTGGGGATCTTTAACGTGCACTGAATTCGCACAGCACACGGGCGCCTTAGCGTTTTGCCTCCATAAAAACGCAGCCGCCGCGGTCGGGTTCGAACCCGGGAACTCCGGATCAGTAGCCGAGCGCTCTAACCACTGAGCCACCGCGGCGGGTGGCCGGGCGGTTTAAGCCTCTCTCCTGTGTGTTGTGTGTTTGTAGTGTTTAAAAGCACATAGGCAACTGAGGCCAAGACCTCGAGATCAACCATTAAATTAACTACCAGCTACCAGGGTGGCTGCGTGGGACCATGGGCGCGCTGTCTGTCCAGTGTGCGGACTGCTCCACTTTCTGTTAAGTCACCGTGTAATGTACAGCAGGATCCCCTTTATTCGACTGCAAGGCAAAAGCCGGTACGTCAGCGCCGGCAATGAACATGATCAAAATACCTTCTTCTGATACCAAATTAAATTAGGTTGGCAGTTTGATCCTTGCTGCAGCCCAGATTCCTTCTTTCCTTCTGGTCATTTGCACATCGTCAGATAGTACACTATGTCTTGTTTCAGCTTCGGATCCTGCATGCTGTCTTATATACCGGGTGTTTTACCTAAGACTTTACGCAATTTTTAAAAATAGGCTTTTCGAGTTAGAAGTGCGCTTTTTTTTGACATACCATTCTCAGCAGGTAGTACATCAGAATACAGCTAAGACATGCTAACTAGGCTGGGTAACTAATATTGAATAGTTAACTTTTTAACCTTTACTGTTAGGCTCCTTAATTATTCAAAGGTGTGTAGCCCATTGTAATTAATATCCATATCAGATTTTTGAATTCCGAAAACGTGATTACCCCCGGCGCTGTGGCCCAATATATTTTGACTTGGCGAGTTACGTGCACTTGAGAGATTGCTTTGCCTGTATGCTAATTGAAAGCGCGTGTATTTTGGCGCGATGTAGCCAAAATTTGTTGGGCCACAGCGCCGAGGGTAACCGCGTTTTCGAAAATCTAACTACTTATGGTGGGCTATACGGCTCTCAATAATTAAGGAGCCTACTAGTAATAGTTAAGAAGTTAACTATTCAAAATTAGTTAACTAGCCTTGCTAATTAGCACATCTTACCTGTATTCAGAAGCACTACACCCCTGACCGTATGTCGTGCCTCTGACAATGCTACGACGAAAAAAGCGCTCCTCTAACTCAAAAAGCCTATTTTTTAATTGTGTAAAGTCTTAGGTGAAACACGCTGTGTATGAGATGAAGAAAAATGAAAGGTAATCATCAATTGCATGACAGCTTATTAATAAATTACACTATCATGCAGCACATCACATGCTTGTGCAAATATGATCTGTTTCTAATAAATGAATGATTGACCAGTTCTGTTCTATGCAAACCAGTATTCCTTTTTTGTTTTTTAATATTAGAGCAAAAAGCTCTACTCCTCCAACGCTGAGCCCGAAGGTCATCTGGCTTTTGGATTTGACCTCTAATCGGAGGCGCGCTGCATGTGCAAAATCACGCGTGGCAGGTGCCTCTATCTCCTTCAAAGACGGTCTAGCTGCGCGCTTGGCAGTCACGGATGCTGGCTGCTGCTCGGCCGCTCCTCCTCGCCAGTTGGGACATGTGATGTGTCACGTGATTCGCTCTTGCACTTGGCTGTCATGTCCGCCGCTGCGCCGACCACCGCACTTGCACTTGGGGCATGTGGTGCACCAAGTGATTTGCTCTCGCTGAAGTCTTGAAATAATAAAGATAAACCGTGTCTTACCATGCTTAAAGAGAAGGTGAAATGATCTTTTGGAAATCAGAAGTTATTCAAGAATTCGAACCTATGAAGCTTTTAGGTAAAGTGTAGCTTTTAGGTAAAGTAGTTTTGCGCTAGGATTTAAAATAGTGACGTAATCACCGATTAGTACCCGCGACGATGTTCAGGCTTGTACTCACTCCGTTGGAGAAATGCGGCTAAGCTCGTGGTGATATAATTGCCGAAATTTCAAATGTTCGCTGCCTTCGTCTACAAGATGCCGTGCGTCTTACGATGCCGCCAAACAATGCTTCGTGAGCTTCATTTTCGACGGCATTCGTTTTCTTTCTTGAAGCAACCGCTTCTTTGCTGGTAACTTAGCGCCACTGTTGGTGACGTCACCAGTGCGGCCTCTGTTGCTGTGCACTGCAGAGAAGCCTGAACGTCAACGTTACACTAGCCCATTGGATTTGAAAACGTTTGTAATTATTGCCAGCACTGAACCCTAGTGGGCACTATACATTTAGATAGCTTCCAGCCCATGGCTCTCGGCGACCTTGTGAGCCCACTCAGTGGCCCGGACTTGCGGCAACGGGTCTGAGCTGGCCAGTAAAGTCACCCACCGTTCTAGAAAAGGGGCTGGTAGTAGGTCCGCCGGTGGCGGCGCCTTTTTGCAGCCCCATAGAATGTGATCGTATCCGGCTATCTCGCCGCATTATTTGCAAGTTATTGAGTTGGATACATGAGTGCTAGTGTCGACAGGCTAAAGGAGGCTGGCGTCTGGAGCCGACGCCACGTTACCTCCTGGCTTTTGTCGAGCTTCTTGTCTGGTGGCGGGTAGATCCTCCTTTGCAGTTTAAACTGATTGGTGTAGTCGTGAAAGGGTACGAATGCATGTCGTGAAATTTGAAGACTCACCCCGGCTCACTGCTGGGCTCACATAACCTCGAGCTTTACTGTGAGCCCACTCGTTTTCCCTGTTCCCCGAGTGTGCCGGCACCCATATTAGTCCCACCTCTCTTCGCTTCCAGTCTTCATGTCTTAGGATTTGTTCTGCCTCCTGGGAGATCATATACCCCGCGCGAAATTGTCTGTAGCGTCCTTGGAGTCGCTATTTATGGTGACTGCTTTGGTGCTGACCATTGCCATGGCGATAGCCGCCTCCTTCGCTGTCCCTCAGTTCCTTGTTTTGACCGAACCGGCCGTTAATGTTTCACCCGAGTCGTTCGCGCCCACGAGCACAAAGGAGTCGCCTCCTTCGTATTCCGCCGCGTCTACATAATACATAGGTACATAGTTATCATACCTATGGTATGATAGCCAGTCTTCGTGAATGATAACCGCGCCATATCTTGCTTACAGCCATAAAAAATTCAGGAGGCACTTTGATGACCTGAGGTGCGGTGAGGCGAAAGCATTTAGCGCGGTGTTGCTGCTTGTGTCACTGATGTGTGGTTAAGATGTTACTGAAGCACACAATTGTTTGTGAATCTTAAATGCTGGAGACACCAGAGGGAATTTGGGAGGCATCCAATTGATTCGACGCCTTTGTGCAAACACTCGCCAGCGTCCTAGACAAGGAGCACCAAATATGCTTTGGCAGGAAGTAGCGTAGTCGTTAGCACGCTCAGCTGCGGAACGGAAGGATGGTGGTTCGAATCCATCGTGCACAGAGATTTTGTCCTTATCGAGTTTAAAACTGTCCGCGAGTATCAGCCATTAAAGGCTATCACATTAATATTTCGCCGTTGTGTTCACGCGTTTAAATGGTCTTGCTTGCGTTTCATTCGGCCCGGACTGCACATAGCGCTGCTGCCGAAACTCCGCCTGAATGTCCGGCCGTTCCGCACATGCTGCAAACTAAACTGGCATTCGCTTCTTTCGTCTTCTCCAAGTTTCCTGTGTTCGTCCTGTTGGCGCATGCTATTAAATTTAAACTGGCATACGAGCCATTTACCAGCTTGAGCTGTTCGGCTCATATAATACCCGGCGCTCAGCCACTTCCGGCGTCGAACAGACAGCGCTGTTCATCTACGTGAAGCCGCGGATAAGTATTACCGGCATCCTAGCTTTTCTGGTACGCAAAAATAAAACTTACGTCGTTCACCATCTGTTTTGTAGCGAAAGCTACATTGGCCACGAACTCGCAGTTTCGCGGTGCAATCCCGGCAAGGATTGCGGGACGCGTGCTGCGGAGAAGCCGCTTTGCCCGTTCTGTGTTGCTCGTGTCTGCGCGCAGTCTCACGGGAAGCAGCTGAAAATACGGATGGTTGCCGAATTGCTGAACTGCTGTCAACTTCGTCTGATAGCGAAGATGAAATGGAAAACGATGATAAAAACAGTTGTTGTGGCTTTTATTATTATGTTTTTATTATTTTATTTTGATTTGCTTTTGCGTTTAAGGTTTTCACTGTTTTTGCGTCAAATGCATGACACTGCTTTTGCTACGATTGAGTGACACTGCTATTGCTAAGATTTTGTTTGGTTTATCTTTCTATTATAACCCAGTGCTTTGTGCAATCTTTACATAAGTTAGGGGTTTAAGCGAATTGTAGATAAGCCTTCTGCGTGTTGTTTTTAATCTTGTAATTTTGCATATTACTTTTTACTGGGTTGTGAGCAATAGAATGGTGAATGAGGGTTATAAATGTGCCCATTTTGTTCCAATTGTAATGGGACCGACAGGCGCAGCGCAGCGAAGAAGCAGACGAGTTCAAGCGGGACAACGAAGAAGCAGACGAAGTGCAGCTGGGTTTTTCGAACGACGCCTGTGAGTGTGCCCGTTGTGTCGCCGGTCAACCAAGACCAACCGACCTGTGCTTCAAATAAACGCCTTGACACTTGGTGGAGGTGCCTCGGTTCCCGTCCCGGTCCTCATCCTGGAACTTCGAAGTGGAACGCTCCTCGTCTCCGCCACCATGCCGGAAGGTCCGAGTGAACCATCGCAGCCCATCCCTGCCACCGTACTCTGTCACGGGGTGCAGCGCCAGCGTGACCCTTCTCCATTTAGTGGCGCCGATGACCAAGACGTCGACGATTGGCTGGCCTCCTATGAGCGCATCAGCACTTACAATCGGTGGGACGATTCCGTGAAACTTAGCAACGTCCTCTTCTACCTAACGGACGTTGCCAACCTATGGTTTCGCAACCATGAGGCCGATCTTCCCACCTGGTCGTCCTTTAAAACGACCTTCGCCGACGTTTTCGGCCGCCCCGCCGTCCGGAAGCTTCGCGCCGAGCAACGTCTTCGTGCTCGATCTCAGCTCCCTTCCTAGACGTTCACAAGCTACATCGAGGACATCGTTGACCTGTGCAAGCGTGTCAACCCCTCCATGTCCGAAGGGGATAAAGTCAACCACATACTTAAAGGCATAGCCGATGACGCTTTCCAGATGCTGCTGGCGAAGAACCCCACCTCCGTCGCTACCGTCATCCAGCTGTGCCAAAGCTTCGACGAACTCCGCAAGCAACGCGCATCTACGCGGCAGTCCGGCGCGCCTGCGGGGGGTCTTGCTGGCTTGGCCCTTGGTGGCTCGTCTGCTGAGCAGTCCCTGTTCATGCAGCAGGTTAAAGACTTCATCCGCGAAGAGATCGCTCGCCAGCTTTCTCTGCTGCATCACATTCCTGACCCCGTCTGCCCTCCGCACGACCTGGCGCCATCTCTCACGCCCACTATCCGTCGTGCTATTCAGGAGCAGGTCGCTGCAGTTCTGCCATCCAGTCCCCCACCTCCTCCTGTGGCAGCGCCGCTCACCTATGCTGAAGCAGTCACCGGTACACGGCGCTCGCCCACCTCTGCCGCCTACCCTAGCAGCCCGGCCTTTTTATGCTCCACCGCCGTCTATACCCCCGCCGCAGGTCCCGGTTCGTCGACCCCGCCGAAACCCTACGAACCCCTGGCGTACCGAGGACAATCGACCGATATGCTATTCCTGCGGTCTTCCGGGCCCATGTCGCACGCTTTTGCCGTCAGCGATCTCCTCGTTCTGGCGATTTCATGCGCAATTTCCGCTACGATTCCGGGCCGCCCTTGCCTAATGTCTCTTCTGCCTCCTCTACACATCGCTCCCAGTACCCTACTCGCCGCTCGCCTTCCCTCGTCGACGTTCCATTTCTCCGATGCTCCGCCGCCCGGACCCTCTCCCAGAGGAAAACTGACTGCCGCAGTTCAGGAGGCAAGAACTGCGTGTTTTGCCAACTTTTAAGTCCTCCGTATTCTCCTGCTAACGTGATTGAGGTGTCTGTTGAAGGCGTCCCCGTTCTCGCGCTCGTCGACACGGGTGCTGCAGTGTCAGTAATTAGTGATGCTCTTCGCCGCAAACTTCGTAAGGTGACAACGCCGCTGTCTGACTTTTCACTACGTACGGCCACCTCTCAGCGCATCCACCCCATCGCAGCCTGCACGGTCCGCGTTTTATCAACGACGTCGCCTATACCATCGAGTTTGTTGTGCTGACCGCCTGCTCTCACGATGTCATCCTCGGCTGCGATTTCCTCTCGACCCCACCGTGCAGTGATTGATTGTGCCCGTGCGGAACTTGTGCTTTCTCCCCTGTGTGGTGTTTCGTTGTGTGACCTACCTGTGCGCTCCGCTAAGCTTCTTGTAGCTGCCGACACCGACATACCTCCCACCTCTTCAGCCCTCGTTCCGCTCCGCCCGACTCTTTCCTCAGCGGCCCTGTTCTTTTCACACCTACCGCAGCAGCCACTCGCCATCAGCGCCTCCTCATTCCATTCGCCGTTGTCTCGATTTCCGATGGCCACTGCGCCATCTATGTCACCAACCATTTTCTTGCCCGTCGTTTGTTCTTCGCGGCGAATGCCTCGGCTCTATTGAAGAACTGGACCCTGCTCTTGCTTCCGAGTTCTCCGATACCCGTGCCTGTTCCCCAGTTACTGCCTTAGCCTGTTGTGCGACAGCGCCCGATCCGATTTCCTTCGACGTCTTTCGTCGTAACATCCGCTCCCGACCTTCCGTCCGCTTACCGTGACCAAATCTTGGAACTTCTCTGCCGCTTCCGCAACTCTTTCGACCTTTCCCAGCCCCTCCTTGGGGCGCGCATTGGCCGTCTCTCACACAATTGGACACTGGTACCCACGCTCCCTTGCGTCAGCGACCGTACCGAGTCTCGCCGTGCGAGCGCCGCGTCATCCGTGACAATGTTGACGACATGCTTCGGTGCGGCATAATACAGCCTTCTCACAGCCCTTGGGCCTCTCCTGTTGTCTTGGTGACGAAAAAAGATGGCTCCATCAGGTTCTGTGTGGACTACCGCCGTCTCAACAAGATCACCACGCAAGGATGTTTATCCTCTACCCGAATCGACGACGCACTGTATTGCTTGCAGGGAGCGGAGTATTTTTCATCCCTCGACTTACGCTCGGCTACTGGCAGGTCCCGATGGCAGCGAACGACAGGCCGAAAACCGCTTTCGTCACCCCAGACGGCTTGTATGAGTCAATGTGATGCCATTCGGCCTCTGCAATGCTCCAGCCACATTCGAAAGGATGATGGGCACTATTCTCAGTGGCCTCAATATGGGAAACTTGTCTGTGTTACCTAGATGACATTGTCGTTTTTTCCAAAGATTTTCCTTCCCATCTGCACCGCCTTCAGCGCGTACTCACTAGCCTTACTGACGCCGGCCTCCAACTAAACTTGAAAAAATGTTACTTCGGTGCAACGCAGCTCACAATATTAGGCCATGCCATCTCCAAAGACGGCGTTCTTCCTGACCCTGACAAACTTCGCGCCGTCGCTGACTTACCCAAACCAACCACCTTAAAAGAACTTCGCAGTTTTATAGGCTTATGCTCATATTTTCGCCGCTTCATCCGAAATTTCCGCCAGTATCATCGCCCCTTTAACGCAGCTTCTTGCCGGCATATAGTATGGTGGAGCTGCCATAAAAAGAATGTAAACCAATAAGCTCCTGCCTGTACCACCCTTCTTGCCGGCAGCCCGAACCTTTCGTCTTGGTCCCCCGCCTGCGATATCGCGTTTAGCACTTTACGCCGCCTGCTGGTCTCTCCCCCCATCCTTCGCCATTTTGATCCCGCCTGTCCGACAGAAGTTCACACTGACGCGAGCGGTGTGAGCTTGGGCGCAGTTCTTGCCCAGCGAAAGCCTGGGTATCCGGGAATACGTCCTCGCTTACGCCAGCCGCGCCCTCACCAATGCGGAATCAAACTATTCTTGTCACAGAAAAAGAATGTCTCGCCATCATTTGGGCAATTGCCAAGTTCCGCCCTTACATTTAGGCCGGCCCTTCTATGTCGTCACAGACCACACGCCCTATGCTGGCTATCCTCCCTCAAAGGTCCTTCTGGCCGACTCGCCCGCTGGGCTTTACCGTCTCCGGGAGTTTGATATACACGTCATTTATCGCTCCGGCCGCAAGCACTCGGGCGCCGACGCCCTTTCTCGTTCACCACTCCCATGCGAGTCAACCTCTCCCCTCGTCTGTGCCTACGAATTCTCTTCGTTCAACATCCCTGATATGCTCTCCGAACAACTGAGGATCCTTGGATCACCTCGCTGCTAAACTTCCTGAACACTCCCTCGCCGCATCATTCGACCCGGACCCTTCGCCGCCAAGCCCACCACTTCGCCGTTCGTGATGGCCTCTTATACCGCCCGTAATTACCTCCCCGACGGCCGGAAGTGGCTGTTGGTCATCCCTCGACACCTCCCGTGCTACAATCTGTGTCTCTTTTCACGCCGCTCCACAATGCGGCCACGCCGGTGTACTGAAAACATATGCTCGCCTGCGTCAGCGATTCTACTGGCGAGGTATGTACCGCTACAATACGTCAGTATATTCGGTCATGCACCGCCTGCCAACGTCGCAAGAAACCTCCCCACTCCGCCGCCGCTCCTTTGCAGCCGTTACCTTGCCCTGGCCGTCCCTTTGACCGCGTCGGCATTGATCTTTATGGCCCGCTTCCAACTACTTCGGCTAATAATCGGTGGATCATCGTTTGCCGTTGACCATCTCACCCGTTACGTCGAAACGTCGGCTCTCAAATCTGCTACCGCAAACGATGTCGCTCACTTCATTCTACACAGTCTTGTTCTTCGTCACGGCGCCCCGAAAGAACTTCTAAGTGACCGCGGCCGTGTTTTTCTCTCGGACGCCGTCGAGGCCCTGCTCAAGCAATGCCAAATCGTTCATCGCTACACCAGCGCCTATCACCCCAGACCAACGGCATGACTGAGCGGTTCAACCGCACTCTGAGTGACATGCTGGCCATGTACGTTGACACCGCCCACTCCAACTAGATCAAGTGCTCCGTTCGTCACGTACGCGTATAACACAGCTACTCAGACAACAACGGGGGTTTTTCTCCTTTCTTCCTCTTATATGGCCGGGAGCCTACATCCACCATGGACACCATCCCTTTCCTTATCACCCTGACCCTTCCGAGACCACCTACTCTCCGAAGCTCACCTGTATGCCGAAGAATGCCGGCAACTTGCCCGCTCTTTCACTCACAGCAACAATGGGATCAGAAGCACCGTCGGATTCCCCGGACCCTCCAGCGTCATACCCATCTGGCGCCCTCGTTTGGCTCTGGGTGCCTTCCTCCACTCCCGGCCTCGCCACGAAACTACTGTCTCGCTTTCACGGACCTTACCGGGTTGTCCACCAAACTTCTCCGGTGACTTATATCGTTGAGCCGCTCGTTCCCTCTTCGGACCACCGTCTCCGGGGGCGCGAAAACTGTGCACGTTGAGCGCCTCAAGCCTTACTGTGACCCGCCCATCCTCTCCTCTCCGTAAGTCGCCAGGCTGGCTCCTTTTTCGGAAGGAGAGTAATTGTAATGGGACCGACAGGCGCAGAGCAGCGAAGAAGCGGACGAGTTCAAGCGGGACAACGAAGAAGCAGACGAAGTGCAGCTGGGTATTTCGAACGACGCCTGTGAGTGTGCCCGTCGTGTCGCCGGTCAACCAAGACCAACCGACCTGTGCTTCAATAAACGCCTTGACACAATAAACAGTTGGTAGTGTGCACATGTGTTGTCTTTCTCTTCCTTCGGCTGTCTTCTTTAGCGCCGAAGTTTTCACTCATGCATCAACTCGCGCCCCACAGCTGGCCGTCATTAAGTAACAGCGTACTTCTTCGTGGCGCACTGTGTGCAGCTCGCAGACGTCAAGCTGTACGAAACAATTCCCAGCACTGTTTGAAAGCAGTATTTGTCTTACCCATCCGCTAAAAGCACAGATCGGAGCTTGGAGAGTAATATCGGGTGTGCTGTAAACGCGCATTCAAAGTTGGCGCTGCAGGTAGCACGGAGATTCTAGGGCCGTTATATTTTGACGGCAGCAGCAAGGCGGCGCTTCACAAACTTCAGTTTCGGTTTGCTTTTTTTTTTGCTACCACGGCTCGTTTGCACTAAAACTGTGATTTTAAAAAATAAAAAAATTTCGTTCAGAGGGAATTGAACCATGCTCTTCCGCGTGTGAAGCGGGTTCAGTAACCACTACGCCATGCAACGTGCTGGTTGTGACGCCCTTAAAAAGGCACCTAGGGAATGGATGGATGGATAGATGGGTGGATGGATGGATGGATACGACTGAACTCTTTAAATCGGGCGGTGGCTCAAGCCACCTAGCCATGACTTATGAAATTTTACTCTTCTCTTGATTTTAGCCACCAATCAGATAACCTTCGCTTGGTTATTTCTACCCGCTAAAAATCTACTTTCCCTTCACTGTACTTAAACCCCAATGCCTTGGCTAAATCAGCCCCGCTGCTTTCCACTGTAGGGTGAAACCCTTTACAGAAAAGTATCAAGTGTTCAGCCGTTTCCTCCTCCTCTCCGCACGCAACGCACAACGTGTCTATCTCAAGGTACCTGACTCTATATGTCTTAGTCCGCAAAACTTCCGTCCTGGCCTCAAACAACAAAGAGCTTCTCCTGCAATTATCATAGATATTTTCTTTGACAATTTCCTGATTAAAAAACCTGTATGTTCCCAGTGCTGATTTCGTCAGCATCCCTGTTTTCCACAGAGCTCTCTCAGTTTCTTTCACCTTTCTCTTAACCGATAATTGCTGATTTGCCCCCTGCTGCAGTCCAGATATTTGCTTGTCAATTTTCTAGTTCGCTTTCTCCATTTCGTATCAGCATTCCTTATTTACAGGTATCTGAAAGCTTTCCTAGCCCACTACTTTTCCCCCAGTTTTCTCAGTCACTCCTTAAATGCTATATTACTGCTAGCTTCTCTGCTCTCGAACGACGCCCATCCCATATCACCCTGTACCCCCTGATTTGGTGTATTGCCATGTGCTCCCAAAGCTAGCCTCCCTACCCCACATTGTTTAATTTCTAACCTTGAACATCTGGTCTCATGCACAGGACCCCATTACCGAAAGTAAGGCTAGGAACCATCACCCCTTTCCAGATCCCTCTTACCACTTCATACCTATTGTAATTCCACAGTGCCCTATTTTTCATGACAGCTGCATTCCTAGTAGCGTTATTCATTACATATTTTTCGTGCTCTGTCAGATACTCAGCACCGTTATTTATCCACACCCCAAGATACTTGTACTCATCCACTACTTCTAGCGTGAACTCCTGTATTCTATGCTCGCCGACCTCATCGTTAAATATGACTGCAGATGTTTCCTTACTAAAGTTGAAACCTAATCTATCTCCCTCGGTACCACATATGTCTATCAACTTCTGTAATCTTCCTTGTTGTCAGCCATTAGCACTATATCATCGGCGTATATTAGTCCCGGTAACGACTGTTTAATCAACTTCTCTGTCGTATTTGGCCAAGAGTCCAACAGATGGCGGCACCGCCCCATTGCTGTGCTTGACTGCACAGTTCGCGGAGCGCGCGAACATGAATAAAGTCAGTCGTTCACCGGACTCTGTGTTGGCTGTTCGTTCTCTGGCGCTCGCCCGCAACGCGCGGGGCTCGGACATCACATTCTCCTTGCTTGAAAAAAGAAAGGGTGAAGCCTAGTCCGCTCCTCTCTAGCTTGGTCTCCAACCCTTGCAGATACAACATGAACAACAAAGGAGACAGAGGACATCCTTGCCTAAGCCCCCGCTGTATCTCTACAGGCTCTGATACATTTTTTCCCATTTTATAAGCACTCTAGTACCTTTATATATATCTTTTAAAAGATTAATTACTCCCTCTTCCACATCCAATGTGCCCAGTATGTCTCATAGATACTCTTGATTAACGTTGTCGTAGGCTCCCTTACTATCCAGAAATGCTAGCCATAGGGGCCTGTGTTCCTTTTCAGCAATCTCTATACACTGCGTCAATGAAAACAGATTGTCCTCCAACCTCCTTTGTTTCCGGAACCCATTTTGTAGCTCCCCTAGCACCCCCTCGTTCTCCACCCAAGCCTGCAATCTGTCCTTTATAATCTGCATCACCACCCTGTAAACCACAGATGTCACTGTTATGGGACGGTAGTTACGTCAGCTTTCTCCCCCTGTCCCTTATATATCATGTTCATTCTACTTAATCGCCTTTCACCGGGGACTTTCCCATTTACTATCATTTTATTCACTACCTGTAATAATGTTTGCTTGGATTTTGGTCCTATAGCTTCTTCATTAACATAATCGGAATACCATCTGGTCCTGTTCACGTGCCACCAGGAACCTTCTTCTCTGCCCTTTCCCACTCACTTTGCTCAAGTGAAGCTATTGCAGTAATCAGTCTATCCTTCTTCGATAAATTATGTGCAACATTTCTTTCTTTAAATTTTTCTGTCATCCCTGTTCCTATGTGTTTTATCGCTTCAACCGCTTCTAGTCGAATACCCTGATCTGTAACAATAAACCTTTGTTGTAGCCTAGTCTTATTACTCATTGCATTTAGATGCTTCCAGAATTTTTGAGCTGCTTTTCTATCCTTTTTATTTACTTTTGACATCCATTGGGCACCCTTTCTTCTATTTTTCTCATTAATCAAATAGGATGCTTCCCTTCTACACTTTATGAAGGTATCCCATTTTCTGTCTACTTCAAATTCTGGTTCCTCCTCTTCTTGGAATATCTGTGTTCCCTGGACGCTTCCTGACGTTTCTCTATCGCCCTCTTGACCTCCTCATCCCACCAACTCTTGGGTTTGCATCTTTTCCCTTTTAGCTTTACTCGCACCTTAGCTAGATAAGTCCATTCTGTTTCACTATCCTCAAAAATTACTTAAATTACTTGATCCTTAAATTATTAAGGATAACGTTCGCAGCGATCCTAGCTGAAATTACCCTCTTTTTGCCTCACTTTTTGGCTTTCGTTTGACACACTCTATCTTCTAGTTCACTCTAGTCGGAGCATAAACGCGCTTTAAGCACGGCAGTAGCGCCATTCGACTGTTCCATGTGCGAAAAAAATACTGCAACGCGCTCACCGAGGTCGACGTAACTTGCCGCCTAAAATTTACGACTTAATATATTTTAAGCCTGTCTTTCATTGTTACGCACAAATATATAATCTAAAGCACTCATATATTTGCAGACGACTGCGAGCGACTCCAGTCGGTTTTAAAAAACTTACTCTTAAAAGACCACCTAGGAAAACCAAAGTACGTGTGAGGTGAAAAAAAAATTGATTTGAGCAGGAACAAACGCAATATCAATAGTGTGAAAAAAAAATTGATTTCGTAAAAAATATACAGAAAAATCTGGCCACACTGTTTTTGTGTTGAAAAATTTTGGCAACACTGTTTTATTTCACATTGCAAAAACTGTTTTGAGTGCGCACTTACTGCTGAACTAATTTAATTTACACAGTAACAAATAATTTTTCCTACTACAATTGTTTATTTGAAAATCGTAACGCGTAATTAGTAAATGAAATCTGGCCACCACAAATGTTCAGAAAAGTCTGGCCACATTTTAATAAATTTCTTAAACGTTTCGATGTTGCCTGCATAAACTTAGATTAAAAATGTTTTGTTCTGTTTTAATAAAATTAGTTTATCAAGATTTTATTGATAAATTTTTATTGTGTTAGAATTTTAAAGGTCTGCACTGTTACGGTCCAAGTGCAGTGTGTTTTGCAAGGAAGTTCACCATTTCGCTCATTTTTAGTTCTAGCATTCGGCGGTAAAAGAAAAACGCTTGGTTAAGCACTTTTGTAATCAGTATTAACCTAAAAGGACCGGACGAAAGCTGCAAAAATCTTGCCTTTGAAATCGAAACCTGCCTCATACGCCTCCAGTGCAGGATGACGCAGCTAGCCCCTTTTTGATTCTTGTTAAAAAAACGGAACATGTGCTACAATATTGCTGCGATAACTTGCTCGGCGTGAGCATTTCCCTAGCTTCTGCTATTCAAGGTGGAAAAAAACGAGCACTTCAGAAGCAGACGAGAAACTTGAATGTGACTGATTATACGTGTGTCAGTGCCATCGCCTGGTAATCGGAGGTAAGGAGGATTGCCGCAACTTACGGCATCAGCATCATATCCTCCTAGGTGCAACATTATTCTCCCGATGCAGGTGATTAATGCGCGTCGCGACTTGAACGGTAATGGAACCGCTGAAGAAAGCACGGACATTGCAAGAAGTACTTGAGTCTGGGTGCCAAGTTCTCCGTGCGCAGGCCTACAAATTCATCGGCGAGGATGCGAATGGCAGATGCAGCACTAACTCAGATTTTACTTCTTTCAACTCAGGTGTGTCGAATGAACGCTGAATTAAGTAACCAAATATGGCGCTGTCTTTATATTA
This sequence comes from Amblyomma americanum, assembly GCF_052857255.1. Taxonomy (NCBI): domain Eukaryota; kingdom Metazoa; phylum Arthropoda; class Arachnida; order Ixodida; family Ixodidae; genus Amblyomma; species Amblyomma americanum. The sequence goes on along the minus strand of NC_135497.1, from coordinate 79,008,457 downwards.
ATCCCAATTAGCCAGGCAGCGTTTCCTGCGATCATATTCTTGATGACAGCATAACGCGCCAAGAATGCAGCACCGAGGCGCCGGCTGCACCAGTCGGCGTACATCGCACGGTATCCCTGAAGATCGCGCAGCGTATGTTATCAGTCTTGAAATCTCTAGCACTGATATGCGCGAATGTGCCTTTTGGGGAGACGTAGACTTGGTGAGCGTACGTGACGTTCCAACTCGATTCTAAGCGGCATCAGCGTGCACAGTTTGAAGCAACGCAATCATTGCGGTCTTATCTGATGCCCATCAGGAGAGTGCGTTAAACGTGTACTTCCGCTCCTCGTTGTCTGTGCGCGGCATATATGTAGATAGGTTGGAAAAGAGTATAAATCGACGCTGTCTACGTGCTGAACACTGAGGCAACATTAGGCAGTTTTAGGGTGGTCTGTGTACGCTTATGTACTATCACCAAAAAATAATGAAACGCGAACAAGACAATTCAGCCACGAACAGCAAAATAAAGTTCGTAGCAAGGGGAATCTCAACACCAGCTCAGGTTACGAAGGTGCAACGGCTCTTCTTCAGGAGTGTTAATGAACCTCGCCTATATTTTCTTTTCAGGAGCTAAAATGTTTTTGTCTCGCAATCTCAGTTTTATTGTTCACGTTTCATTCGTTGCTGATAGTACATTAAACGCACGCCTTTTGTGCGACGTTAGGCTGTTTGCTGCACATGCAAACTGGGACGCATTGACAGCTTCTAAAGCCCCTCAATGAAGCAGAGCCTCAGAAGTAACGAAAAGCTTTGAACTTTCCGGCCTCCCGCCTCTCCTAGCGCGCCGCCGGATCACTGAGCCTCCCATTGGCCGAGGCACTGTGGTCACGGGCTAGCGCGCGCTTTTTGGCTCTGCAGCAGACGCCGGCGCCAATGTCGGGGTTAGAAATCGCGCCTCGTTTTCTTTTTGTGCGAGAGTTTTGGCGGGAAGCTTGTCTGGAGCGTTGACGGTGTCTACGCGCTGCGGCGACGCCGGGGTTCTCTTGCGCTTACGGGTGCAAAAACCGGAGACAGTGGAAAAAGGTTTTTCGTCATTCCGTCCGGAAAAAGCAATGCGGCTCGCCGAAAGGAAAACATTGATAATGTGCTGGATAGGCTTCTTTACGATGGGAGTGGCCGTTCTTCAGTTGCCGAGTTTGTTTTTTTTTTTCGAGGATTTGATGGGAAGCGCGAGCGACTGCAGTCTTAATGCCGTTTGGCATGGTTGTGGATGCATTCGTTCGCTCGCGGGCTACGAAAGCCCTGCTTGTCATTGTCTAGCCCTGCCGTTCACGCTGCTGGCTCTGCTAAGCTCCGAAGGTGTAGCTTGATGTCGCGGGCATTACGTGACGTGACGTTGGTTTGGTTGTAGTCGGGCTCGACTCAAAACTTGAGCTTCATGTTGTTTGAGCTCCGCCGTTAACGCTGCTCGCGGTGCAGGTCTAGCTTTCATGCTGCGCGTACCGCTGGACGTACGTATTTGTGTTGTTGCAGCTGGACTCCTCTCAAGAACTCGATACTAAAGAGGGGTTCTCGCTGTTTGAGCCATGCTGTTCATGCTGCTCGTGGTGCAGGTCTAGTTTTCATGTTGCGCGCATTGCTGACTGTATTTGTTCTGGTAGGGTTCATACCAAAATCGGTCGGTACTGTGCCTAAGCACAGTAACGGCAGCTATCGCTTGAATACTCCATATTTGCGTGGATAATCCTTGAGAATGCAAGCGAAGACCTCCATTAAACGTAGATGCATACATTTTCTCCTTGTGTTTTCAATTTTCGCGTGAAACAACTTCCTAAATGAACAACGTTTTGCTTCAAACAGGGCTAAGTAAATTCGGGTTTTGGTTTTTCACAGCTTGATTTTTTTACGTTGCTTTGACCGAAAGTGATTAACTGCGACAGTCCAGGCCTTGGTAGCACCGAAACACTACGATAATGTTACATTTTTTTATGGTCAAATGTTATTTCAATGTGCTTAATGCCCTTTTTTTCTAACGTTAGTGTAATGTTACACGTAAACGTTAAATTAACCTTAGCAGAGCGTTAATAAAATATGTAAACCACGTAACTGCAACATAAATGTAACATTCTCGAAAATGGTGAAGCAGCCCTGCACAAGCATCCAGCTAGGCTCGCCGGTTGTACATGTGCTGGCCGGCAGACAACTTACAACGCTTTGCAAAAAGCAGCAATGAGGGCGAGACTTCAGTTCCACTATAGAGCACAACATACAACTCGTATTCACTCACGTGCGAACGGATATCATCAAGTCAAGCTTATATACCCATTACTAAGGGAAGCCCTACGAGTGATAGTGGCGAATGGGTAATAACCAAAGTTTTCTTAGAAATAATAGGGCTGTGCGAGCAGTCTATGGTGAGTACTATCTAAGGGATGTGGTTGCAAAGTACTGCTAGTTGAAAAACATCTTTATTGTGAAAACAGACTGGGAAAGGTTCAGGAATTCAGTGCTCCACATATACTTCTAATGTTCTCCTATAGTTATGACTCTAAAATTATAATAACGTTTTGATGCTATATTAAAACAATGTTTCTTTAGAGCGTTAAAATAGTATTTTCTATATGACACACAATGTTATATGTTAATTTTTTACGTTCATATAACATTACAATGGAACATGTACCACTATTCTGCAACTTACATAACATTTTTATAACACTATTCTAATGTTCGGTGCTACCTGGGGGCTGCTGCGCGTTATGCATGGAAATTACACCAGGGAAGACTATGTTCTGTTATCAGCCCATATTGCATATGCTGACCGAAGATGACAATCACTTTCACTTTAAACAAACAACATTCTAGTGAGCCATGCAGAGCTGTAGCTGATCGCGGTCGAAGCAGCGGTTAAAAACCTTTTTTGATAGCTGCTACTCAACCCAAACAATTAATCCCACATCAAAATTCTGCTCAAATGTTACAGTGCGCAACTAGGACACCGTATTCACCTATCTACTAACAAAATAAAAGGGACTACGTCAGTTGGATCCATTTAACGTTAGCTTGCGAGGTGTTCGAGGTAGAGTAACTCCGAAATAACCACTAAGCTTTCCTGCACTAAGAAAAAAATTAAGATGAGTAGGCGACTACGTACGCACTAAGCTTCACGAGCAAACGCATATCTTTGAGATAATGTACTACGGCAGCATTACACCGCTATCTGTTCAAATAAAGCCTAGTCGTACGTATGTCGCATGTCTAGTCGTATGCCAGTCCACTTCCTCTTGGCGGAGTTAAATTTTCAACAAGATTGCATGGGCAAATGACGCCGGTTGATAAACAACACTCCGAGGATGTTCACTGCTGCTGCGCGAGCTCGATCGCGCATGCCACTTCCGCCGTGTGCACCGCAATCAAAGAGATCTCAGTACAGTAATTTCCGATAAGGCAGTGCATTATGGGTCGGGGCAGTTGTTTGGGTTACCATAATTTTTATCTCCCATGCCATGATCTCATTGCGGCTGAATCGAAGACAAAACATGCCACAGACAAATGATTCAGGCGCGCGCGATCCACTGCGCGCCAAAGCGCGAGCGTTGGGAAACAACACTCCGAGGATGGGCTGCGAGCTCTGCTGCTCGCGCTACTTCCGCCGTGTGCACCGCAATCAAAACGATCGCAGTAGAAAAAATTCGGTAAAGCAGTACAACGTTGCTTACCGCAACGTTGCTCACGGCAGTAATTGTTTTAATCTCCCATGCCATGATCCCATTTCGACCGCAGCCAAGGCAGAAAGCGGACGCGCGGTCTACTGCGCGGCAAAGGGCGAGCGTTGGGAGCGTCTGCTAGCTTCCCCCTGCCTAGGTGCTCCCACCGAGGGCGCCCGGGAAGAGCCGAGAGAAGGAGCGCCGGCATAGGAGGAGGAGGGAGGAGATTCATTGAGAGGCTTTAATAACTTCAGTCTTGTGGCGCCATCTGTTTTTTGAACAGAAACCATATTTTCCAACAAACCAACAGTCTTCTTTTGTTTAGGAACGGCTGAATCTGCACTCGAAATAAAAAACAAAGCAGATTTATTGCTTATGGGTTTTGCTGCAGGTGAGTTGAGATGAATTGAAAGCCTGATGCCCATTTATGACAAGTGAGCATACCGTTCTGAAAAACTCAATAAAAACGACGGATTTTCTCCCAAGTAAGGGGCCTTGCTTCAAAAATGCTCCGCTGTGTTGGAAGTGAGTCATACACTCTGAAAGCGGGAAATAGTATACGAAACGCAAGTGCATGCTACTTGTGGGTGGCAGCGATGGCGTAGAGGTAGAGCGCCTGCCTTGCGTGCAAGAGGACCGGAGTTAAATCCTGGTGCCACGCAATTCTTCACCGGTTGCAAAAAAAAACGCGTGTCGATGAAATTGCATAAAGAGGCATGGGGTGTGGACTGATCTCGGTGACCAGAACCGACAACGCACTCCCTCACCAGAACCGGACTTGGTCACGCTGGTGTAGTACTTGGCCACAACCTTATATGAACAAACCAATTAACCCTCGGCTCTCATTCCCCAGCGGCTGCGGAGCAACTGACCACGGCGGCGGTCAGACCTGTGACGCAGCGGAGGGTGCCAGGCCGCCATCGGAATCTGAACCTGGCAACGTTTAATGCTAGAACTTTATCTAGTGAGGCTAGCCTAGCAGTGCTGTTCGAGGAACTAGCGGGAATTAAATGGGATGTGATAGGGCTTAGCGAAGTTAGGAGGACAAGTGAGGCGTATACAGCACTAAAGGACAGACACGTACTGTGCTATATCGCGGATTAGAGGATAGACGAGAACTAGGTGCGGGATTCGTCATTAATCAGGATATAGCTGGCAACATAGAAGAGCTCTGTAGAGGGTAGCAGCTATAGTAATTAGGCTGAATAGGAGGTACAAGTTGAAAGTGGTGCAGGCCTATGCGCCCACATCCAGCTATGATGACCAGACCGTTGAAAGTTTCTATGAGGACGTAGAATCGCCAATGATTAAAGTAAAATCACAGTACGCTGATGGGCGACTTCAATGCGAAGGTGGGCAAGAAGCAGGCTGACGAACACGCTGTAGGTGACTATGGGATAGGCTCTAGAAATAGCAGGGGAGAGTTATTAGTCGAATTCGCAGATAGAAATAATTTACGAATCATGCCTTCTTCTGCAAACGAGAAAACAGGAAGTGGACCTGGAAGAGCCCTAATGGTGAGACTAAAAATGAAATGGACTTCATACTATGCGCTAAACCTGGCATCGTTCAGGATGTGGCCGTCCTTGGAAAGGTGCGTTGTAGCGACCACAGAATGGTAAGGTCTCGAATTAGCTTAGACTTGAAGAGGGAACGGAAGAAGCTAGTGAAGAGGAAGTCCATTAACGAGCTAGCCGTAAGAGGGAAAGCACAGGAGTTTAGGATAGCGCTGCAAAACAGATATCCGACTTTAACTGAGGAAGACGATCTTGATGTTCATACAATGAACGATAATCTGACAGCCATCATTACGGAGTGCGCAGTAGAAGTAGGCGGCAGGACAGTTTGACAGGATACCGGAAAGGTCACGTTGATCCAATTTTGTGCTTTCGGTGCTTGAAATACAACTGCAACATGCGGTTTTCATCATTCAGCAATGTATGTTTTTTCTGCTGTTGGACATACAATCAAAACTCAGAAAAGTACTAAAGGAATTCGACTTCGTGGGCCTGACTGAGCCTTTTGAACCAAGAGATAGATATTTTTGATGGAGACCTGTACTGTGTGCCTTTGTGGCTTCAACAGCAAATGCTGAGTGTAGAATTAGTTTTGTGCTGAATGTAGATGCACCTCCTTTTTTTTTAAATCAAGTGGCTGTGCAATTTGGCCAGTTCAGTTCTTTTTCAATGAACTATACCAGCCATGCAAAGAATGCAGGAATTGATTTTAGCTGCCTCATTATTTGGCTAGAAGCCTGACATGGTGCTCCTTCCTGACTTGTTTGTTGATGCTGTAAATTCAATCTTGAGCACCATGGCCAGAAAAAAACTTGAAGGCTTTCTGCATTTCTTGCACAGTAGATTGAGTTGCCAGGGCACCAGTGCATGGTGTAATGCAGTTTAATGCCTATCAGAGATGTAATTGGTGCCTTCAAAAGGCCAAAGGAGTTTTCAATTCCGATACTGAGTGCAACAAACAGTACAGGAAAGAATGGGGCTAGAAATGATACCGAGTATACAAGAAGCAGTTGCTGGAGGCAAGCCTGTAAATGGTTTCCTAACTGCATCACCACTGATCAGGGTGGAGCACTTTAATATACTATGAGTCCCCGATTATATGCATTGGATATTGCTTGTGGTTGAAAGGCAGTTCATGGAGCTGTATTTGATGACACCACCTGCAAGTTTTATATGCCACAACTGCTTCTATATGCCACCACATCAGCTGCTTTTCCAGTTGATGTGAAAAGGATGCCAAGGCCAGCAAGAGAATAATTTCTGGAACGCAAACAAATGAGAGAATTGGCTTCTGTATTATATTTTGCCAGTTTTAGAGGGCATGCCTGATTGCTCATGTATGTGTACAGCATTGGACCTGCCTTGTGGAGGTGCTGCATATGATGCTGCAGAAAGAAATTGCACCGTCATATCTCACATTGTGTGAAGAGCTGTTACTTGAGTTTCACATCTGAGTTGAGCTGCTCTATGGTGATTTCATTAACAGGAACTAACTGATATTGGGAATAGTGTACTTGTGGGCCCTCTGTGGGCACATTCTTCGTTTCCATTCGATGTGGGCAACAATAAATAAAGAAGGTAGTGAAGGCAGCGAATGGGGTCCCGCATGAAATATTTCATACGCTGCAACTGGAGAAAACTGTTGAAGTTTTATTGACTACTGCTGCTTAACCAAGAGTTCCTGGTTATTACAACTCACTGGATGCCAAGGAAACACAGAAAACCCTCAAAGTGATGTGAGGTGTTCGTTTGTTTGGAAGGGGTGTTTCATCTTTCCATCAAGCAGGCTGCCTAAAGGTGAAACTGAACTTGCAAACAGTGTGCAGTATCCCCAAATGCTCAAAGAAGGCATTGTTTTTACAAGCAGGTATTACGCTGCAGGAAAAAGAACCAGTTAATAGCTCTTTAGTGCAACTTGTGGACAGCGAGGATATCGGTAAAAACTAATCAGAAGCTTTTGTTATTGTTAAACCTTGAAGTGCAAACCATTGAAGTACAGTCTGTTGACAATGGCATGTGAAAGATTGGAGAGAAACTATCAAGGGGGATTGTAATTCCAGCTGCAAACATCTTTATTGTTTGTATGTTTGTAAATACTCAACAAAACACCTATACTGTCCAATTCCAAGCTCTTTCACAATGCAGCCTATCTGATAAACTTTAGCATGTGTACATTTGGCTAGCTACATCACTTGTTAGCAAAATTGGTATCTCAGTTGGTTTTTAACTGCTTGTGCTTTCTTGTCACTGCATAAAAGATCGGCACTAGCTGGACATTACATTGAATGTCTGTGCATTAATTCTGGTTCAGCCCTTTTTAACCTCTCTGGAACCTGCTTGTCTGTACTGTTAACCTTTTATTTAAGAAATCCACTTAGCCAGTTTTACATTTCTGAATGTAAAAATTTTGTAGAAAGCATAATAAAAGGTTCAACTTTTATAATTCAAACAAAAATTGGATGAGTACTCTCGGGATCCTGAAATCATATTTGAGACATGATTTTAGCAACACAAATAACTATGAAAAATTTTTGTAATGAGAACATGTGTGCACTTAGCTGCATCAAAAAATTATCAGCCAAGCTCACTGTTTTGAAAAATGTTTCCTGCAGTTGCTATTGAAAAAAAGTTTTGATATGTGAACAATAGAACAGGTAAGCCATTGCACCTATCAGGTTGGAGCACTTTCATATAGAGTATGACTATATGCCCAAGCAATATGCAATTGCATATTGCTCCAACTTTCTACCAAGCAGGATGCCTAAAGGTGAAACTGAACTTGCAAACAGTGTGTAATATCCCCAAATGCTCAATATGCAATTGCATATTGCTTGAGGTTGCAAGGCAGTTTATAGAACTATGGTTGGATGACACCAGCTTTCACAATGTAACCTGTCTGATAAAATATAACATCTATATATGAAAAGACAGGAATGTGGACAGAGAGGCACAAGACAGGTGGATGGCAGCAGCTGAACACTGAAAAAGAGGAAAATGACAGGTAGAAAAGAACAGCGGCAAGATGGACAGAAGCAAAATGAGCACAAAAAATGATGTGCAAAAGAATGTTAGGACAGAGAAAGATTAAGGTAACTAGAAAGCACTGCAGCTGAACATAAAAGAAGACTCGAGTGAGAGAGATAGGTGTAAAGAGAAAACATGAAAGGAATGGAGAGCTAGGGCAGCAAGTAGCAAGTATGCGAGATGGGAGAAAAAGAAAAACGAATTGCTCTATTGCGCATGACAAGACCTAATTGTGAACTTGCTTATATCAAAAACCTCTACTTTTGCTGTAAATATTTAATAACCATAGAATGACTTAACATTACTACAGCTATGCAGCTACTTTATCAACACTTGTTCTTCTGAAATCTGATCATAAAGAGCATAAAAAGTTACATGATTGCACCAAATTTGGTGCATATAATGAATACAGTTAATTGCAACTCCCCATAAACAAAAAAACCTCTGCTTTATATTCCATGTGCAAAATATGTGAAATCTACGCTGCACTACTTGCTTGCACAAAAACATTAGTCTCCCATTGTGCCTATAGCTGATCACAAAGTTCTGGCTCTCATTGCTAAATGTAGATATTGAATTGCACAATAAAAAAAAGCCACATCAACAACTTTTACATTGAAAAGTCCCACTTAGCACATTTTGCAGAATGGCCTACAAAATTCTTACAGTCCTGGCACTCAGCACAATAGAATTCCGAGTGCTCTGATAGATTCTAGTGCAGCCTGCTTGATGGTGCAGTTATGCCATGATTAGTGTCTGCTCAGCAGTGTTCCTCAGGATGCAAAATGTGCCTCAAGTTCGCAAAAAACCAGGGTCATACTGGCAACAGGGTGGCACCTATTAAAGGGACACTGAGGAGAACCCTATAAAAATTTTTTTGTTAACAATATCTGACAGTTCGGCATTTCATGGCTTTGTTGCCGCTTGTCCGGGAGCGAAAGATGCATTTATTTCAAAGAAATTTGGATTCGAAGCTGAAAAATGTTTTCCCGCCGCTCCGATTCAAACTCGAGAACCCTTATGAGGACACGGAGAACTCTTATGACGCCACAGAACGGAGTGACGTGAAACGTGACGTAAACGGAGACTCCGTGATTTCTGGGGGCTAGCGGTGCGGTCTAGCAGCTGGCGAAATGTCAGCTACCGCCGCCGCACGTTGAAGGCATCTATCGGGGGTCGCTACCCTCGCTTCGTTTACGTTTGCACCGGCGTCTTGCCATCGTTACGATGGATCCCGTTCCCGAACACGACGACGTAGTTCTCGCAAAAACTCCGGCCTGCATTTCAGCGACCTCAGCCCCACAGAGCGTGCGATGATTTTGAGAGAGCACGGTTAGATTAGGCGCCGGCGGGTGGTTTCCCCCTTCCTCAGAGAGCAGCCGTTGCAAACTAAATATAACCCCAGTGCGGGGAGTCGCAAGGGGCCAGGACAAGGTCGGCGCCTTGCGCCCATCGGAGGCTGGCCGGGGCTTTGGGGCCAACGGATTGTGATTCCTTGAACGGCGAGGTTGCACGGCGCAGCAGGCGGCGTCGAGGTCTCCCACGGTTGCAAGGGCCAAGTTATTTATTTATTTTTTTGCCAAAAAAAAACAAATGGGTGCTCAAGGGCGGTCGCGTTTAAAGTCGGCGGCTTGAAACTAAAGCCGGCGCACGACGCTTCAACGGCTTCCGCTAGGTCCAACGGGTCCACTGGATCTGGCTCTCTCGCCCACTTGCATGTACCTTCAGATATGTACTGTGAATGGATTAAATTAGTCGAGCTCGAAAAGAACAGCTCCGCCAACTGCCGCAGCTGTTGAATACAACGCGCACCTCGCCGCGGAGCCAAATCAGTCTGGCCGGGCCGGCGGCGGCTGGCGCACTCGGTGCGAAATAGAGACATGCTCCAAGTCTCCCCGCCAGTGCGGTCAGAGTGCGCCGAAGCCGCCGAACGCGTCGGCGGTCAAGCGCAGTTGGAGTATAGAGGGTCTCGCTTTGACCGACGTGACTTCGCCGTGCAGCGCGCGCGCGCGCCTCGCCGCAGCATAAACGCGCCTTAACAGAGCCTGCGCTTAACCGCTAACCAACGCATTCGGCGGCGGCATCCATGGGGTCCACTGAAGCCCCGCCCACTCACTGAATCAAAAAAGAGAAGTCCTGTGCTAAGGTTCGGAATCGAACCAGGGCCTTCGGTGTTCGAGGCGGAGATGCTGCCACCCCGCCACGACGGCTCAAGTTACAGCCGTCAATAAAGGTGCATCTAGTGAATGCACTCTTCTGATGCAGAAGTCTCCGCCCATTCGCTACGTATATCCTTGTCTCCCGTCTCTAATAAACGATTTCTGTTAAGTAGTTTGAAGTTGACTGGCACAGCCGGGAACGTTTCGCTGGGCAAGCGTGCGAATACACAAGTGCTGCCTTGTACGATCACCGACCATCGTGTCATCATAGCTTTTAATCGACCGTGGCGATCATTTGACAAGCCTTAACAGGCTCCTTCCAAGGTTAACTAGCACTTGAAGCGGCACTTGGAATTCCTCTGCTGTTCGGCGCTTGTAAATCGAGGCGCGTCAAAAACAAAACTACGGGGCACGCAAAGCTCATAGACGCGAAGCGCCATAAAAAATCGAAACTCTCCTGGCCGCCTGTAGCGCCGCCAAGCATCGGTTTTCTTTACTTCCAACATTCAGGTTGTCTTTTACCTGCCTTTCTTGTGTGATAAAAGTGCACTATTGGTTTTAAAACAAAACTTACTTCAATATTGATCTGCGCAACCTACTTCTGTCAGCCTCAGAGATTCGCGAATTCATGTAGGATGGAAAATTCCTCCAAGGTGGCGTCTCATGTCCTATGGCGTCACCACGCTTGTACTTGCGAGATTGGCCTGTGGTGGCGATACCTGTATTTTGGTTCTTGCTATTTTCTACCTTACAAGAGCTTTGTTTTCAGTAAGAGCGGTGCTTTTGTGATCAGGAGCAGGTATTCTATCGATACAAGCCAACTTCAATTTCTCCTCAGTGTCCCTTTAACAAGATTTCTTTAAAAAATCTGAAGGAAAATCTTTGACCTTTGACACGATGAAAATAACAGTGCGACTGGGAAGAGAAGGAACTGACTTCGCAACAAAGAGTGCAGCTCTCTGCCTGCATGTCTAAACAATGCCGAGGATAGATTACAGTGAGATATTGTTTTATGATCTTCTAGAGGCCAGAAAAAGAACGTGCAAATTTAAAACAGCAGAAAAATTTACCACTTTGCTTTTAAATGGCTGCAGCATACATTCACATAGGTCTTATTGAATGACCACACCACCCTGGGAAAAAGCAACCCAGGTGAAAATTTCTCACTGGGAATCTGCTGGTTCCAGCAGTACTGGTTTAAAATACATTCCGAGAAGCTGTTGGAACCATGCAGCTGTTGGTACCAGGAGCTGCTGGAGCTTCCATGGTAGCCCCGAAACTTTACATTTAATTTCGCTTGGATAAACCATTTATATGATGTCCATTTATTTTCTAACCTTTCTGAAACATTAAAAACCAATGTTAAAGTAACTTCCTTAACATTACGCACACACAAACACACACAAAAAAGTATAGGTTCGTATTGTCAAGGCTGCATAAGTGAATGGTGACATGATTAAAATGCACATGTTTCTTTTGAGAGGTATTTACTTAGCTGGTGTCTGTAAAGTGCCTTTTGAATGCACTGCATCCTAATTTTCTCACAGCAGTCACCACTTGTCCGAACAGATGTACTCCCTATTTCTAATACCCTGCTTATTGCAAACTCTTATTCCGCTACCAGACTTGTAAACACTCACTTGTAAAGCTTGCCGTGTCCCATCTTCAGGCACAACAGGGATGCATTATTTCTCATTGGCACGATGCATACATATAAATGATCTTACGTATAAATTTGCCTTTGTACATTAGTCCTCAAGTGTGCACTACAATTGACTGATCCCCTGACTTGATTAAGAGGAGAATAAGATGAGCAAATCAAAGGTTATCAATGATTTCTCCACAAATTTTAATATCTAGTTCTTAACAATTCAATCCCCTGAATACCTTTCTGAAGCTATAGAATGAAGAATAGAATGGAGGCATTGTGTCCCCTCACCTTGCACACTCTGTGATTAACTCTTCATACTCCTTCCCTGGAGGACTGCATTGCATAGAAAGAAAAAGTGCCGACTGGGGTCAGTATGTTGTGCCTGTAGGTATTTTCCAGCATACTATGAATACTATATAGGAACAAACTTGTTACATTCATCTTGCATGCAAATTATAAGCCCGAAAACCCAGATGTGCAGCATTGTCAATAACAGTATGAATAAGATTGCTAAAGCACCAAATTCATTATTTACATATTAGATAAGTAGTCACTATAACCACAGCACTGATGTAAGAAATCATGCCAGTGAGAAACGAGGCATCCCTGTTGTGCCTGAAGATGAAGCATGGCAAGCTTTGTGGGTCATTTGTAACCACTACCAGTAATGTTGTAACCACTACCACCACTACTCTAGAAAACGCATGTACATCGCTGCCGGTTTCCTCTCAAATCGTGTTCATAGGAAGAGCTTCAGAGCTTCGGCCCCGTATTCCTGCCAACGGCACAAGCTGTCGGGTTCATCATTCAAGTTCACGAACTAACCAGCTGGAACCAGAACTTTGAGCCTGCAGCAGCTGTTACCCGCAACGAACTTCCAGTACAGATTCGAAAAGCGCGCCGACTGTTGCACATGTCTGCAAAGCACGGCCTTGCAGGAGGAAAAACCGTGGTGGCTTAGAGTGCACGTTGAATTTGAATAATATTGGCTGATTATTCACTCTCCATTCCTTTCTTTTGTACTTCTGCTGTAGTCGGTCAGGTTAGAGCCTGAATAGCCAGACCCGAAACTAGCCGAGAAAGGCGTAGTCGGCTATTTAGGCGCTGCATCGCCTGTCATCAATAAAAACAATTTTGGTACCAGTAGACGTCTTCTTGACACTGTGGCTTCTCTTTGAATATTGTAAGATGCTAAAATCAACTTTTTTTTATTACAGGTTTTGTAGCGTTGCTAACATAGTATGCGAGAACCGCCAAACATGTCCAACCTTCTGTGTATGCTTGACCTTAAATGCATTGAATAGCTCTGTCTATTAATTACTTCTAAACGCCACAACTTGCTTTCACATTCTAGTGTTGTGCAAAAAGCCATACCTTCTTAAGAAAGCCGAAACCAGTGTTACGTACGCCATCGCAGCCTTACAACAAAGCTAAAGCTGGCAAAAACACATACAAAATTAACTGAGTTATTCCTTCATTTTCTAGCTCAGAAAGTTTTCAAACTAATGTGCTACAATGATACACATTTTTGTAACCCATATTGAAGCGGTTTATCTGAATATTGGCTACATCATTGGCACTGGCTTTGGTTACGATGCCACTTTTAACCGAGGAAGCCTTTTCTCATTTATATTTTGATTTTGCCTTCAGGCAGTAATCACTGCCAAAAAGTATACAGACAAACCAAAGATGAAACGCGGCTAATCCGCGAGCAAATCGAATCTATGAAGAACAATATATAGCTGTTATATGGCTTGCTTTGCACAAGAGGCCAGCTCAGCTGTTTCCCACACCAGCATTCTCATAAGAGGAATTTGGCGAGAGGTGTCAGTTTAGGAGCAATTTCTGTGTCCCCCCACAACAGCCAACATATCAAGGCTGCCGTTTATTTTTTCCCCCTTCTTTTGGCAGCTATATTTCTTTTCGGCATCGTTTTTAAGGTCACACATAAATGGGGCAGTGAGGCAGTGGTAGTCATACGATTCCTTGTTGTCTCTTCATTTTTTATTGTTTTTATATAACTCTTTTATTAACGATGCTCTTGCGGGCAGATGGTGCAGTCGTTCATAGAAGCGAGGAAAACAGCTGACGGAGTGGAAACGGTATTGGGCTGCCTACCGAAATTATTAACCAGTGGTCACATTTCTTGATCGAAGTCGTATGTGAGGACTCCACCTCACTATTTGGCCGTTGTCTCAGCGCATTGCGCATGCGCAGAAGGCAATGGGCGAATTTACGTGACCGTTTGGTCGAAAACCACCGGCATAGTCGGCACCGCGTGACGGAACTAATTTGGGACTGCGAAAAAAAAATCGTATCATGCCAACCATCTAATTGCCGCCAAATGTTCCGGATGATGTCATAAACCTACCTGTTAACTCAGAGCCTAGCTTGCGGCAGGGATTCAAAGCGGCGACCTCTAATTGGGGGCTGCGTAAAAATATATCATGGCAATTTGTGGTTTTAGGAATGGAAAGACACTTAGCTGGCCCCCTGGACAACTCAATTGTGCTTGAGGTATGTGGGGTGGTGAGAGAGATGTAGGGTGCATGCATTGACGTTTGAAAGTGTTGTGGCAGAAACGCCGCACTGGCATAATATGCCGCCGATGAGTCATTTGGCGGCGTTGCTGGTGTGCACATATAAGCTCTCAGCTTATTTGTAAATTCCCTGCAGAAGCGCTTTTTTTTTTTATTAAGGCCCGTTGTTCGGGCTGTTTCCTCACCATCCAAGTGCACAAACTAACCCAGATGAAACGAGTTTTCACCCTGCAGCAACTGTTTCTTACATTCAACACACTATCATTTGGGTCTCTGATCAGCACTGCAGAGGTTGAGGGAGATTTCACGGTAGACACCTTTGTCCGTTTGTTCACGAACCGGAGGCCGGGCTTGCCGGTTGAACCTTTCAGCGGGGTCAAACCCAGCCTGCTGAATGATTGAATGAACTTTATTCCCGCAATCATGGGGCCTCACTGTCTGGGCGCAGCAATCAGGAGGGGGTGCCTCCCAGCCAGCTCTTAACACCGGACGCCGTGGAGGAAGTCCTGTAGGACGCTGTCTCCGCCTGACGGATGATGAGTCTTTGCTGATCCGGGTGGTAGGTCGGGATGAGCTCTTCCTAGGTGACAGGGTCTGGGATGCTTTGTGATTTAGCCACAGGTGAATCCTGACACTCCCAAATTACGTTATTTTGCGAAGTCATTCTGCGGCACCTACTGAACAGCTCAGGCTCCCTAGTGTCTTCATCGTGTAGTATAGAGTACGGAAAGAATCTGTTGACCTGAAGCCTCCTCCAGGCCCTGCACTCCTTTGAAGTGACCCATCCGGAAGCGAGATTCATCTCCTATCCAGCCTAGTTGTTTCGGTTATTTCTTTATACATTATGAGGGGGTCTTTATTCCCACTCGGGCACTTCCAGAGCTGCTCAGATGTATAACTCTCGAGCGAGGTTGTGTGCAGCCTCATTACCCAGAATGCCCTCATGAGCAGGAACCCTTAAATACGAGGGAGACCTCTGTGCTTAAGGGATATCTTAGTAATTTCACGGTTTGACTGGAGACCACCCCTTTACAGAAGTTGTGAACAGCTGCCTTATTGTCAGACAAGATGATCTTGGCTTTGGTAGCGACACGATAGCCCAAGGGGCGAAACGAGCTAGGCGGGATGTCGGCCCTATTTAGGCAAGCCGATCCGAACTGCATGGGCCAACCTTGCTGAAATACCCTGGGCCGAGGTTGGGCATTGACATCGGCCTCCCAGAGGCCGGCATCGTTGGCTCGACGCGTGTTGCAGACTTCCCGACGTAGGGCCGAGCAAGAGCCTATACACAACTGAGATTGAATTTTAACTGTTTCCCAAGTGGCCTGATATAATGTGCCAGTGACAGCCCAAGTAAGAACGTACCACTTTGAGACATCTGTCCAACCATCCGCCAACATTGCCCCGGTAGCCGATAGCAAGCTGTATTAATGCAGCTTTGTCTTGAATCCATCTCCTTTTTACTCTTGTAAACTCGAGAGCTTTGCGGGGAATATTAAGCAATCGCTATACACCCGCGTCCAATGGCAAGCAGCTGGATTGCTTGATATTGAATGGCAATAAATATCGAGCGAGCCCCGAGCCAGCTGGCGGCGGATGTGTAGCAATTGCTTAATATTCACCGCAAATCTTTGCCACTTGGTTCAGTGCACAAGAGCTGAAAAAAAAAGAACCACTCAGGGCAAATGTCTATGTAACCATAAAATGTTTTATTGCATGAAGAATACATCACTCTTGTGCACTGTTTTGATTTATTGCAGGTAATGAACTCATAATGGTAATAATCTTTCACTCCATCACTTCGTTTATTCTACACAAGTTTCAAGCGCGATTGTTCACACCGCACAGTAAGAATTCGACTTTCTTTGCACACGAGCATCGAAAGTCAGAAAGAACAAGGTGAAGGAGCAGGCACACGCAAACGCGCCAACCTAGTTAATATCTTGTCTGCAGCAGAATAGTGGGAGCAGTTATGTTGTGTATACAAAGAAACCCAGTAAAACCACTAAAAGGCTGCTGCAGAGATGCTTCATACATTACACACTGTTACAGCAAGGTGGGAATGCTCTTCAGCCAATCGAAAACAGCGGGAAAGCCGGCACAGGAGTGCCCACATTTTCCATCTCCAACGCTTCTGAAAACTTTTGCATTAACAGCTCTGTGCAGCTTCTAAGTGCAGGCCAAGGTGACCATTATTCCTTTTGTTTTGCTGTATCACTGATGTTTTAATCTAGTTTCAATGCCTGCCCTTTGCCCACCACCTGCCAAGCCACAGGATAATGAAACAGCATATATCGCAACAAATTTTAAAAACCTGTAATGGTGCTGCTTGCTGACAGATTGCATGATGGTAACCCTTACTAGTCTACACATTCTTAGGCAAGCCCTTGTGGAACGTAAAATTGCGATCTAACTATGGCTCATTAGCCCCCTTTCTTTTTCAAGAACAGCGAAGTAGCGGCAACATACGGAATTACTCCCTTGTTTCCTTCATGTGTTTGTTCCTGAAGGTCTGCCCTTTTTGGTTCACTGAGATTCCTTGGCACCTTTTCCACTGTGAAAAAAAGTAGCAGTACGGACATACCCAGCCTCTGGAGGAATGTGGCCATTGGAGTCGCCTCCTGTGAGATAACGATCAAAAGTAAGATGAATGGCAATTGGAGTTTAATGCCCCAAAGCTGCATGAGGGCTTTGTGTCAGGGTGCGGTGCAGGGCTTCGGATTAGTCTGGAAAACTGTGGTTCGGCATGTCGGCTATGTGCGATGCAGCACGGGACGGCTCCAGGTTCGCTTAGACCACCTGTGGTTGTTTAAAGTGCAAAATGGCCTGCACCATACACAACTGCTTTTGTATTTCACCATTATAAAATAGGGCTGCACTAGCCAGAATTTGATCTCATGGCTTTGGGTTCGGTGGCCAGAGGCATTGAGCTGCTGCAGCAGGTAAATAGAGAAACGTGAGAGAGGCGTATGGGAAAAACAGCATTTTCCTCCCTGAAATGGCTTGCTGGCATACACGCAGGATAGTGAATGTTAAATACCACGATATAGACTTGTGGTAAGCAACAGCACCGTTGATTTGTTAGATGTCCTGAAAGGGCTCTCATGTAGTTCCTTTTATCTGTGGCGTGGGGCATTTGGGCAAACTAGCAGGTGTTTATCACAGACTAAAATGAGCACTTGTGCCACACTCTTCACATGCAGGCCTTCATTTTAGGAACTGCAGCTGTAACAGCAGTTCTGAAAAAAGAATTTTGTGCAGAAGTGGGCAACAAACCTTACAAATTTTTTAGGAATTAGAAAAAAAAGGGGATATACTCATGTTGGAGAATTTCCGACACTTCTTTGTTGACAAAGGAATTGTTGCACCTAGTCAAAATATGAAATATGTGAATGTACAAGACCATTTTGCTTTTCATGATATCAGTGGCTTTCTTGCTGCAGACTTGGTTAGCAATCACCTATTCCTTGCAGGAAAAAAATGAACATTGAGCTAACAGTGTGCCAGAGAGGCTGTCTGCTTCTTCACTTTATTTTGGCCCTAGTGATGAATGTGCCGAAATATAAACGCACCAATAAAACACCGCACTGCAAATAATAAACAGCTATTTCACACTCAAAATGCTCATTGTCACAGTGAAACAGTGGTTATGACGCTCGGCTGCTAACCCAAAAGCGGGTTCAATCACGGCCGCCGCGGCAGTTGAATTTCGATGGAGGTGAAATTCTAGATGCTTGTGTACTGTGTGATGTTGATGCACGTTAAAGAACCCCACGCGGTCTAAATTTCTGGAGCCGTTCACTACGGCGTCCCTCGTAGCCTGAGTCGCTTTGGGACGTCAAACCCCCATAAGCCATTAACCAGAAACCAAATAGGGATAGCACAAAGATATCAATTCTTATATGTTCAATTCTGAAACTCTACACATACAACACAGCTTATTCCCAAGGAACGTTACTTTTTCTGCTATAAACGAAAGGAATTTCTGATCACACTTAGCATAACTCTGCCATAATATAACTCTGCCCCCCCCCCCCCCCCCCCCCCCCCTAGCTTCAGCACTGTTGAAAAGGCAGTAGGTGACAGGATGGTGCCTGTGAAATTGGCTTTTAAGCTGTCAATTGCTAAAGAACTCGAGTCATTTCTGGCTGAATTTCAGACGGACAAGCCCATGGTGCAGTTCATTGCTCCTGCTCTGGACATACCTCGGCAAAATCACAAGTGCTCACTCACAATAGTTTGGTCAACCAGCGAACTCATTCAAACTCACTCACAGAGGCCTGGGCTCACTCGAACTCCATGAATTCAAGCTCATTTATTATCATAACTCACTTGGGCTCACTAGACTCACCACTTATCTAGGCTCGCTCTCATTTCGACCCACGACTCACAACTCATCTGGGCTCATTTATTTCGACTCATGGCTCATCTGGGCTCACTCATTTTGACTCACAACTATCTGTGCTCACTCATTCAGACTCACTCGCCCATTTCAACTCATTCTCAGCCAGTGTCTCCTTGACTCACGACTTCTATAAGCTCACCCATCGGACAGCTGAATATGCTTTACGCCCAACAGCCCATGTTACGCACCTGAAAGAACATTTACATGTGGCAATTATGGCGCCTGTACTTGTACTCTTTTATGGTTGTGCTGTATAATTCACTGGCGATATTGGGCAACTTTCAGGACAGACACACTGCTTTTGGTGTTTCAATATTATTGCCTTTATTGACTTTTTTGTTTCTATGCTGTGCTAGCCTTTCTCCAGAATTAATCCTATTATCAAGCCTTTCAATCCGGCTGTTCACAAAAATTATGTGGGCACCTAAGCAATTTTTATTATGAAGGTAAATGCGAGAGCACTGCTTGTCTCTGAGTTTTTGTTGGGACTTGGGAGGTGAACGTTGTTTCGCTGCGTTGGTCGCGTAATTAATCGGAAATGAACTGCTGCTTGCAGCAACGCTTTGCTGTCCCACCTGATGGGGTAGACGCGAGCGATTCAACTGAAGGCCAAATCACCGCGGTGGCGAGTACTTTCCCTTTTGTGTAATCTCTAGCCATGTTTACGTGAATACATGAAGAGGACAGGGGCGTATCGTATTTCCTAACATATCTCGCGGAGGCGACACGCCACTGTTTACATGTTCATCAAGTCATGCGAGACAGTGGTATCTCGCTCATGCGGCGGAGGGGGTCAGCCGCTCCCATCTTGAGCAGGCACCTCTGGAGAACTTTACTTGAGCTTGGTCTGCTTTGTTATCTGAGTGAGGGGGTATTGTACCTCAGGGAGGAGGAGCGCCTCCAGACCTGTTTTCAATCATCGCGGAAGTCGTCTTGCCGTTCTCGGAAGGAGAAAGTCGCAATAGTAGTGATGACGTCACTCGCGTCTGGCGTCTCTGCCACGCATTTCTGCCATGCGTGCCTGCCACGGCTTTGTGGCTGCGGCACGGTTTTTGCACAAGCCAAGTGATGCGCTAACTTCAAAAGGCACGTTTATTGCAGTCTTCCTCTAGCGAAACAGTCAATCGCCCTATTCCAGGGACGTGTAGCAAGCAAGGTGCCACGGCACACTCAGGGTGACATGGACAGCGACGCAACCAGCATGCCACTGCGGCAGCAGGGCTGCATGCGACAATGCTGCGATCTCTCTTGCAAGGTGCAGTATGTGCGTTGAATATCACTGGACCCCGTAAAGTGATATTCACTGGAAAGCCTTCTGGGCTTCTCTTCTGTGTCCTTTCAACAACTTCTCTTTCATACAGCTAAAGAGGCACCTTCCCTCTGTCTTTTCGAACAAGACTGTGAACATTTCGTCTGTGAACGAAGGTTTTCATTTGGAGCGCACTCAATATTCTGCAACTTGTCCATGCGGCAACATAAAAACGACGTTCGCGACTTGGCAAGTAAGCACAATCTAATAGCCCAACATTCCGATGACTCAGAGCATAGAATCAATTTTGACGAAAGCATCATCCTTGGGTCTGTAGCCGATTACCAAAAAAGGCTCTTACTCGAACCTTGGCACATTGAAACGATCCCTAACCAGAAGAAAAAAAAAAACCCGTCATCGACCGTCCCGCACCTTTCACATCATCGCTTTCCTTCTTTCTGCCACTTTGCCCCCTAGCATGGAAATTTAAAGATATGCCAGTCACTTAGGAACAGGAGAAGTGAATGAATAAATTGTTTGCAACAAATATTTGCCTGTGCTTGTCTTCATGTCGTCTTTCTCCGTTTAGTCAGCGTTTGGTCAATTTCGTGCCGCACTGTAAATGTAAAGATAATTTTCTCGTTTCCATTACTACGGGATGGCGCAGAATAATTAAACAAAAAAGAAATCCTCATTTAGTTTCAACATTCGCATGTATGAATTCCTTTCTTCCAGATAAGGTCTAGCTTTCTGACCGTTCGTCCAGTACATTTTGGGACATGGTATGCATAAAATATAAATAATTAAGGGTAAAAATATTGTGCTTTAGGTAACAAAACTGGGTAAAGTTCAGGCCTAATGACTTATATAAGTTAAAATGCAAAAAAATGGTAACACTGCGATGCAATGAGCTTTTAACTGCAGCTAGCTTGTAGGGAGGCCTGCCTGAGAGGCCTGTAGCTTCCAAAGATCTGGGGCCGCTGCATGTGTTTTGCAGCCAATTAAGAAACTGCAAAAGAAGAACAGCAGCAAGCGCGTTACAGCCAG
Source organism: Amblyomma americanum (assembly GCF_052857255.1). Classification (NCBI taxonomy): domain Eukaryota; kingdom Metazoa; phylum Arthropoda; class Arachnida; order Ixodida; family Ixodidae; genus Amblyomma; species Amblyomma americanum. The sequence goes on along the minus strand of NC_135497.1, from coordinate 78,987,176 downwards.
ACACAGGTAAAATCATCCACAGAGGCCAAGTGCGGCGGCCAATAAACATTTCTTGTGTTTTAATAATTTAGAGTGCAAAAGCCACAGAAATTACATATCAGGAAACAATGAATTTGCTTTGCATCATCATCTGGATTAGAAGCCTAATAAGTGTTACGAGTGCACAGGAAACTCAACTGGACTGACCACGACGGACAATGATCTGAATGTAACCCCAGACTCACCAATACTCAGATCATGATCTTAATGTGAGCCCGGACTCACGACTCAGGTCATGATCTGAATGTGAGCCTGGACTCATGACTCAGATCACGATCTGACTATGAGTTCGTACTCACTCACGACTCAGATCATGATCTGAATGTGAGTCTGGGCTCACTCACGACTCAGGTCATGATCTGAACTTGAGTCCGGACTCACTCACGACTCAGATCATGATCTGAAATGAGCGTGAGTGAGCCCAGGTGAGTCCACTCATGAGTGGGCTCGCCTACCTATGGCTCTGGATCGCCTGTTACGGTCATTGCTTGCTAGAATCATCCGGAAAGAGATCCTACAAGCTGCCAACACATCCTCCAAGCAGCTTAGGATTGACTTGGAGAGCCCAGATAACATGGTTGCTGCTGCTGCATTTGATATTCAGTTTGCTGCGAAAAATAAGCTTCGCAAGATCCCAAAACCATCGCAACTGACTGCTCAGCTTCAAAAAAGACTCCTTCGTGAAGAGGTGCTTACAAAAGGTGATGGAAAGGTCACCTTTGCAATACAAGTTGACCAGAGGTACAAGCTGCTTGGACCCTACTAGTGCGTTGTCCCCAGAGGCCGGTGCTAAAAAACTGTGCATTGCACTGGAGGTGCTAACGGAGCACCAGTGGCTGAGTGGCTTGGAGGCTGAGCATACCCACCATTCCTATGTCGAGGTATGCTCACTGAATTAACACTTCTTTTTGGGCGAGTTGGTGCATACTTGATTTGAAGAAAATAGCGTCAGAGCATGCAAACCATGAAAAGACAAGGACGAGACACAAAGCGCTATGTGTCTCGTCCTTGTCTTTTCGTGGTTTGCATGCTCTGGCGCTATTTTCTTCAAATCAAGTATGCTCACTGAGCTCTGTACAAGTGGCATTCAGGAGCTTTGACAGAAAGGAACAGAGGCTGGATGCACTCTTGTTTGAGTTGTGTTCAAGGGACCAAAAAGAGCTATTTTCGTTCGTCAAGCTAATTCTTTGTATGTCTCATGGCAATGCAGCTGTGGAACGAGGATTTTCTGTAAACAAAGAATGCCTTGTCGAAAACCTCAAAGAGTCACTCATTGCACTAAGAGTGGTGTATGACGCAGTTTCAGCTGTTGGAGGGGTTGCCAAAATTGATCTTATGTTTAAACACAGTGATGCAAATGGTTCGCGGAGCCAATGCCCGATGGAAGGAGGAGTTGCAAAGAAAGAGGCAAGAGAGATTGGATGCATCAGATGCTGAAAGGAAGAAGAGAGTGGCTGCTCTTGTCAAGAAGCTTCAACAAAAGAAGCAAAAGCTCATCAGCAATGCACAGTTGCAGGCTTCTCGTCTTGAGGAAGAAATTAACTCTCCGAAACATGCTTGAAACAACTAGTCAATGATTTTACTTTCTTTAATAGTGGATAAGCGGTTTTATGTACCTGAGTAAAATATTTTGCTTTGAGCGCAATGCCTACCTGTGCAATATATTGCATTTTTATAGCAGTGGTCAAAATTATTTTCAGGACATGGGTCAGGGAATTCAATGGAAATGGTCAGGGAAAACCTGGAAAAGTCAGGGAATTTGAAAATAACAATTTGGTAGACACCATAGTTAGAATGTTAGATGGTGGCAGTTAGAAAGATGACTGTTAGCAAGTTAGTTAGAAAGTTACATTAAAGTTAAATTTCACATGCAGTTGCACCACGGCGATGTGGTGTTTTTGACCACCGTGTATGATGAGTAGTATCACTTTTTCTTGTTTTTTTTCTTTTTACATTTGATGTTCGCTGTGTTTTTTCTGGAAAGGAAACTTTATAGGGACAGTTTCTCCGAACAAAAATCAGTTGTGAGGCAGCGCCTGTGTTGCATGCCTTTCTTTCATGTGTCCTATATTTCCGCATTCTTTAGCAATAAATCGCAGCTCACCCAAATCACAGCTTTAAGTATCATGGAAAGATTGTCCAAATAAAAATATCACAACTAAACCCAGCCAAAATACAAAATAATTTTACTTTTCTCTATGAACACGGACTAATGAGCAAATTATTATCTTAGCTCAATAGAATAACTGTACAATGATCGGTTATATATACCTGCAAACAGTATGAATATTGTGTCAAGCACTAGCTTGTTGAGCAGCACTATACTAAGCTGTCAGGATAGCCATGGTAAAATATGACAAGGCTAAAGCTCCTCTGACAAAGCTTTGCCACACAGGAGCTACTAAAGTGGACTAAATTTACTTGAAGGCATCACTCTCAGCCTAGAGAAGTATATCTATGTTGTCAATCATGAAGCACAGTAGTGAAGATCACTGCCAATGAAACTTTATAAATGCAGTATTGAGGCAGGTTACGTTCAAAGTAAACTAACACAAAGCCAACAGCAAATAGTACCACACAAACAGGCAGCTCTGAAAACGGTGCACTAAAATACAACACTAAATTTAACAGCAGGCCGTCACTGTTGCGCTTCTTGTCTAGGAACCAAAGTTGCTTTTCAAAAGTCGCATGCATGCTGGAGACTGCAACACTTAACAGTTCTAGCTTGCTCTAGAGCCTGCCAGGCACTATTACATCAAAACCCCTATAATTTTCTCACACTATTAACATGACATATTATTTTGATGCCTGTTGGTACAGAGTAGTGTAAAGCTAGGTCCTTACTGTCCAACTCGGAATCTGATAACCTGCTGCTGCTCAGCAGAAGGGCCAGCCTCATCATGTGAGGAGGAGGAGAGTGAGTGGAAAGTTGGGGAGCGGCGCGTGCATGTGAACACTGCTTTCAGAGTGCACATTTTAAGTCGCATCTACCTTCTGTGCCAATCCCAAGTGCTAGGTGCAGGGTGTGCAACATTTTCGATTAAAACAGTCTTGAAGCTGTTGAGCATCCAGGTTGATTTCCCTTGTGTGGCAGCATGCCTGAAGGTCACTGCGAAATGATTTGTAAGGCCATCTTACTCACAGGGTCAGAGAATTAACTGATGTCGGTAGTAAAGCAGCAACACAGAAAAACAGCCCCAAAAACTAGCTGCCATCAAATTTATCCACCTGAGCGACAGCAACACGTACAATCTGCATCACCCTGGTGTACAACGCTCAAGCAGCACATTGCCCTGCAAACAAAGGGAACCCTCACTCCAGCTGCTAGATTCTAGAGGAAATGCTTGCAAAGAAGTAAAGCAGTATATACCAACGAAGCAATTTGTAATGATCCCTTAACTAGAAGGCTACAGTATAATTTCAATTTTTAGTAATTGGTGTGCACTGCTTAACAGCTCTACACAAAGGGTGCCGCAGACTGTAGAGTGTGCTGGTGAAGAAGCTTAACAGACTTGCAGGAACATTGAATAATTTTCTTTCTATATTTTTCCTGACACAATTAGTAAAGACGCTGCTTGAGTACATATTGATACAGCTATCTTAAAGGTCTATAGACATCAAGATTTTGCTTGTGTGTTTCCTTCTTTGAAATGATGCATTAGACATCAGTATGCAGGGACCACTCCCTGGTATTCCTGTGTTACCGCTAAATTATTTATAATTGAATTCCTTTTTGATGCTGTTTCAGTTTCAACAATCAAACAAGAACTGTGACATGAAAGGTTGGCCTAGATCACCTGACGCATAAAAACTGCAATACAATCACTACAATACAATCCAACACAATAAAATGACTGCAATACGGCCCTGAGACAGGAATTTACCTCCTAATGTGATCTCCTTTTCCTTACTCCCATTCTCTCGTGAACTTTATAAAGATTACTCAACAGTCTGTGGTACAGTTTTAATTCACTACAATACTTTAGCCAGCCTGCTTCAAGAGCCAAAATGATAAAAAACTGACCAGTGATTATATTGCATATTGCAGTGTTTTTCATGCCTTGCATAACCTAAAGTCACTTTTGCCCTCACAGCTATCGCTGTGTTGATGAAACCAAAACAATATGAGAGCAGAAATTTAGTTACTAATTATTTAGCAACCATAGGTAAAAAAGCCCCGTGGTAATCAATGTATTCTAATATTTAGAGCATAATTAAAGAGAAGGAAACATTCAACTGAAGTTAGGTGTCTGTAATCCTTTAAATTCAGTCACTGTATGATAGTGGACCATTTGGATTTCTGAAAACAAATATGCACTCTCCAGATATCTGCTCATTTAAAAAAGGCTCCGGTTCTGGAGATTTATGAACCCTGAGGTATGATGCAGGCTGCACGGCCTAGCCTTTCATTGACCTAGATAGGCAACATGCAAATGACTACACTTTTGTCGCAATTAGTGCACTAATGAGTCGAGTACATTGGTCATTGTCAAGTTTCTTGGTCATTACTGAAAGCAGAATTCCAGGTTTTAGTGGCAGCTAGTATCACAGCTTTAAGGTTGAATGGTTTTCAGACTAAGGTAATAAAACCACCAAAATAAACTATTTTAAGGCAATGTAGAATTTGAACACTTCAGTTCTAAATTGAAGCTTCATTTATATATTGCATGCGCCTTGTCCAGTGTTCTCAGCTGCTCCTTGAAGAAGTTAAATAATTTTTTTCTTAAGAGAATGAGGCAACGAACACTTTGTTGCGGCCACAGATGGTCCCCTGAGTAATCAAAAATATTTGCGTGAGACTGCATTATGTTGCTGCTTACACATGACAGTAATGTTGCAGTGTTTGCACTGCAAGCACCAGAAATAGCAAGCTCACTTCCCTTGAAGATTACCATTAGACTAGACACCCTACTGAAGACTAATTCATAAACAGTGTAAATTTATTTTACTCAAAGCTATACCATGGCATGATAGAAGATGGCTATGCTGTTCTAACCTGATCATAGAGAGTGATGACACAGACTGCTGTTGAGAAGCGTCTGATGTGGTTGGTAGTTCTGCTTTGTGCAGTGTAGGGTAACATTATAACGCGGAATAGACTACCATTAGATGGTATGCTCTAGACACTGCTCTTAGTTAAATGCAGTGGGAATAAATAATAAGCAGTTTTCTATTTGCAATACCAATACGTCCAGTAAAAAAAATTTTTTTCCTTTTTAACTACCGTTCATTCATAAAACAATTCAAAATGGCTTTATAGGCAGTACTTGCATAGATGTCAGTTTTTATTTAAATACATCTGCCGAGCTCATGCAAGAACCAGAATTCCACTACTTTCGCCCACATGTTTTTGGCACACCATATGGCAAACAATGGAAGAGGCAGGCGCAGCTGAGAATCACACCAACACGTGGTCATTCACATTTGTGACAAACGATGGAAATAAATTATTTTCACGGCAAATCTACATAGTTGCCAAGGTAAGAAAACAATGATATAAACGTTGTAAACTCCAGCAGTCGAGACATACCTAGCAGAGCCGCCATAATGCATGTCTGAAGCATCTAAAGGAATTTTTCCTTCTAAGCCCATGCAGCGTGGTGGTAAGTAAAAAATGAAGCAGCTGACAAAGTACTCAAATGTGGAACAACGCACACAGCAGTAACCAGTGGTACAGCAGCCGGTGACCGTGAGCTGGCAGCCCACACTATGATAGCAAAGGCTCAAGTCAGACGCAAAGGCCTGCTCTACACGGTGAGCAACCAACTCATGCCGGTTTAACCTTGCATAAGACGGCACGGTTTCTGTGAAATCTATTAGAGAAAGCATTATCAAGGGAGCTTTTTATAAATCTAGCACGCGCAAATTTTCCTCAGCATTTTGCCTCCATACAGAATACAAAAGGCTGAATGCAGTGCCTTCAGCGAACTAGATTTGGCACCCCGCAAGCGAACCGGATTGAACGGCACATAGACAGCGATAGCAAACTGTATGCCTTAAGCGGTTGTCTGCAACCGCCCCGCAAAAACGTAGCCTCAATTCAATACTCACTCATTCAGAAAGTAATGACCATGCTCTAAATCACGGCACAGTGAAAGATACGCGCAAAGAGCTCTTCACACTCAGATGTGATGAGCCCGATGTAGAAGCAAAAGCACTGTAAATCCCACAGGAACCCCAAGCTTGGCCCCAAAGCTGCATGTACACATTGCAGCGCGAATGCAGAACGATACCACAAACTACTGAACGGCGCCTGCCTGTCCACTGCATCTGCGCACTGAAGAGCACGCGCATGATTTTGTGCGCAAAGCTACATCGTCTAATGTCACAGAAGTGGCTGGCGCAGTCATAAAAAAAAACACTTGCTCTGCGCCCAAACCGGTATCATGGGATGCTGGCGCGGCTAAGTCTGAATACACAACAGCCACCGTCTTAAAGCGGTGACATTTAACATGTCACCGCTGCTTCCGTTCAAAAAGATATTGCGCCTTAATAAAGCAGGCTAGCCTTAAAAAAGCAAGTGACGCTCAGGCGCGCACGGGCGACCGTCCATCGTTGCATCATACCAGAGCGGGGCTAAAACCGTTAACAAACAAAACAAGAATCCCTAATATATTTTACAAACTCATTTACCGCTCAGACACACAAATGCAATTAATTTTCAAGTACAGACACTCTGCAGCACGGTGGCGCCGAATTCTCAAAGGAAATCGTAAAAGCAGCCCATGTTACCTCACATGGTAACATGTGAGGTAACATGTGAGGTAACATACGCCCTCCCGCCGCTTGCGCATGGTTGCCTTTCTGCATCTAAGCTGGCGCCATAACCAGCAATACTCTGCGATCGTCGCTTCGAGGCGAAAGAGCTTGATAATAACGCTGGCAAGACTAGTGTTTTTTCAACTCCGATATTAAACCACTAAAAGAACTTAATGTGTCGTCAAGAGTTAAACAGGTTGCGTTAATTCGCGATCTATTTAACGCGTTTATACAATACATGGTTTGCATGTGACGTCACGTCCGGCGGCGTGCGCTGCGGCGGACATGTTGGTGCAGTCTGTGCGGAGTCGGTGGAGTGCGTATCGCACGCGTTTCCTCGCTAGTGGTAACACGTGCAATTTTGTTGCCTTTTGTGTGGCATGCCGCCGCTTCTCAGTAAGCAGCCTTTAGACGCTACCTACCGCTTAGATCTTACGGGGTCGGAGCGCGTTCGGTATGCGGAAAAAGTGCGTCTCTGCGATAATATCGACCCGTTCATGCTGCGGCCGGGAACGGACACAACAAGCGATGTCGACATATTTCCAGAGATTTGTTACGGTGACATCGTCAATTACCTAAGCCACTTTTGCGACCATTTTTCCAAATGTGTTCACTGAAACACCCAGTATGTTCGCGATGTGTTCCATTTTTTTTTACTTTTACTGCACTCGCTCTGTCAGGTGAGCTTTTGAACAACTGAAACCGAAACTAGCGGAAAGCAGTGTTGTTCTCTATTCAGGCATTGCATCGCGTGCAGGTCAATGAAAAGAATTTTCTTATCATCAGGTGTCTTTTACATGCCGCGTTATTTTTTATGAATGTAGAGGAAAAAATTTTGCCCCAAAAGTTTTAATGTCGCTAACAATTTCGGCACAAATGCTAAACTGGAGCGAACTGTTGTGTATGTTTGCCCTGAAACGTAACGGATAGTCTAATTATTTATTAAACTAATTACAAACTCCCCCATTTTCAGGTTGTGCAAAAAAGCTATAACGCTTTACAAGAGGTTGAGAGCAGTGCTGCGTACGCCAAACGGGCACCCAAACCTCGCTATGGCTAGAGAAAACAAACATCCAAAATGTAACCGACTCATTTGCTCAATATTAGAACAAAAAAGCTATCAAATAAAAAAAAAACTGTTACAGCGCCACAAGTTTATGTTCTGCATTTTGACGCAGTGTTTTATATAAGTTGGCTAATTTATTGGCACTGACTCTGGCTACGACGCAGTTTAAAAATAGATAGATGTGCAAGCGTAGAAATGTAACATACGGGCTTCTTTTAAAGAAGTATTTACGCACTCTGGGAGGCTGCAGCGACACCTCATGTTGAAGGCAAAAAGCTCGTAACTGTTCAGTGGCTACTAGAATATATTTTGTAGTAGACCACTGGGTGGTGTTTACCTCTGTCGATAAGAGGCGCCACCGCAATTAAATCCTTAGGCTGTATGCAGTTAATTTGCTCACAAATGGAGGAAGACCGTGCAATGGAGCAATTTTCTCGGGCACCACGGCTGGTGCGATCGATGCCAGTTCGCCGCTACACGTTTGAATGCTCCATGCATTTGAAAGATGCATGTGTACACTACTGCGCGTGAGAACGTGATCTGTGAGTGATTAAAAAAATGAGAAGTGTACAAAGAGCATTGTGACCGTCACATTTCTGTTTAACTTTTAGCAGCTGCATGTATCCCCATTGAAGCACATATGTACCGCACGTTGCATCTGGTCGTCTGCTACTGCTGGCTCTATATGGTTCGCTCAAACTGTCGCTTCAGTTAGCGCGAACTGCTGGAGCTAGTTCGGACTACTAGTCGGTGCAGTTTTCATTGTCCGGATACACAGCTAAGCTGGCAGGAGTGTTCCTCGCGGGTGACAGATGCCTGCGCATCGGGAAGAGAACACTGTTATAGACGTGCATGCGCTTCTGCGTCTTTTGCGTTTCGTCTGCTTCGAAGCGTTGTCAGGACGGTTGAGATTGAATTCACGGGTTCAGCAGCCGGACGACGTAAACACAGAGCCACCGCAGCTAGTTGCGTCCGGTTCTGAGTTCCGAACTGTTGCGCTCGTTTAATGCAGGCTTTCTCGCGGTGTTGTTATCGCGCAGAACGCTTAGTAGCTGCGGATTTAATTATGCATTTCTTATGCGTAGCAAAAATTAAAACCTATCTTTAAGACCGATAGGCTCTTTAGAAACGTAACTAACGTAACGTAAATGTCAAGGTAGCAGTTCTTGATGCTAATGAGAAAAGCACGCGGGCCGGATTCCGGCCGCCTTGGCCACATTTCAACCAGGAAGCCTTTTCTCATTTATATATTTGATTCTGCCTTCAGGCAGTAGTTGATCCGGAGTTCCCGGGTTCGAACCCGACCGCGGCGGCTGCGTTTTTATGGAGGCAAAACGCTAAGGCGCCCGTGTGCTGTGCGATGTCAGTGCACGTTAAAGATCCCCAGGTGGTCGAAATTATGCCGGAGCCGTCCACTACGGCACCTATTTCTCTTTCTTCTTTCACTCCCTCCTTCATCCCTTCCCTTACGGCGCGGTTCAGGTGTCCAACGATATATGAGACAGATACTGCGCCATTTCCTATCCCCCCCCAAAAAACAATTATTATTATTACTTCGGGCAGTAATCGCTGCCAAAAAGTATACAGACAAACGGAAGATGAAACGCGGCCAATCCGCGAGCATATCGAATCGATGAAGAGCACTATATATATAGCTGTGGCTTGCTTTGTGCAAGAGGCCAGCTCAACTGTTTCCCACACCAGCATTCTCAAAAGAGGAATTTGCCGAGAGGTGTCAGTTCACGAGGAATTTCCGGAAGCTATATTTCTGTTCGGCATTGCCTTTATAAGGTCACACATAAATGGGGAAATGAGGCAATGGTAGTCATACGATTCCTTGTTCTCTTCATTTTTTTCGTCTTTATATAACCCTCTTTTATTAACGATGCTCTTGCGAGCGGATGGTGCAGTCGTTCATAGAAGCGAGGAAAACAGCTGACGGAGTGGAAACGGCATTGGGCTATCAACCCGTGGTCACATTTCTTGAAGCCGTACGTGAGGACTCAACCTCACTATTTGGCCGGCGTCTCAGGGCGCTGCGCATGCGCAGAAGGCAGTGGACACTTTTTACCTGACCGTTCGGTCGAAAAGCCGTCGGCGTAGTTGGCACCGCCCCAGGTAGCACCAAAACGTTGCGAGAATGTTACTTTTTTTTATTACGTTTAATTGTTATTTCAATGTGCTTAATGGCCTTTTTCTAACGTTATGTAATGTTACATATAAACGTTTGAATAACGTTCGCGAACACAACATGAAACATGTAAATAACATAAATGTAACATTCACGAAAATGGTGAAGCAGGCCTACACAAGCATGCAGGCCCACTGATAGTGCTGGCAAACAACTTACAACGCTTTGCAAGAACCAGCAATGAGGGCGACACTTGAGTTCCACTATACAGGCCAACATACAACTCGTATTCACTCACCTGCGAGCGAATATCATGGAGTCATGCTTATATACCCATTACTGAGGGATGTCCCATGACTGATTGTGGCGAATGGGTAATAACTAGTTTGCTGACAAAATAACGGGGCTGTGCACGCAATCCATTGAGAGTGCTATCGAAGAGATGTGGTTGCAAAGTACTACTAGTTTAAAAACATCTTTGCTGTAAATTTAGCAGTGGGTAAGGTTCTGGAAATCAGTGCTCGAAATATATTTGTATTATTGTTGTATAGTGACGACTCTAACATTATAATAACGTTTCGAAAGCTATATTAAATCAATGTCTCTTTAGAGCGTTAAAATAGCGTTTTATATATAACATGCAATGTTATATGTTATTTTTTAACGTTAATGTAACATTACGGATGGTTTATGGGGATTTGACGTCTCAAAGCGACTCAGGCTATGAGGGACACCGTAGTGAAGGGCTCCGGAAATTTCGTCTACCTGGGGTTTTTTGACGTGCACTGACATCGCTTAGTACACGGGCCTCTAAAATTTCGCCTCCATCGAAATTCTACCGCCACGTCCGGTATCGAACCCGAGTCTTTCGGACCAGCAGCCGAGCGCCATAACCACTCAGCCACCGCGGCGGCTAAAGAATTGTAACATTAAAATGGAACATGTAACATCTCTGCAACTATACATAACATTTATATAACACTATTCTAATGTTCGGTGCTACCTGGGGCGTGTCGGAAATAATCGGGGGCTGCGAAAGAAAAATCGTATCATGCCAACCGTTTGCCGCAGAATGATCCGGATGGTGTCATACCTACTAGTTAAGTTGGAGCCTAGCTCGCGGTAGGGATTCGAACCGCCGACCTCTAATCGGGGGCTGCGTAAAAGAAATCCTATCATGGTAATTTGGGGTTTGAGGAACGGAAAGACTCATAGCTGGCTCCCTGGGTTAGTGGACAACTCAATCGCGCTCGAGGTATATGTTTGGTGGTGAGAGAGAGAGAGAGAGAGAGAAAGATGTGCGCTGCATGAGTTGGAGTTTGACAGGGTTGTGGCAGACACGCCGCACTGGGGCAAGAGGCCGCCGACGAGTCATTTGGCCGCGCTTTAGCTGCGTGGTTGATGTGCACACATAAGCTCTCCGCTTAGTTGTGAATTCCCTGCTGAAGCCCTTATATTTAAGATCTGTTTTATGGGCTGTTTCCTCACCACCCAAGTGCACGAACTAATCAGCTGAAACGAGAATTTCGACCGTGCAGCAGCGGTTTCTTACATTCAACACTCCATCATTTGGGTCCCCAACTGCAGGGGTTGAGGGAAACGTCACGGTAGACACCGTTGTCCGCGTGTTCACGAAGCGGAGGCCGGGCTTGCCGGTCGAACCTTTCAGCAGCCTCCAGCCTCCTGAATGAATGAATGAATGAATGAATGAATTTTATTCCCGCAATCATGGGGCCTCACTGTCTGGGCGCAATTTGGGGGTGCCTCCCAGCCGACTCTCAGCACCGGACACCGCGGAGAAAGTCTTAATTGTAGCAAGCTGTGTCCGCCTGATGGATGATGAGTCTTTGCTGATCCGGGTCGTGGCTCCGGATGAGCTCTTCCCAGGTGGCAGGGTCTGGGATTTTTTTTTATTTAGCCCCACGAGAATCCTCACACTCCTAAATTACGTGATTTTGCGAAGTCATTCTGTGGCACCTACTGCAGGCCTCAGGCTCCCCAGTGTCTTCATCGTGTAGTATAGAGTACGGAAGAACCAGTCGACCTGAAGCCTTCTCCAGGCCCTGCACTCCTTTGGGACAAGTGACCTATCCGGAAGTGAGAGTCTTCTCCTATCCAGTCTAGGTGTTTCGGTTGTTTATGCGTTCTGAGAGGGTCTTTATTCGAATTCAGGGGCACTTCCAGAGCTGCTCGGATGTATAGTTCTGGAGTGAGGCTGTGAGCAGCCTCATTACCCGGAATGCCCTCATGAGCAGGAACCCATATATGAGGGAGACCTCTCTGCTTGAGGGGTATCTTCTTAGTAATTTAGCGGCTTGATTGGAGACCACCCCTTTACAAAAATTCTGCCTAATTGTCAGACAAGATCATCTTGGCTTTGGCACTGACGCACGCCAGGGTAATAGCCGCCCACAACGCATAAGGCTCCCTTGTCGGTGAATGAATGAATGAAATAACTTTATTCCCGTCATCATGGGGCCTCACGGTCAGGGCGCAGCAATTAGGAGGGGGTGCCTCCCGGCCGGCTCTCAGCACCGGAGACCGCGGAGAGTGTCTTGCACGCTAGGGCAATAGCAGCCTCCTCTGCCACTAACGCATTTCTAGTGTTACACGATGCTACAGTCACTTTCTCCCCATTCGCATCAACGGCGGCAATGACGGAGGCGCTTCGGACCCACAGGCTGCGTCGCAGAAGGCTATGTTACCCGGCGGGTCCCGGGCAAGATTGTTCATTATTGTTCGAGTTCTATGCCTTCTCCTTTCTTTATCATGCTCCGGGTGCGTGTTCTTAGGTGTATTGGCAATTTTGAGATGCTTCCGTATGTCTAAGGGGATTAGCTCTGCAGTATACGGTGGTTTCCTCTCGATCTCCCCTAGGTCATTGATGATCTGCCTGCCTGCTGTTGAGGAGCTAAGCCTCCAAATTTGCGCTTCTCTTACTGTCCTGGTGATCTCCGCACAGGTATTGTGGACTCCCATACTAAGCAGTTTCTCCGTTGAGCAGTTAGGTAGTATGCCGAGAGCTCTTTTGTATGCATTTCGTATTAACTTGTCTATTTTCTCCTCTTGCTGACTAAGATTCAGAAATGGAGTCGCGTATAAAATCCTACTCACTATGAATGCTTTTACTAATCTCAGGAGACAGTGCTCTCGCAGGCCTCGGTAATTTGCCCGCGTCGGGCAAATTACCACGGACGTTTCGAATTTCGAATTCACCGCCGTCATGATTGAAACACGTCTCCAGCTAGAGGTGTGCGCCGTGTTTCTAACGGCGGCGGGTGGCGGTCGTTGCTAGTCATCGGCGCGGCGCCTGGTAATCATCGGCGGCGGCGGCACCCGCGGCGTGGAAAGCTGAACCACAAATTTAAAAAGCTATTTTCTACAGCCTTCTTTGCTAAACTCGTTGATATTTTAGGGATTTTCGTACTAAGGGCACAGAATACAGAGGGGTTGAAGGGTGAGAGAAATGCAAAATGCTCTGTAAATCTTTAGTTTTTTAGGCGCTATATTTAAAAAATAGGCACATACCACAATCGCGTATGTTGATTGTGTTTATATATTTCTTGCTCACGAACGTGCAGAACCTTTCTGGTTTCTGCGTCGTCGCAATTGTTTTCTTTTTTTGCTATCCTTAGGTGATACAGGTTCCATTGCGCAGAGTCCGTGAATTCGTCTAGAACGACGCACGTGACACTCGATATATGTTAATCGTTCTTCCACTTATTCTAAATGAGATTGTGTTTATACATTATGCTTTACGTAAAAAGAAACAGACTCCTTTGATGACCAACTTTTCTTGGTTCAGCCCTTTATCTGTCAACCAGTCAGTATAGATGTTATAACACAAACATTTTCGTCTGGACAGTTTGTGAAATCACTTGCTCTGAGTATTAATCACCATTTGTTTAAAGTAACTTCTTATAAGGGCCTTTTCCCGGAATAAAAAAATAAAATACTTCTTTTTTTGCAGCAGGTGAACATTCTTGTAGCTGAGATATGTTACAATACGTTGATGCCTTCTTGGGACACATCGCTGATTCCACCCGCAGCCACAGTGCCCGCGACCCTCAAGTCGTGATTCCGACGTTCCGAGACCGTTATTGTTCCTTCTTGTTGCGTCATGTTGTGCTTTTGAAGAAGTTTCGGAATGCCAGTTGCGTTGTCTGGTGACGATACGCATGCGTAGACGCGTGGAGAGCAGATTTGCTTTTGTTCGTTTTGTGTTGATTCATTGCAACACACTTGTCATGATGACTCCTTCACATGATTATATGCGTCAGACAGGGAACAGATTTAAACAAGACAAAACCAAATCTCAAACGCAGCTATATTTGCGGGGGAAAAAATTGGCAGTGGCTTAGCTCAGCTATGCCAGGATAAAACTAGCGAAAGCTAAGGCATAGCATGGTTAGCCTTGGTTAATCTTGATTCCAAGTACAGGTTAGTCTGGTTGTCTAGCTATGTTGTTGTTGCATTCAAGACGACACAACTATGGTTGCGGCGCACGTGAGCTCTCCTTTTCAATTCTCCGACATCTTATCAGGCATGTGCGACGCAGCTGGCGAAGAGAGTGGAGTCGAGCGCAACGGCGATGGATGCATGTATAGATGGATGGAAAAAACTTCAATGGCGACAAATTTGAAATGTTCGGGACCCTTATACGGGTCACTGGGCGCCGTGGTCGATCCTCGGTCCAGGATGCCGCACTTGACAGCTCCCAGCGTGGCTCGGCGTACGAGGAATCGTTGCGTGTCCTCGTCCTGGCTGGCCACCAAGTGCTCCCACTGCGTCACACTCCGGTGGTCTTTGCTTTTGGGTTTAAGGCTTTCACTGTTTTTGCGTCGAATGCATGACACTGCTTTTGCTACGATTGAGTGACACTGCTATTGCGAAGATTTTGTTTGGTTTATCTTTCTATTATAACCCAGTGCTTTGTGCAATCTTTACATAAGCTAGGGGTTTAAGCGAATTGTAGATAAACCTTCTGCGTTCTGTTTTTAATCTTGCAATTTGCATATTACTTGTTACTGGGTTGTGAGCGATAGAACGGTGAATGAGGGTTATAAATGTGCCCCTTTTGTTCCAATAAACAGTTGGTAGTGTGCGCATGTGTTGTCTTTTTCTTCCTTCGGTTGTCTTCATTGCGCCGAAGTTTTTTCAGTCATGCATCAACTCGCGCCCCACAGCTGGCCGTCATTAATGGTGACTTCCAATCGCAGAGTTGGAGCACTTCTGGAGCACGTTTCCTGCTCTTTTTGGAGCAACTGTATTCCAAACGCAGATCTGAGGCACGGATCGCGTCTTCCAACCGTAAACAGGGAGCTGTTGCCGAGCCGAGATTGCTCCGTGGAGCAGTCGGGACTGCTCCGCCGAAATCGGCGGATCCGACCGGAAGTTTGCGTGACGTTCTTTTTCAGCGGCGATAGCGGCGCCCTACAATGCTCTGGCCAGAGCAAGGGTACTCCAATCGCAATTTCAGGTCGCGCGCTCTGCGCCGGATTCAGGCGCTCTGTCACAGAGCGTGCAGACCGCTCCGGGCCTGCGATTGGAATTCACCATAAGTGACAGCGTACTTCTGCGTGGCGCACTGTGTGCAGCTCGCAGACGTCAAGCTGAACGAAACAATTCCCAGCACTATTTGAAAGGAGTGTTTGTCTTACCCATCCGCTAAAAGCACAGATCGGAGCTTGGAGAGTAACGTCGGGTGTGCTCTAAACGCGCATTCAAAGTTGGCGCTGCAGGTGGCACGGATATTCTGGGGCCGTTATATTTTGACGGCAGCAGCGAGACGGCGCTTCACAAACTTCAGTTCCGGTTTGATTTTTTTTGCTACCACGGCTTGTTTGCACTAAAACAAACTGTGATTTAAAGTAAAATAAAAACGAAAAAGTTCTCCGTTCAGCGGGAATCAAACCCTGGTCTTCCGCGTGTGAAGCGAGTTCACTAACCAATACGCCATGCAACGCTCGGGTTGTGACGCCCTTAAAAAGGCACCTAGGGAATGGATGGATGGATGGATGGATGGATGGATGGATGGATGGATAGATGGGTGGATGGATACGACTGAACTCTTTAAATCGGGTGGTGGCTCAAGCCACCTAGCCATGACTTATGAAATTTTACTCTTCTCTTGATTTTAGCCACCAATCAGATAACCTTCGCTTGGTTATTTCTACCCGCTGAAAATCTACTTTCCCTTCACTGTACTTAAACCCTAATGCCTTGGCTAAATCAGCCCCGCTGCTTTCCACTGTAGGGTGAAGCCCTTTACAGAAAAGTATCAAGTGTTCAGCCGTTTCCTCCTCCTCTCCGCACGCAACGCACAACGTGTATCTCAAGGTACCTTACTCTATATGTCTTAGTCCGCAAAACTCCCGTCCTGGCCTCAAACAACAAAGAGCTTCTCCTGCGATTATCATAGATATTTTCTTTGACAATTTCCTGATTAAAAAACCTGTATGTTCCCACTGCTGATTTCATCAGCATCCCTGTTTTCCACAGAGCTCTCTCAGTTTCTTTCACCTTTCTCTTAACCGATAATTCTGCCGATAGTTCTGCCGCCCTTAAAAGGCACGTAGGGAGTGATAACGTTCGCAGCGATCCTGGCGGAAATTGCCCTCTTTTTGCCTCAATTTTGATGCACAGGCGGCATAGGCGTTTGACACTCTCTATCTTCTAGATTACTCTACTTTTGCGTTTCGCCTGCTTCGAATTAAGCGATGTCGTGTTGGTCTGGATTGAATCTTGGTTGACGGGTTCAGCAGCCGGACGAGATAACCGCACAACCACCACTGCTAGTTACGTCCGGTTGTGACTTCCGAACAACTGTTGCGCTCGTTTAATGCAGGTTTTCTCACAGTGTTGATATCGCGCAGAGCGCTTAGCTCTGGATTTGTGTTGTGCACTGCTTATGCGTATAGAATAAAATTAAAAGCTATCTTTAAGACCAGTAGGCTCTTGAATCGTTGTAACTTGCCGTGGTGTCAAATTAGTGGATCTTCCTGCTAATGAGAAGAGCACGCGGACTCGATTCGGTTCGCCACGGCCACATTTCAATCAGGAAGCCTTTTCTAATTTGTCTATTTGATTCTGCCTTGAGACAGTAATCACTCCCAAAAAAGTACACCCAAACGAAATATGAAACGGCTAATCCGCGAGCAAATCGAATCGATGAAGAGCACTATGAGTCATAGCCCCTGCTTTTCGAAGAATGCTTCTGAAAACAAACGGAGTATAGAAACTGGCTACCGGAGGGCATGAGCTTATCTGAACAAGAATATTGGTGGGTGCCACTGACAAGAAACCATGCTATTTGAGCACTCATAACCAGTGTGTGAAAATCTGCACATAACGAAAAGCTGCCTTCCACAGAAGGAATACAAAGACAGGTCCAATTATAGGCAGACATCCTGCAGTTGGAGAGATTTAACCACAGGATGTCATGTGGATGTTCACCTAGCAAGTATCGGATCTTTACGTCTAGTGGACATCCCTCGTCTCAGCAGGCTGCTCCGTGTGACAATCCATGGCCAATTGAAAAAGTATGCCCGACTTCAACGTCCATGAGACCTTCTCTTGACCACTATTTTCTTTGTGCCGACCATCCGTCGGACTTAAAAAGACGGATGTCGGAATGTTCGCTGCCAGGCATACGTTGGATGCATAACGGATTTTTATGGCCCAATAGGTTGTTAGCAAATACTGCGTTGTATACGCGTATGCACTTCTAGTACAAGGAAATCGTCTTTCATAGGCTTAATTGGCATCTGTACACCCTCATGGTCCTGCAAGCATATTTTACAGCATGGAAAGTTGTATTCTCATTTTCACTGTGCATTGCAGCAACCACAAAATTCGTGCAATGACAACAGCTCTTTTGTGTGGCTACTGTGGATACATATCGTTGTAATCTAAATTACTTTTGTGACAGAACTCTAATAACAGTGACTGAATGTGCTGGTAAACCGCTTATGCAGTGGAGCAAACAACATGGTCCTGTGCACGCTGATTTTTCTTCGACTAGTTCGTGGCGCCACACAAGCGTGGTATGGGTTTCGTGAAAATCACCAATACACCTACATCCTGTCGCATGATGAGATGTCTATAGAGATGCTGAATTCATGAGTACCAAAGATAGAGAAGTCGGCAGTTGGGTAGAAACTATGGCACAGGTTCGAGAGCAACAAGGAGAAAACTATTTGTAGAAAAAAATCTAAGAATCGCAAGTGCCTGTGATGCCCCCTATAAAGGGCTCTTTTCAGAATGGACAGCAGGTACCACACACGGAATAGGAACAAACGAATTTAATACAGAACTGGGTGCCCCTGCTCACCAGGAAGTGTTGCGAATGCGTCTGGACGCCACTTCGGTGGTCCAGTTGATTGAGATCGCCATCACTGTGCCAACGTCAATGATGACAGTTTACCCACGGTGAGTTGTGCACGTTGACGTACAAAATTTGCGACCAACCTGAACACTTGAGTATGCTGCTGTGAGGGATCCTCTTGCCAAGCCACCTGTACTAACCTAAAATCAATGCAAAATTGTTCTGCCTGCTTGTTTCTCGATCTCCACTTCATGTCGGCTAGTGGGACACCAGTGAAGCTAGTAATAAGTCTTTCCAAAAAGAAATCTCTACGCCCTCTTATTTTTTGCTTATGCTGTATTTTTAAAATTTCCTTTCCTAATCAAAGACTAATCACTTTTACTACCATGCCACTACTTTTAAAACAATGCTTCTCCTTCACTCACCGTTCTTCTCGCATACCCACAAGTTACTTCCTAAATAACAATTCTATCGAATTTACCACTACTTATAAATACCTCGGGATTCACCTGCAATCAGACTGAACGTGGCATCATCACATTAATTTGACATTAGCATCTGCTAACCGCTCTCCTGGCTTTCTAAAATATAACCTCAAACATGCTACACCACATCCTAAGAAACTTGCCTACATCACTCATTCGCCCGAAAATCAAATATGCATCAGCCAATTCGGACCCTGACCAAGCCTACCACATTGCTAATATTAGGTCCTTGCAAAAGCATGCTGCACGTTGAATTTTTTCAGATTACTCACATATTTCCAGTGTCACTGCCTTAAAAAATCATGCTAAACTAGAACTCCTATCTTACTGCCGGAAATTTTCATGACTAACGCCCTTTCATAAACTTTATCATCATCCATCGCTTCTCCACAATCGTTTCCACTCGTCAGCCTTCTTTCCG
Source organism: Amblyomma americanum (assembly GCF_052857255.1). Taxonomy (NCBI): domain Eukaryota; kingdom Metazoa; phylum Arthropoda; class Arachnida; order Ixodida; family Ixodidae; genus Amblyomma; species Amblyomma americanum. Next base: position 78,967,949 of record NC_135497.1, on the reverse strand, counting down.
CATCTCGACCATCCATTCAAAGTTAAACGCATCACATGCCGTTCATCTGCATCTGCATCTATGCTCTAGTGGAATAACCTACCAGCACACATCATAGCCATTGAACCTAACGCGTCTAAATTTCATGACTATGCGTAGTGACATTGGCACTTAAAAACAAAATTTTTTTTTTAGCCTTGTACAGTTCCGATTGTTTCTTACTCTTTTTGTATCCATTGGTTTCTCACTGGTTGTCGTGCCCTAATATTGTTTCGCCTATCTACAATTAGTATTACAATGTCCATTAAGATTATTGTTTCTTGTTTTGTTTTTTTTCCTGTTCTTAGGCATTTAAATTTTACTATTTTTTATTAAAAAAACTGACAGGATGGTTATCATAGCTTAACACGAGATTCAGTGACAGCTGTTACGGTATTTGTACTTTACGATATGTTATGGTAGAGAACGAGAGCAACCTCACACCTGTATAGTTCTAGGGCGCTCTTGTTAGTTTACCACACAGAGACCTTTTTCATCTAGGTCTGCTCTCCAGTCCATTGCTCTAGAGGTGCAGCGCCGCCGATGATCTTCACCTTGGGTGGCGCGTTTCGCAGCAGCTATCGCAGATGAACCATGCTACATTCCTACGCTCTCGCCATACCCTTCCACAATAACCACATTCCAGATGGTTACCGTGGTACGCTTTCCTACATTCTCTTCATAACCTCTTCTCGCTGTACCCTCCTTCCATGGCAACCGTCCGTCTTCTGAAGTAACTGCCCTCTGGTTGGTTCCCAGGGCAACGACCTACCAGTTGCGCCTTCTCACGCTCTCGCCTTACCCTTTCCACAGTAATGACCGTCCTGTTCGAGATTTCTCGGCTCACGCCACACCCTCCTTCTTTCACGGTAATCGCCTTTCGGACAGTTACCATTGTAACCATCCTCTGGCTACGCCATCGTATGCTCTCGCCATAAAGCCTTCTTCCATGGTGACCGTCTTTGTCCTTACAAGCTAACTATGCTCCAAGTAGTTTCTGTGGCAACCACCGTCCGGTTGCGCCTTCTTGCGCTCTCACCATGCACTCCTTCCAAGGCAACCATCCTCAAGTTGGGGATTCTTTTGCTCACCCAATATCCTCCTCTTTCAATAGTAACCACCCTCCAGATGGTTCTTGTGTCAACCACTCACTAGTACGCATTTCTCCGCTCATGTGATATACCTTCCTTGCACGGTAACCACCCTCCGAGTGGTTACCATGGCAACGCACCTACCGGTACACCGATGACAGACAACGACATCCTAATACAGCACGAAACCCAGGAATGGGCACTTAACAGCTCACTGTAAAACTGGCAACCAGCAGGTGTAAAACATTAAGGCAGCTTAATCAGAACACACTCGGAACCAGCGGACCTCAAGCAAGGAGACTAGTATTAGTAAGCATTACCGGCGTGCAGAAAAGCACAGAGTTCAAGCAATTATAACATTAGTATGTATTATCACTCGTCTTTTGTCTCTCTCTTGTCCTCGTTTGTCTAGCATCAAGTCCACCTGCAATTAATGACTTACCAACTGGCCCAAAACTCCACTTTGCTGAAGTTCATATGTATATATTTTGCCCTAATGAAAAGCACTGGCTTCCAGATCAGGAGTTTCAAGTGAGGTGGAAAAACTGTTAATGTGCCCATCTTGAAGATGCCTCCTGTGGTTGAAACTGCAGCATGGCATGCAGTGGTGTCAAGAATTGAACCAATTTGGTGGCTGCTTCATATACAGCAACATGAAGCAAAAAAAGTATTAAGATGTTTTTACTGTGTTCTATGCCTAGAGATCAGTGCATAATTGAAGTCACACATATTTATAGCAACACAGGTTTTGCTGGAAGAAGGTAATGTAGCATTTTATTCGAAGAACACATCAACAAGAATACTGCAACAAATATTATGTTTACAGTATTCTGACACGTGTTTATTATACCACTTTCAACAATCTTAATAACTACACTTCCATTGCATGCAGCTATTAATATGACCGATGATGTACACAGAACTCTAAATGGCAAAAAACAAATCACAGTGCAAATGCACATGCACTCTGCTTTGGGCAAATGCTTGCTGTTGTGCATGACACATCAAATTTTGTTCATTCCCAAGTGGAAATTTTGCAAGTGGGACCACTTAAAGCGGGTTATTGGACAGGGACCACTTCAGCGAGTGGGACCACTTGACATACAGGATCATTTGGAACTTCCCAGTTTAAAAAAAAACATTGGAACTTTCAATTAGAACCATGCAACTAGATATTTCAGATGGTTCAAACTGGGTTTTGAAACTAGTTCCGATTATACCTTTAATCAACTTACAAAACGAAAACTGAGGACTGCAGGGCAGTGCTGAGCCTGGTGCCAACTATTCACAGGAGAATGGAAACTGTGAGAATTGCATACGCTGTCACGGAAATCAAGGCACACACACAAGAAACACATACTACATTCGGACACTAATAATGTTAGCTGATGTATACAGATCCACCAGAACACTTCTGCTCCTATATATATATATATATATATATATATACACACACACACACACACACACACACACACACCATTTATGAGACTCTTATACTGGGGTCAGTGGCGCTTGCCTACCTATTGAGCGCAGTTATTTCATATAATTTTGACCACAGTGATTGAGCAAATGATGAATACAATTAGTAGGTTAAGCTGCAGATAGCTGTTATTTTAAGAATCGTATTATAGTTCTGCCTTGTTTGTTGAATATGCAAGTACTCACATAGACTGTAGTTCCACTTAATGCACAGCTATGGCCACATGCAGACTAGTATTCCCACATTGCGAACCACTTGCTTTCGAATGGCACCACTTGAAAGCAAGTGGGACCATTTGTAAAAACCACTTGCTTAAATGGCACCACTTGAAAGCAAGAGGGACCATTTGCAAAACCACCTGCTTTGAAGTGGCACCACTTGAAAGCAAGTAGGACCATCTGTCACTTGTTTTGAAGTGGTACCACTTGAAAACAAGTGGTAGCATTTGGAATCCCACTTCATATTTTTACCGGGGTTACAACATAGAAATCAGTGCTGAAATTAGTAAATCCAAATTACAGAAAATGTACACATATTTAGGGAGCTTTCAGACCTGCTAAAACTGGGTGCTTCTACTACTAGGCACAAATCAGTCCAAACAGCTGCAAGTCCAACTGTCACATGAGATCAGATGAACTATTTAAGTCTGCAGAGTAAGTATTACCCTGGTCCGACTCGAAAAAAAAAACAAGAGGCACATTCAAAATTTTGGAAACCAGTATACTAGCAAAATATGTTGAAAGTGCTGCAAAATTGAGGAAATCCTACCAAAAAGCAGACCCTGTCCAAAAAATGCTTGGCATGCAAGTTCATGAACCAGGCTACTATCATCAAGAAAATCTAATTGTATAGTAAAAATGCAAACTATTAAGTTGTTAAACCCACCATCACCTCAGGAATTATGAACGAGTGACTTGCTGTTATCGTTTTGCAAAAATTAACAGTACACGCAAGTAATCATGTGCTTTCGCTCAAAACGACTGCAGTGCAGTCAGCATATGAGATGCAAAAATCTTTTCAGATCCACTGAAGGTGGCTTAACACAGTGCCATGACAAAATACAGAAAAATATTACTGAAATATTGCTTTGCCACGTGCTATTAAAGTTCGGATAGTCTTTCGGAGTGCACTGCTACCATATACGTGATCCACTAACGTTCAAAAATGAATTGACCACCTTTATGCAGTCCTGCTACGTATAATGCATTTACGATGTGCAAGTTGTGTTTGCACAGTGCCACCAACTATTGTTTACCGTTTCTTTGTGTATCAATTTTAAATGTTTTTCTTTCATACAAAATTCGATTTGCAAAATCAGGCCACTAATTAGTGAGCAATTACTCATTAGCAGCCAAATGAATGCTGCAAACAACTACAAAAGAATGCTGTACAGCTTTCTCAGAAAGTTTGCAGATAAAGGAAAATTTGTCTGGTCCACCTTCGAGGTTTCCCCACATACACTGCACCCACTTCGAGTCGGCAAATTCAGGCTCGTTCTGCCGAGTGCTAGCTGTCCTGGTTGGCTTAGTTGGAAGAACTGCCCCAAACAAGTTTTTGACTTGTGTTTGAGCCCTTGACCAGGGTTTATTTTCCTTCTATTGCAAAATTCCTGAGAAAGCTTTAGAGCTTTTCCAGTTTAGCATTATGGCTGCACACTCAGATCGATTGTAATGAGCAATTACTCCTCTAACTGAAGCCTAATCCACATAAGCAGTTTGTCCCTAAATAAATTGAAATTTTAGCCAGTACAAACTAATTCTTCTATAATACAGCTGAAAATTACATGTAGTAACCGAAAAATATTCTAAACTGCAAAATGACGTGTTCACAAACAAGACTAAAAAAATTTGTGTGAAAGAGCGATTGGCTTCCAGTTTTGAAACAGACAGTTTTCTAGAAATGCATTGTTTAAATAAGGCAGCCCCTCTAACCAATTTGCCCTGCACAGTGGCACAGAACTTGGGTAGATGACCATGACCTGCATATCACAAAGCCCGTAGTCTGTACAGTGCTTTTTTTCACATTAAAGGGTTAGTGAACCCGATTTAGACATCCACCAAGGTAGCTCAAAATCGCACAATTGCTTTTACAGTGTTGTCAGGAAATAAAAAAGAGGTACCTTTGTGGGGAGCTTACATCTCACATACTTCATCCTGTAGCAAAACATCCTGTAGTTCGAAGAGTTACCTTTCTCACCAAGAGAAAAAATAATGAGTAAACAAGGTAAAGAGGTAAGCAAGCATCAACACTGTATGTGTATTTGCATGAAAACAAGTAATGCTAAACAAATTATGTACAGCTATTCAAAGTGAACATTTGGATTATGAACTTTATCGCTCAAAAGAAGACAGTAAAAGAAGAAGTGTAATGCCGCGAATATTTGCAGTGTGTTTGTTTTTCAAATCTGCCGCCACATAACTTTATCGCTTTGTTTGCTACACAAGACGCGACTAGATTTATCTCGATTGATCGCAGCCAGGCAGAGGTGATTTTACGTTGTTCCGGAATGTTCTAGTAACTTTGCGCTCTTTATCTCGAAAGTTCGCTATCAGCTTTAAATTGAGCATGGCCGACAGCGGCCGGCATTCTGTTCGACGACCGCCGAGCACGCTTGTCACTTCGCCGCCGCCGAGTGATTCAGTCCATTTTCGGTGCAAGTCAGCCCAATAAACAGTTCTTTTAGAAGACCCTTTCGTCCGTCTTCATCGCTGCTTCGACTGCCGTCAACACTACGTGACAATATACATGCTGGTGTGACACTAGACCAAGTCCAAGCATTAAAAATTATGAATCGAGATGGCCAGGTCCACTTGCCCAGATTTCTCCATTGATATTTTCCCACACCTAAGCAGCACCAACAAAACTGCTTTAAGTAGATCAGAAGTTTCATTGCTTTTAGCAGAAGCTGCAATTGTGGCAACATAGTGAAAGAGTGCTCATGGATAGGCCTAGTAGAAATTTTAATTATAAAAGGGGGAGTTCATTTTAAACACAAGCAACCTGCAATGTTCAGTGCAGTCAGGTGTAACCATTAATACTAACCGTGGCTGCTACTGTTTGTGATTTGCAGTAAAACTTGCCTTCTCTTGAGTCTGATGTTCTGGAGATATCCTGTACCTTGCATTCAGGAAACCTTTCCGGTGCGTGCTTCAGCAGAAAATTTAATAAGATTTGCAGTAGTTGTGCTTCCTTGCAAAAACTGCCCTGAAGCAGTTTAAATTAAGGAACATATCTTGTTAGAATACCGAGCATAAACTGCATAAGCACATTTTACTGGGGCAGTAGAGCGTTACTAGCAACAAAGTAGAAATGCTTATAATAAGAACCCTTTTAGAATAGTAATGTCGCAAAGCAACATGGACAGTTGAAATAATGACATTCACATGCTGAAACTCTACTGTCAGCTACGAGGGAAAGCATAGCGGCAGCTGCAAATGAGCTTTAACTAAATGTGGCTTTTTGCAGCCTGCAGCCACCTAGACCAACCGACTCAACAAAAAAATGCTAGTGCTTTGGCTATAAAACTACAAAGCTCATGACAAATTATGTGACCTATAGTGCCTTTGCAGTGATGTTTTCAGCAGAAAATTTAAGTTCAAATAAAGGGGAGGAGGGCACTAGACCCTCAGCATGGCCTGAGGTACATTACAGTTTCCTACTATAGCCATATAAAATTTTATCTTGTTAGGCATTTTTTCCTGAATTGTGCAGTATCTGGCTTACCTATTAGTGATATAAGTGATGTGCTAGTTTCCGAGCGTGAAGAGTTACTTTTCTTTTTTACCCAAGAAAACTTTGATGCTAGCACATCACTAAACATGTTTTTTTTTTGGCTGAGGTTGCATTATTCCTGAAAGCTGGACAAAAATGTTCCTGTAATGAAAGCACGTATTGTCTTAAAGGAATGCACCTCTCAGTACATAAACAGAAGTAAAACATTTTACCAAATACAACACACTGGCTATGTGAATGGAACAGAAACCTTGAAAAGGTAGTAAGGCACAAGCACAACAAACAAATCATGGCCACAAAAAAGTTTTGTTATGACTCTGTGTCATAATCACGCTACACGGAAAATGAGCAGTTTTTTATTCCTAACGTGGCACAAAAAAGGCAAAACACAGCAAACGAAAGGTTATATGCTCTTAAGTCTTAACGCAAAAGAATTAGACTGCATGTTTCAGGGCATCCTTCTCTATAAATTTGCTATTGAAGCCAACTCAAACTGCCAATTTTGTAAAGATTTCTTATCACGGGTTGCTCACTGTTTTATTTGATCCCGAAACCACATTTACTTGATTGGAAAAATCGCAACTCCTAATGCACAATGTATGCAAACGCAATGAATGACGAAATTTGGTTCCATAATATTTGGCGAAACAAACCGCGAGTGTCAAGCCAGCAAAGCAAGAAAAACTGCTGAGCCACTTTGATTTATTAATGTTAAAAAATTCACTGCTTCCACAGTGCTTCGTAATGCAGGGAAATGCCACTAACTTGCGGTCAGCTCAAAACCTGTGTTCTTCCTGCAAATACAGCTTGTAGAGTTTTAGCGTTCTTTAATAATGCAACTGCTGCAGTATTCCATGACATACTTGATCCAAACTATATTATAATTGTTAGGAAATGCAGTAAACTCCATTTGTTAAATGCAACTATATCTGTATTTAAAAAGATTTGCTGCTGTACTCACAGACAACTTTTTTTTTTTTTTGGCAGTGCAGCAGAGGCTAGGCGAAAGGGAGACGAACCTTTGCCCCTGTGTTGTGGGGGGGGGGGGGTCAGTTTTTCGTGTTTCGGGCTAAGGGTGTGGTGGGATAAAACAGACGAAGTTGTTGAGACGGCGCTGGGTCGCCAGGGCTGAGGAGCCCACTCCGCTTGGACCGGGGACAATGCCATTCTCCTTCCCTTTCCTGCCTAGCCTCTGTTGCTTTGCCAGAATAAGTTGTCCCCAAGGTCTTTTTCTCACAAAGTAAAGGACACTGATTAGAGCAAAACCTTTTGGCACAGAACGAAAAGATGCAACAAATTGTACAATAATAAGGGACACATCTTTTTCTGTCAAAGATTTTAAATATGTGGTATGAATCCATTGTGCACATTCAAACCTTTCACACTTGCTATTAGTGGGAAGGAAACCTACTGGTAGCAGCAGCAAAGGTTTACAGGAACCGTTTCGTCCAAGTCCAAGCATTAAAAATTATGAATCGAGATGGCTAGGTCAACTTGCCCAGATTTCTCCATTGATATTTTCCCACACCTAAGCAGCACCAACAAAACTGCTTTAAGTGGGAACCGTTTCGTCCAAGTCCAAGCATTAAAAATTATGAATAGAGATGGCCAGGTCAACATGAAACAGCAGAGCGTTTTGGCGCGAACAACCCGGCGCCAACACGCTCTGCTGTTTCAATTTCTTTTCACCGCGCTTTTACTTCAGCGATAGCAAAAAGACCCTAGACTAGTCCATGATACATTCTAGGACGACTCTGTCTTTTTGTACCACCCAGGTAAGAGCGCGATGAAAATAAATGCCAACAGCGGGGCGTATTGATACCGGGTTGTGTTTATTTCCATCGAGGTAGTACACCCTCATGTGGCCACAGTATGTACAGTATAGTATCTTTCCCACATGCTCTAAATTCTGACGGAAGCTTAACGGGTTGTTTGTTGAACTCCTGAACTGAACAGTCTCCTGACAAGAATATAGCTACTGATATCTGCATGGCCCAGAAGCACATCACACACCTTATTCAGCATTTCTTCATGCCAGTCTGCAACTTTGAATGAATGACATTTATCGAACTCTCAAGGCATGTTCCTTGCATCCTGAAGTAGTAAGACAAACAGCCAATACACAAAGTGTAGAATTTTAAAATCTGAATATGTGTTCATAATGTCCTAAACGAAAAAGCAGTACATTCAGTAGTCATGCCTGTGAACAATTTAGTTTCCAAGCACAATTAAATATTCAGTTTCTGAGGAAAACAGCTAATAAAACTGAATTGTAAATAATGACAAAGACAAGCAGAAGGAGATCTAATGATTAGGATTGATTTTTTTAGACATTAGTGAGCGATATGTAAAAATTAGAGCAAAACAGCAACTTGAAATGCAACATATTGGTTGCCATAGTCTTAAAGGGACACTACGGACAAATTTAAGTTGAATTGCATTAACGTGATTGCAGGCCTCTATGTTGGTATGTGGCAGGTTGGTATGTGGTCATGGTTGTTTCCTAAGTGACATGGCACATACAAGTGCTTGCATTATGCTGTCTTCTTTATTGTCATATTTTTGCACTCATTAACTATGAAATTTAAGTTGGCCTGCATCTACAGCACACTGCATTCTAATCACAAAGAGACCACTCCCACCAAACACAGAGCTTTTATAACCTAGAAAAAGCGAAAACTAAATTCAGATGTTGCCATCATTCTTATTTCGCAATTAAAAAAACATGCATCGGCACCAATTTTCGGGCACAGAGCTCATGGGGTAGACTGTATTGCCATCCACTTTGAAGCAGCAGTAACCAGTCCCTTACGGTATGGACGTAAAGAATTTGAAGAGTGCAGCAACAATATTAAATCAAATTTTCTCATCGATGAATGGTTCTTTTGCTGGCAAAACGACATATACATAGCCAGAAAGAGTTAGACAATCAGTTTTCACTCCAAACAATAACTGGGGGAAGGTGTTCAAATTCATGTTCTCGAGGTTAGGCATTATGTTCTGCTTCAGCTTCGGCAGATGTCGAAACACCTCCTCGCCGGGTTACTGCAAACCAGTTCCGCTGCTACTTCCATCGCACTGGCGTGGGGTGCACACGACAGCCCAGCGAGCAAGTTGTAGACACCCAGGGGTTTTCCGAGAATGGTAGCTAAAAGAATTTTGTACTTCAAAATGAGCATACAGCGTAGATAGCATGAACCAGTTCCACTGCTACTTCCATCGCACTGGCGTGGGGTGCACACGACAGCCCAGCGAGCAAGTTGTAGACACTCAGGGGTTTGCCGAGAATGGTAGCTAAAAGAATTTTGTACTTCAAAATGAGCATACAGCGTAGATAGCATGAACCAGTCCCGCACAGAGTTGCACACCTATCAAATGGGCCGTCGACCACCCAATCAGGGATTTTGCTCGCATGAAACAGCTTTTTAACTGGCAAGACAAAGCAATAAATCACTGCACGCGACTCCGATCCGCATTCCAAGGCATCATGCAAGATTTTATGTACTTTTCAGTGTACTGAGCTATGGAAAGGAAAATGATAGGGGTAATGTTACAACTGGAAGAGAACAGCATAGGGTAGAGAACAGATGTAGTTAATGATATACTAGCAAAAATCAGGATGTGGACATGGCAGAGCATACAATGCAAAGGGAAGATAATTGATGGTCTCTTAAGCCACTGGAATAGATTCCAAGATGTAGCCGATTGCGGCAGGCTGTCAGGTGGATGGATGAGATTAGGAAGTTTGCAAAGATACGGTGACTGCAGCTGGTGCAGGACAAGGTTAACAGAGGTCAGTGGAAGAGGCCTTTGCCTTGTACTGGACATAGATTGACAATGATGATGTCAAATGAGTGTAGCTATTGTATACCATTTCAAAAATATGCAAACTAGGAATCAATATAATTTTATTGCACTAGTCATACAAAGTGGTGTGTATACAAACATGTGCCTTATTCGCAAACTTTTTATAACCTTCAAGAACTGCAGGGTGCCTTTTCCACAGTGGTGCAAAAGACAGAATAAAGTTTTTCATGGTGTGTAACAGATAACTGAAGAGGTGAAAGAAAATAACAAGCACTGCAGTAAACGATGGACAAAGTAGTGGCGTTGCACTTTCGACGCACTACACAACTTAGAATGGTATGAAGGCAAACAGCCTCGCAATACTCTCGTGCTACAAGATAAACAACCAAAAATTAAAAAAAAGAATGCAGTCTGCGGCAAGCACTGCCTTGCCAAAAGTTTGTAATACTCAGCTTTTTGGGTGTCTGCCCTTTGTGTGTTATATATTTGTCATCAAAACATTCAGTAATTTTATGACACATCAGCCTAGACAGGCAACTGGCACAACTGTACACATTGCAATCTAACAATGCTTTAATGAGTCTTTCAGCCTTTGCAGTAGCTGTGGCAACAAACCAATGTGTTTGTCTGCACATTTTATAACACATGCATCATACTGGTTCTTGAACTTCACAGCTTCTGCTTCTGTGGTCTGTGGGTCCATTTGGTCCCGCACATCGTTCTCGCATTGCACAACACACATTCGAACGCGTTCCTGGAATATAAAAAAATGCACATGGACTTAGACAAAAGCACACAGCACTTTAATGCTAAGTACTTTTTGTGTTATTCTTTGTTCACTTAGACATTGCAGCCAACTATGTAATGCCTACTCACAGCTGTAGGGCAGCTGAAAAACCTTAGCATCATGAAAAAAGCATTACACAGGGTATAATGAACCAAGATGTAAAGCCTGCAGCTTGTCAGGTTCTTGCTTACTAGGCACTTGTGTTTTGGACTCTGTACACCTGGCCTTAAATATAGGAAAGCTGTCTGCCTTAGTCTGTGTCCTTGTGTTTTTTGCACTTTTACGTTCAGAATAGGAAAGCTCACAAAGATAGCAAAAGGAAATGAACTCTGATACCAACAGACCTGAAAGTTCCCAAGTTCACCTTCAACCTTACTTTGAGCTTTCTCAATCGGCTCAGAGCAATTCATGATGCACGCACGGGTTCTTTCCCTGGACAGGCTGGAGTCATCGCAGCACTTAACAGCACACCTGTGCACATTGCCCTGGAAGAATTTCGGAACGCATCAGCCGAATATCTTAATCGGACCCTCCTCATGAAGTGAACTGCTATGCGTAAAAAAAATGAGCGTCCTTCGAAATGCAGCTGTAGCTAAATTTTCGTGACCTACAAATATGTGAAAAAGGTTATACAAATTTCTTTTCATGTTATGTTGCTGCAACTAAAATGCAATAAAATGAGCAGATTCTTTAAGTACAATCTTATTGCTCCCTCGTCCCCTCGCCACTCTCGTCCATAGCGGATGCAGTACATCCTGCATTATCGCGAGTGCCACAGAGGTACGTGGTCGAGCGGTGAGGGCGGTAGCTGTGCGAGAACCCTCTTATGCTACATGTGGCGCTGGTGAACACTCTCAAGGTTCGCTTACACTACACATAAATATCCCCAAAAGCAGAACATTGGACAGCAGTCGCCGTAGCTCAGTTGGTAGAGCACCGACCGCGAAATTCGGAAGTCGTGGGTTCGGATCACACCGGCGGCATGTGGATGTTGTTTCCTCTCCTTTTATTAATCTCCTATTGATGAGAAATGACAAATTAAAAAAAAAAATCTCCTATGCTCCTCGGATTCCGTGGCTGTTGGCTTCCGTCATGTTTGCCGTAGCGAGCACCTCTTTTCCCTTCACTTGTATGCTTAACATACAAGTGAAGAAATCAAGGATGCAAAGTCTTCACGAAATGACTTGCCACATCGAAGCGGGGGATTATTTTCAATGAAAACAGAATTCTGCTATTCGTGAGCTCTCACCGCATTCTAACAGACTCGGGCATCAGCCTATTGCAGCTAGACGACGGTTCCTGGACGCACGCTTTACTTTTAAAGTACTTTATATGCTACGTTAGCTACAAGCCCAAATATCCGAACCCCTGGGACTGTATGGAAGCAGGACACAGCATACATTCATATTGTGGACCAGTGCAAAACGGGCAATGGACTTAGAAAAGAGAAGACACGGGCGCTGTCTAGCAACTAAACTAGCAGTGCCGTTTCAGGACACTGCTGCCACACCAGAAAGGAAGGCAGTGCTGAATAAATTGAAACCTTCGCTAGTATACACTCATAGAGGGGAAGCCACACATGCTGCAGCCTGGTGCTAATACAAGTTGCAAGGACTAGGGTACCTGCCATGAACTCCAAATCTTCCGAAGGCAATTTGATCATTTTCAGAGAGATTACTCTGCTGAATAAAGCAAGTAAATGCTTTTGGGTACTTCACTCGTCAAAGGCACCAAAATAACCTTATGCTGATGATTTATTTTATTCTAGTTTCACCTTATACTGTAAATTGCAGTTCGTCATTGGCTCAAGGACCGCAATGCCCAGGTTCGCAATTTGGCACAGAGAGTGAAAAGTGTACACTAGAATCGAATGAATAGAGATTTTATATTACACTGGTCCCTCATAACTCTGCAACAATCAAGGTGCTATGTACACTATGGTGTATGTGCCTGTGAAAATAAAAAGATGGTCATTATTGCAAAGCAAGTTAATTAGCTTCCTTTAGACCTCCATACCTTATTAATGTAATGAGGAGAAAAATTCCCCCGTCGGCCCCCGATAACAGTGAGCGGCGCCTGAAAGGGATAAGTTGCATCTCGTCTGGTGCTGCCCACAGTGCACAGCTAGTGACACAAACTCGTTATGCTAGTAATAGTAGTAGTAATGGATAGTTCGCACAAATTTTCTTTCAGAAGATAATGCACACCACAAACTTCCGCCTGCATGGCTACTCGGTTATGTTTTGCTTTAAAACGACAATTCTTTCACCTACAACAGCCTCGTCGAAAGCCAGCACACTCGCAATGACACTTCACGTGCTGCCGGCTCACCTACAGCATGAAACACCATACCGACAACTATCAATAATGCAAGCACTGGGCCAATCGAAATGAGAAAGAGACTGTAGTGACAGACAGCATTCATGTCTCTTTGAACGTAAAGTTACGTAGCAATATCAGCTTTCACAGGCTGGCGAATAAAAATTCAGTTACCAAGATTCTACGGAGATGAGTGCCTTCGAGTTCGTTGACCATGTTGTCAATGGCAGTTTGGACACGACGAGCAGCTTCTTCCGCCATTGCGCAACCTCGGTCTCTTTAACAACTTCTTCCAGCTCAACTACACTGCGCAATGTGCAGTAGCGTGGTAGCGTACGGTTCCGTTGAAAGCACCCCAACAGCCACTTTTGACTCGTGGGCGCACACGGGCAAAGGTTGTCTCTTTTTTGCCGCCTAAATCCATGCCAACGTTATCCAAGCCAATCCAAGCGGTCCAAATTTAAAAATAATGAGATAAATGCAGGAAATTTAGCCTTAGTTGCTCTTACTCATAAACAAGTTACCATTTGTGAGAAGTTGACAAAGGTATGTTGAGTAGTACTTGTATTTGGGCGTGTTGGTTCATATCTTTTCAGGTGGACACAGGGGCGCAACAAAAACACACGGACATAGAAGTAGACAGGGACGAGCGCTCGTCCCTGTCTACTTCTATGTCCGTGTGTTTTTGTTGCGCCCCTGTATGTTGAGTAGATAGCTTGGCACTGTGAAGTATGAAATTAAAAAATCACTGAGAAAGGTGACTTTCCCACTGCTTTTTCCAGGTGTCCAGCAAAGAAAATGCAGGAAAGGAATTATCTTGTTAGGCTTGTTTGCATCAGTGTCCATGTTATTCCGACAAAAATATGTGCCCCCCCCCCCCCCCCCCCCAACGGTCTCTGAGAATTTTCATCCTGTACATTGTCCGAGCACAAAGACTCCATTTTAATGAAGTCTAAATGCACTGAACTTAGGTGTGGAACCATTGTCCATATAACTGATGGTAGAGGAGAGGTTAGGAAGAAGGGATGCTTGATAACACGAAACAAAACGAACAAGGGTTGAGGTGGAGCCTCAGTCTGCTAGGCTACATTTTTATTGAGTGAACTGAAGCTCCCTCTCAATTCTTGCTCACTTTCTTATATATATATATATATATATATATATATATATATATATATATATATATATATATATATATAGTATTGTGCGTTTTTATCGCTGACAATTTCAAAAATTTCCCCGCCTCAACCGCTGGCTCGTTTGCGGTAAAACTGCACACAGAGCTTGCGTATTATGGTAACTTTTGTATCGTAGCAAGTTTTACAATGGTACTTACTTAGTTCAGGCGCACATGATGCGAAAACGTAAGCGTCTACGAGAGATCGGCGAGCCAAAACCCGCAGACGACGCTTTTTCGCTGAAAACCGGTGGTGGCGCCATCTGTTTTCGGCTGCGGAAAGCGTAACGACTAGGCCGCCGAGGCGAGCGTTGCAAGGAGCGCGGGCCCTTTGAATATGCCGTTCGGCATTTGAGTCTGCTTCAACTGAAGCGCTTACAACATTTTCGGCTAATTGAGCGGAAAAATATCAAAACAACTGATTTAAAGAGGCTTTACCTTAATAAGAATATTGTTTGATCTCTTCTTCTGCCGAGTGGCTTATCCGTGGCAAATGCCGAACGGCATATTCAAAGGGCCCGCGCTCCTTGCAACGCTCACCTCGGAGGCCTAGTCGTGACGCTTTCCGCTACCGAAAACAGATGGCGCCACTGCCGGTTCTCAGCGAAAAAGCGTCGTCTGTGGGTTTTGGCTCGCCGATCTCTTGTAGACGCTTACGCTTTCGCATCATGTGCGCCTGAACTAAGTAAGTACCATTGTCAAACTTGCTACGATACAAAAGTTACCATAATACGCAAGCTCTGTGTGCAGTTTCACCGCAAACGAGCCAGCGGTTGAGGCGGGGAAATTTTTGAGTGTCAGCGATAAAAACGCACAATACTGTATAATTCATATAGCGGAGCTCAACTGTAGCGATTTCTTTAAAATATGCACACATTTAATAGGCTGATGCTGTACTTTAGGGGAATAACGGGAGCCAGAGTGCAGGCACAGAACAATAACCGGCGGGAGGCGCGTTGTTGTCCTGCGCCTGCGCACTGACCCCCCCCCCCCCCCCCCACGCTATTCCCCTATGTCACTAACCGATACCGTCACCCTATTAAAGTCTATATATATATATATATATATATATATATATATATATATATATATATATATATATATATATATATATATATATATATATATATAACATGGATTTCAAAAAATTGGACTTTTCAGGATTATTGAACGTTGGATAGAAAATACCTTGCTCTAAAGCTCATTCACACTGCCCTCTCTGTGTTGTATCGTAACAATGTGACGACACCCCTCGTTAAAATAATGACCTGATTGACGGAGTTCTGTTCGTAGGAAAGGTTTTACCTTAATAAATTAATTACGATATACCGTAACTGCACTGCTGTGGTTTAATTATAAACATCTTGTTAAGGTACCTACCGCTACTGAGAGCAGACCGATTTATGTAGATGCCATGGTGCACTCTTCGATTGTGGAATGCATATTAGCGATTGCCCGCCGCGGTGGCTAGGGCGCTCGGCTAATGGGCCGGAGGACCCGGGTTCAATTCCGGCCGCGGCTGCCGCGTTACTGTGTAGACGAAACGTGAAATGCGCCCATGTGTTGTGCGATGTGGGTGCACGTTAAGAAAATCCTATGTGGTCTAAATTAACCCGGAGCTTGCTCTCTATTTTGTTTCAGCGCGCCCACAGTTGAATGATCAAGTTTACACGTAGTCATATGAATTAACTGAAGGCGTACTCACATGCATTTCGCTTCCAGCGGCTCGCGTCTGTCAAGATGTTTGATTTGCAGCCCAGAAGTGTGAGAAGCTGCTCTGAAATTGCTTATCAACGGACTAACTAACTGCCCGCGAAAAAGCGAAGAGCACCGGATTGGCTTAGCATGCCAGTGTCAGTATATTGACGTCCATTGCGATCCGAACTATGGGGCTTGGAACAAGAACTTGAAATAATTGTTGGCGAGAAAAGTACGGTGGGCGGAACCGTCCCATGCATCCAGGAGAGTGAATGCTCCAGACTTGCACTGGTTTAAAATTATTGGACGTCTAAAAGAGGACATCCCTAGGACCTCTGCTGGCTCAACAAGTGAGGAAGTTGTCAGGAAAGGACGCCCTGTGGGCAACCCATAAGTGTCCAAAGTGGGGGACGGACGTTCAGATCTGAACCGGATGACACGCTTTCTTTCTTACCTCTTGTTTATTCCTTTACAGAGCCGAGAAACGAGACTGGTTAGACTCACACGAAGCTGTCACTGTTGACAAACAATAAGCTCAAGCTAGTTATCGGGAAATTTCACTCGCGCCAGCAAATGCATCCAAGGCGGACGAAAAGCGCGCTCGGCTGAGAAAGGGTAGTAGTGGCTCTCTTTGCTTTTAGTTTGTTTTGCAAAAGAAAAACAGTGTATGCGCGTGTGTACGACGCAAGGCACAAAAAAAAAAACGCCGAATGAAGCTGTTTTCTAACGCGGTGACGCTGTCGGGAAGCGCGCATTTCACTGCTCCTTTTGCTGCCTCACACGACAGCGGACAAGGGCTTCTAGTGCGCGTCGCCTTCGATGCACAGTGCTTCTAGCTTAATTGGCACATGTCCCACACACGATTTCACTCCGCCAAGTTTTTGTCGTTGTACAAAACCATTTCGTCAATGTATGCAGTCACCACAGTTCGCTGACAACTTGGTTGCCGCGTTACGGCTTCGGGATATTTGGGGGAATGAGTAATGGACGCAGGATGTGGAATGAATTTGGACCGTCTGAAAACTGAATCGGAAACTACAATACCAAAAACATTGTCAATTCTTTGAAAGAAGCAGCTCTTTGCTGTTAACAAAAGATAAGACAACTTCATAAAACGCGCGCTTCCATATTTGAAACAAATATGCCCAAGTGTAGTTCTGAGCGGCTTTGACTACTTCTTTGTCTCGGACTTTCCAGCGTGTTTGACCAAATGGCATTACAGCGCAAGAGTCAGTATTTATTTAAAGCAACAGCCGTAATTCTTTAAATATTTTTTGCCGCACAAAATGCGAACAGTTCAGAAACGACTCGTCCCAGTGTTGCATGCAGCAATGTGACCTTCCGTTTCTGCTTAACGTGAAGAATTTAAACTTTAAAGCTTACCAACAGTCTCTGTGTTTTGTTAGCAAAAAAAAAGTCTTCAAATGTCATTTGGTGCAACTTTAACTTGCACAAAACTGCAAGCGGTTACGTTGGTCTGGATGTAATTGTTGTTGCTAACATTTCATGTAAAAACATCTCAAAACTAGCAGACTTCTGTGCGCGTTAACGCTAACAACAATGTCTGACAATTATAAATATTTGAAGCAATCATTAAGTGCCTTTAAATTTTTGCGTTGCATAAAATGCGAAAGAGTTCAAAAACAATTTTTTTCAGTGTTGTATGCTACAAAGTAGTCTACCATTTCTGCTAAAAGTGGAAAATTCTAGCACCAAAATTAACTCAACAATTTCTTTCACATATAAGCACTGAAAGGCGTTTAATGTTATTTAATACAGTTTTAATTTGCAGAAGACAGAAAACTGTTGCATTCAATGTGGGGAACGTTGTTGCTGACATATTGCAAAAAAATTTCATTGTGGCCAGATTTTTCGGTATCATTACTCAAATAACAATACAAACCAAAAATTGATATATCTTTAAAACAATCTCTGCAACTCTTTAAATTTCTGCGCTGCACAAAATAGTAGCATTTGAGAAACAGTTCCCTTCAGTGTTGTGTACAGGATTGTAGCTAAAATTTCTGCTGAAAGTAGAGAATTTCAAATATTAAAACTAACTCGACAATTTATTTTACACGTAAGTAAAGTAAGGCGAATAAGTTGTTTAATGTTAATTAGTGCAGTTTTAATTTGCGCTAGACAGCTAACTTGCATTGGTTATGGAGTTAACATTGCTGCTAGCATGTTATAGAAAAAGGTCTCATTTGGTCATACCTTTTTGTATATTTGACCAAGCAGCAATGTAGAGCAAAAGTTTATATTTATTTCTAGAAATTACTGCTAGCGTTTAAGTTCCTGCGCTGCACGAAATTCGAGCATTTCCAAAACGATTTATTCCAGTGTTGTACACAGCATTATGGCCTCCCATTTTTGCTAGAAGTGGAGAACTTTAAACTACAAAATTCACCCAATTTCTCTTTCATGCTATCAATAAAAATTATCTGAACCTAATTTACGTGAGAAAAAAATATTTAGTTTTTTTTTTCTCGGGTTTATATATTGTACGGTCGAGGTTGGATATAAAAGTGCCTGTGACACTCGCTTTGGCTACGGCTTGTTTTAAAAACTGATAGGTGTTCAACCGTACTGCTCGACTTAGCTGCTCCCTCTGAAGACGCGCCTTTGCGTTTCTGAGCGACTGGAGCGGCATCTGCTGTTAATCGTCAAAACAATATGCTTATTTAGTGGCTGCTAAATATTTTTTTCGCAGAAGCTCATGCGTAGTACATAGTAGCGTTAGCAGGCGGCGCGACGAAATGTTTTTCTTGAGGTAACCCGCAATTGAAGAGAGAAAAACCGCGAACTGTAGCTGTGAGATCCAGAAACCATAGTTCCCCCGAGCAGTGCAACGCAAACATTCGGCGCCTGGGTTTCGGGGGAAGGCAAAACAAGCCGTAAATGTACGCCACAGCGTGGTCGTCGTCTTAGACGACAGGAGAGCAACACCGCGGCATCTTGCTTTTGTATCCAGCTTTTTGCAGCTTCATAACTCTGCGAGTGCCACGTTGCGAGTCGCAGGAACCGTCTCGTCTGCTACTGGCGTCTGCTTGTGCCGTTTCGCGTTGCCCGTCGTCGCTGCAAGGGGCCAGTATGACGGGGGCATGCATTGGCAGCCGTGATAAACGCCTCGAGTGGGTGCCACGTCTGCGCAACTTGGGCGCTACCCTCAGCGATGGCGGAGGAACAAAGCGTTGAATTTTCACTGCGATTCCTCAATTCTTGCATGGTTCGAAGCGCGGATCAATTAATTCTCGTCTCGATACTGTTTCATTGAGAGTAATAGAGTGAATGCGGACATGATTAACAAATCATTACGTAGTGCTTGGTAGCCTGGAAGCGTTATTCGATGTCTCAACTTGTCCCTCCCGACGTCCACTGAAACTTGCAGTCGATTGAAGTAATTGAGCGTAATGCAAATCGAAATTTGAATTTTTGTTTTGATGAAGTGGCGGATGTATCGTGCATCCACGAAGCAGTGGTTTATGCATATCCCAACTGCCCAACAAAGCGTGACGTTCTTTGAGGACATCCACCAGAACGACGCCTCCGGGGGCGTTGTCCTCTCGTATTTATTTTGCTCCGACATATGCCGAAGAGTAGGCATCTGGATGAATGGCCAATGCACGTCGATAAGTGGACGTCTGTTCGTGTGCTCTTTTTTCCTTTTGTTGTTGCGCTGAAGCATAATATGCTCGAAGCGCGGATCAATTAATTCTCGTCTCGATACTGTTTCATTGAGAGTAATAGAGTGAATGCGGACATGATTACAAATCATTACGTAGTGCTTGGTAGCCTGGAAGCGTTATTCGATGTCTCAACTTGTCCCTCCCGACGTCCACTGAAACTTGCAGTCGATTGAAGTAATTGAGCGTAATGCAAATCGAAATTTGAATTTTTGTTTTGATGAAGTGGCGGATGTATCGTGCATCCACGAAGCAGTGGTTTATGCATATCCCAACTGCCCAACAAAGCGTGACGTTCTTTGAGGACATCCACCAGAACGACGCCTCCGGGGGCGTTGTCCTCTCGTATTTATTTTGCTCCGACATATGCCGAGGGGTAGGCATCTGGATGAATGGCCAATGCACGTCGATAAATGGACGTCTGTTCGTGTGCTCTTTTTTTCCTTTTGTTGTTGCGCTGAAGCATAATATGCTCACGACATAGGCGCCAACTGCGGGTGCTCTGGAGGGCTCGATCGCCCCACACTAAATTTTTCTGGGCGTCCGTACGTGCCCGCTCCCCCCCTCCTCGCGGTTTGAGCGATGGGAGGGAACACTTAATTCAGCTCCATCTTAAGGGTATGACGCGATAGCGTTAATGAGTTATTGCTCATATATATGCGGGGTTCGTCATTCTCGACTTTACATTGATAGAGGTTCAGTGGTTAAGCGATGCTTCACTGCCGTCCGATGGCAGGTGCTGTCACCGGTGGGGCTTGTGCAACCCAGGTTGCTTTTCCCGAGCAACCTCTCACGATCAATCATTAATTTAGCTGCCACCTGCCTCGGTTTGCTCACAATCCGGTGGCCAGGTTGTGATGACACCTCACGTGATCTAGGCGGCCCACTTAGCTTGCTTCTCCGGAGATTTTTCACTCACAACGCCGCCGACGACGCAGGATTTGCTGCAGAGCGGAGCCTGAAAGCTTGCCTACATTTTCCTAAAGGTTTGGAGAAGAGCGTAGTGCTTTAAGCACGTACGTGCGGGTATATAGATAGATTTGTCTCACCAACAAGGATGACGACCTAACTGTTTTAGACATAGTCCACCGTCAAGCTACCCCAACTTGAGAAGGCGAAACACCTTGTGCCATGGCGCGCTTTGGCTACAGACGCTCTTGCGCCATAAAAATTCACAGTCATCATCAAATTATCTTTTCTTGCTCGGATTCCTGGTTTGTATGCACGGTCTTACCAGACGTAACCAGGCTTCTGAGTCCTACAGAGGAGCCCTTGTACTCACCTTTCAGGACGTTTTAAGCTTGAGGGCACAACTTGGGCCAAGATTTGAAAAACACCTAAGCGTTCTCCAGAACTGAAATCTCCTGGATGTTGTTAAAGTTACAGCACCATTTTTTTATCATCCTACTTGAATAATCATTCGAGATAAATTAACTTTTAAAATATAGCTTCAAATCTTCAGGCGTCAATAGGAAAGTTGAGGAGCTCCACAAATATTGCCCAATTACCCAGGGACTTCCAACGAGATAGCTTTAGCGTGGTCGTTTTTATTCGCGAAAAACGAAAGCCCGCGGAGTTTAAAAAATACCACGTGACAGCGCGCTCCGTCAATACCACCTAGATAACTAGTCTAGGTGGTATTGACTCCGTGCGCCCGAACGCGCCGCGATTACAGCGCTCTCATGCGTGATTTGTAAAAAAACATCGCCAGCGCCGCGCCTTCTCTTCGCTTCCGAGAAAGGGCTTCTATCTTTGCTCGGCTCTGATGTTACCGGCGGCGGCTGGCGACGCATGGTGCATTCTGCTAGCGTGATAGCGCAATTATCGCCGCAGAAACGGGAGCCGGCTTTCTTTTCAACTGCCGCCCGAACCCAATGGCGCTTACCTTGGAACCAACCACAACGCGAAGATCTGTCGTGTGCAGCACGAAAAGCTCGAAGCGATTAATGTTGTTTGCAAAGCACGAATGAGAGCGCTGTAATCGCGGCGCGTTCGGGCACGCGGAGCGCGCTGTCACGTGGTATTTTTAAAACTCCGCGCGCGCGCGCGCGCGTGTGTGTGTGTGTGTGTGTGTGTGTGTGTGTGTGTGTGTGTGTGTGTGTGTGTGTGTGTGTGTGTGTGTGTGTGTGTGTGTGTGTGAAGGAAGCTAACAGTCACCGAGACCAAGGGGCATAGGAGAATGTTTCTATTATTTTTAATTTAATTGGTTTCAAGAAAATTACTTATAAAGCAGCGGAAAAAACAACCATGCCGCCGGTGGGATCCGCGCCGAAAGAAAGGAGGAGGGGAACCGACAAAGTGAGACCCAACTTCGTAATAGGAATTTCTAGGTGTGCTCTCCGCTCATGTGCAAACCTCCAGCAAGAGAGTAGGAAATGCTTCAATGTCTCGACTTCACCACAAGCCGCACAAAGGCTTGTGGAACTGAACCCGCATCTACATAAGAAAAGATTTAAACGGGGATTCCTGCACCGCATGAGTGTCATCGCTACCTCACACTGCCTGGTTTTACATGCACGAGCCTTCCATGGGCACATGAGATGTTGGTACTCAACAGTAGAGAGTAAGGGATCGTTGCACGGGGCGGTTATAAACTGAAAACGCTGAAATCGAGTCATACCAAAAAGAACAAGATTAGGGACGCTACAGGCAACTGGTGCATTTAGAGCTGATTTTGACAAAAGGTCTGCTGCTTCATTTTGTAAAATACCGCAGTGGCCTGGTATCCAAACGAAGCGCACCTATTTCACTCATCCAGAAATAAAAATAAAAAAACTTTAGTGAGCGTCTCAAAAAAGTGTTTCGTGTGGACTCCTGCGCCAACAAAACAGAGACACAATTTGAGAGGAATATCACCTGAGAAACAATTGTGGGAATTTTCAAAGCGGCCAACCCAAGTGCCATGAACTCTGCTAGAAATATGGTTGTGTAATCCGGGACTCTAACCGTAAAGCTCCACGAGAGACTCTGAAAAAATACCAACCCCTGCCTTCTGGCCTGCCCCAGACGCATCTGTAGCAATCACAGCGCCACCGCGGCGGGTTGCTCTTATATCGTTTTTTTTTTAAATTTTTGTTCAGCTTATAAATCTGCATTGTTCTACTTGATAGGTGATGAGGTTCGTGACTACCGCTACATCATCTCTATTAAATAAACTATGGTCATACGGCTGGCCTCTCGTAGAAGTCTGTGCAGATTATGGCGCCGTCATCGTTTGTCATTAGTTTAGTTCAGGCAATTCTTTTTTCAACGCAAGCAGCAACACAGTTTGAGTAAGTGGCCGAGCTTAATAATCGAGTGATCAAGGAAGTAATTAGTCGCTAGCATTCACCCGAGCGCAGCCGTACATCTACAAAGAAAATATGTGCAGCTTTCTTAGAAGCTTCGTGGTTAAAATAGAATTCGTCCTGCTTCGAGGATAATGAGAAATCGCCCTCTTGATTGACCTATACTCCACTAGGCAGTGCCCTTAAACACGTTGCATGGGCTAACAATCATGAGACCACTATTACGTTTCGTGTAGGAATAGTAACGTTGACAAACAAACGAAAGGAAGACCTCGAAAGAAATTTGCTCTGAACTCTAGACCCATGGTGGACAAAATTACACCAGGTAGGTGACGCTCTGAATGAGAATATGGCTTCTGTCTTGCGTGTTTTACCATTTTTGACAGTTTATTACGTTTCGTATTCTCGTGCACGTTCATTTCATTTGTACTAACCAAAATTTTAAAGAAACGAAAATTTAAGGAAATAATAAGCAGCCCGAAAAGAAGATATTTCAGCCTTCAATAAACAACTTTCAGACGTCTTCAAGACGTCTGGTGCTGTTCTTTTCTTCAAGAAGCGGCGTAAATGAAATAGAGAGAAAGGAGTTCGATAATTTGACCCTC
Organism: Amblyomma americanum; assembly: GCF_052857255.1. Taxonomy (NCBI): domain Eukaryota; kingdom Metazoa; phylum Arthropoda; class Arachnida; order Ixodida; family Ixodidae; genus Amblyomma; species Amblyomma americanum. The sequence goes on along the minus strand of NC_135497.1, from coordinate 78,944,259 downwards.
AAATAAGGCCGGTAATTTTGCTTTTTCCGGTGAATTTTATACCTTGAACCACACCGGAGCGCAGGTCGTGCCTGGAAACTAAATGCAATTGAGCTCTTGTGCAAGGCCGTAAAATACCCAAATAAAGCAATACGCACTTAGCGACACCAGGAAATCCTCCCTCTGGTCTAAGAAATGGGCCCACATTCAGCCAAGGCACCGTTTATTTTTTATTATTTTTTTTTGTCGCAGCTCTCCTTGGTTTTAAATTAAACAAGCTCAAGTTGTAAAGCCTCATCGTATACTGCCGTCATGCAAAAAAAAGCAAGCGAACGGTCTACGGGAATGTTTTACTTTGTTGTTCCTCGCTGCGTCAGCCTAACACAATGAAATAAAAAAAGTAACGACTCTTCGAATAATTAAGAGCAGCCCCCGCCAAGGAGGCGTACTCACGAAAAACGTTTAAAGCTTCGAGCAGGCTGCGTTCATCAGGTAAGTAGAGTGTGATGTCATCTGCATAAGCGGGAACGCGTACTGCCTCACTGCCTGGCAAAACCAGACCTCTAATAAGAGAGTGGTGATTGACTGCCAAGAGGAAATGCTCTAAAGCTAAGACAAACAGAAATGGGGAGAGCGGACAACCTTGACGGACGCCGCGGCCGACATCAAACGCGGTACTTTCCCAGCCATCGAGGAACAGAGTGCTTGAAATGTCTCTGTACGTCTCTTTAATAAGAAGCACGAAAGAAGGTGGGAAACCAAAAGCATCCAGTGTACCATAAATATACTCATGCTCTAAAAAGTCGAACGCCTTTTCTTGATAGAGGGAAACAAGAAGACCCTGTGCGCGCCGCCGTATAGTATACTCTAGGATATATCGAGTCACGGAAGATAAAACTAGGTATTTCACGACCCGGGATGGAGCAAACCTGGTGGCAGGAAATAAGGGGCGGGAGGAGAGCCCGTAGACGGCGAACGAGTAATTTTGCTAATACTTTGTAATCTGAATTAGGGTGATAGGGCACCAATCTGTCGGACATGTCGAGAAAGGAGACTTTATAGGAATAAGGGCAATGCGGCCGCTTTTAAATGAATCAGGAAGGACATGCGGAGTAAAGCAGATTTTTAACACATCCGAGAAAACGGGGCCTACAATAAGCCAGAATTGTAAATAGATCTCCACAGGAAAACCATCTGGTCCAGGCGCTGAGCCTCGTTTCATGGAATTCAACGCCTCCTTGATTTCACCTGATGTTGGCGGAGCCATAAAGCCGTCATGAAGTTCAGCGGCAACCTGCAGCAAGCCTGCAAAAAAAAAATGGGTGTGCGGAAACGTCATCGCGATCAACCAAAAGGAGCGACTGAGCAATATCCCGGAAATGGCCGAAAAACGCACTGAAATTCCTGCCAACTGGCTGGGCCAGAGCCCTGACGGAAGATGTAAAAGCAAAGGCACCTTGAGGGCACAACAGCTCTTGGCGAGCAAATTGAAACACCTGAGGATGAGCAGTTGGACTTCGTGAACAACGCCATGCAGCCGCTATCAAAGAGGAGGCTCGTAAAAGACGCTGTAGACTCTCCGAAAGCTCCTCTTTCCATGCGCACATAAGCGACGAAGACGACGGGGTGCGCTGAGCAATGCGCAGCTTCGCCGTAACCACGCGAACTTCATCTGAGACGGGAGCCCTAAGGTCTCGACCAGAAGCGGCACAATGGTGACGCCACTGCTCCTTCAGATGGTCCCAGCCACCAGGCACGGCCCCTACAACCGAAAAACGCAAGACCCGCGTTAGCCCTTCTCTCGTGCTGGCGTCGTGAAGGATGCGCACATCCAAACGCCATGGCCTGTGAGGAGACACTGCAGGCGCCGGAATCCCGAGTGACAGAAGAAAGGGGTGATGATCTGATATGTATACCGGCGATGATGGCAGCGTCATTACGTTAACAGCGCACACTGTCCTCGAAAGGCTCGTCGGTACATACGCCCTGTCCAACCTGCTCGACTATAATCCACGATGCCAAGTCCACACAAAGACGCCGCCATACAGGAGCTCATAAGCGCCTGTGACCATAACTGGTTGACTAGGCGGCGCAACTCGCGCGCATTCCAGCCTGGCCTGCCCCTACCGGGGCCCTGCACATCAGCGACTGTATCGAGCACGCAGTTGAAATCGCCAACATCACAACGTTACGTCCTCCAAGAAAAAAATAATGTTGATTAGCTCAGCTAATCCAGGATATACAAAGCGAACGCGAGATTCATGTCTCCACTGGCCCATGGAGCCGGTTGTGCGCCTTTCCTTTCGTGAAAATGAACGGCCTTTGCAAAGTTGTCAACGTCAATGAACTCTATGAGCGCCGTCGGCTCACTTGTTTTGTTTGGTTTTTGAGGAAAGTAAATGGCACAGTAACCATCTCACATATCTCGGTGGACACCCGAACCGCGCCGTAAAGGAAGGAATAAAGGAGGGAGGGAAAGAAAAAGAAAACTGAAAATTGAAAGTTGGATTTTGAGGAAAGGCGCGGCGCTGCGCAGCGGCGGAGCACCTGTGGCTCGGTGCTAATAGTGGCGCATGCGCAGTTGTGACTAGGGAGCGAGAAAGAGAGAAAGAGTGAGCGGCGGCCACCTGCGCCGTGCGTGACGTCACTCGTGCTCCGACATACGCCGGCTCGCGCGAAGCGCGGTGTTGACTAGCGTAGTGAAGTTTTTCGCTTCAATACACATCTAGATCTTTAAAGAATGAGTTTACCAAATTATAATGCTCAGGTGCATAGAAGCAAAGAATTTTCAGGCGAAGTGCGTTAAATGTGCAGTTGAACGGCAGCTCGCGTCCAAGCGCATCGTAGGTAACAGATGGTCTCGCAGGAGTATGCGATTCAAAACAAGAACGCCAACGTCGCTAGAACGCGTGCTGTTCGTACGAAAAGAAAGAATCGATGCCAAACCTACGCTTAAATTCCAATTGCGTCTACGCCAAGTCTGCAGCCGTAAGGTTACCGCTGATAAATCTGTTCTGTGCCAAATGTGTTACCTCATGATTTTGCAGTGAGCGCTACAAGATTTAAAGGCTGAGGTGGCACTCTAGTTCGTTTACTTTAGCCTAATGCAAAAAAACAGCGCGAACAAACGGGGACTAGACGAACGGGGACGTTGTATTAACACACGACTCGGAGAACATCTCAATTCATTAGAATCTAATCGCCCCACTAATCTAGTTGATCATTGCCGAGAGTGTCAATCATGTTTTCCGTCCTTGCATTTTACTGACATTTTGTACAAACACCCCGACCAGTTGACCAGGGAAATTATCGAGGCGTATAACATGACAAAGAAACCAAGATTATGTGTCAGCCAACCATCCCTGCTCCTGCGTGACTGTGAGGTTGCATATCTGGACATCACATAGTAACACATGCGTTCTGATTTTGTGTTTTTTTTCGTTTTCTGTTTCCTTTTATAAGTGTGCTTCCTGTGATTAAACTTTAGTTGAGAGTCAGCGCTTGTTCCTGTGTATTCTTCGTCTAGTCCCCGTTTGTTCGCGCTGTTTTTTTGCATTATGTATCACCAACTCGCCCGCTTATCTATCCTGTTGTACTTTAGCCTGGCTACAAGAAAATCATTTTTGACCAGCACGCTGCTTTTGTGCACATTTAATACCAAATTTAATGTATCCAGCCAGATCTCGAGCGCACTGAGGTAATCCTGGAGAGAACGATATAGGGCATGAATGTCTGCTGCAGAAGCAGAGAAGGCTATGTCGTCTGCATAAAAATATACTGTAACATCAGGGTGTACTGGAATGTCGCACATCAACAGATTGAATAGAAGTGGCGAAAGTACAGAACCTTGTGGCACGCGCCTGGTCTGGGCATAGGTGTTTGAGGTGAAGGAACTGTCAGAGCAAAAGAACTGCCGTCCTGTTAAAAATTCGCGGATCCATGCATAAATGTAGTACGGCGGGTGTAATAATGCCAATTTAGAGAGAATGATCGAATATTCAACACTGTCGTACGCTTTATCAATGTCAAGCGTCACTAATGCTGATACTTCTTTCATGTGCATAGCAAGGCGGACTCTGCTGTCTAAATCGACATGGGCAGACCAAATGGAGCATCCGCGGCGAAAGCCAATCTGGGCAGAGCTCAATGCGTTCACTACTGAAACATGCGCGGATAGGCGGCTGTGCACAATTCTTTCAAATTGGATGTTAGAGCTATCGGCCCAATGTTATCAATACGGAAGCCTTTCTTTGAATCTTTTAAGAGACTATTCTTGTCGCCACCTTGTAGGAGTGCGGCAACCATGCAGTTTCCAGTGATGTACTGACCAGGTCGAGGAGGTCCTGAGTGAAGTCTGATCCTTGTTCATGTAGGACCGACAGGGCTCAGCAAGTGTTTTCTTCAGTTTTGAAAGCTACGGAGAGCTCCCAGTTCACTGTGCGTTCTGCTATTTGCAATAAACTTCAGTTGTTAACTGTGATTTGTCAACCACCGCATAGTCTGAGCAGGGGTAGGGGGCGAACAGAGGGACTCTACGCTGCTCCTAACAACGTGAAGCAAGCCCTTGAGCAATTCGCTCTAACTCATCTCTCGCCTCATGTGGAGAGAGCACCACAAGCTGGTTAACTGCATGACCGAGGAGTTCACATTCTGTTTCATAAAACGTTACAAAGCCTTCCTATTTTTGGGAGGTTGACAAATATGTGTCCAAATTTTGATTATAGTCATCATTTGCCTTTATTATGGTTCTTTTAAACGAGGCCGAGAAAAATTTGTAGTTGATCAATTTGACGGGCTCTGATTATGCAAAAGGGTCCTCCACGCTACTTTCCTACGACGGAAAGCTGTCTCACACGCGTCATTCCACCATGGGGATGGCGATTTATTGCAAATAGCAGAACGCACAGTGAACTGGGAGCTCTCCGTAGCTTTCAAAACAGAAGAAAACACTCGCTGAGCCCTGTCGGTCCTACATGAACAAGGATCAGATGTAAGGGAGGCGCGCAAAGATGTTTTGCAGGCTGCAAGGTTAACTAATTTCTGAAGGAACCATGATCTCGGAGGGGGCTCACCAATATGGTGAAAGTAATTGGCAGGTGGTCACTAGATGTGCCACAGTCAATTGTGGATCATGCCCCTATGCCTACTCCTCTTGCTGCCAAGGATAACTTGTGAACTGAACGCGAGTGTCTGCGGATGAAGGTTCTGGCCCGAGAATTCCAACACCGCACATCATTTGCTGACATCCATGCCCATAACATATGTCCTTGTGAATCAGTATAGGAACCCCAGACGACATGATGTGAGTTGAAGTCCCCAGCAATGATTACCCTGCTAGAGTTTGCAAGTAAGCTTTCTAGGTGGTCTGTTCTGCATACTCCATTTGGAAAATAGACGTTTGCGACTGTGACAGTAGAGCAGTGCGGCAAAGTGAGATCTATAGCTTGAAGCTCGCAATCAGAATCCATTACGTTTTAAGTTATTAATGCCCGGTGACACAATTTTGACGAAATCAGGGTCACCAACCCGCCGCCCCTACCATTTATGCGGTCCGCACGGAAAATGCGAAACCTGTTTAAAGAAAATGACCTAGCAGGGGAGAGCCAAGTTTCTTGCAAGAGCACAATATCTGGGTTATGAGAAGATAGAAGAATTTTTAAATCAGGAAGATAAGATGCAATACAGCGGCAATTCCATTGGAGAACCTTTACACCCTCCATGATGCCTATTCGAGAATAGAGGCTGAAACAGCCTCTTGTAGCATATCTGACTTGGAATACACTCTAGAAGGCCCTTTTTTATCTTGAGCTGGGGAACAGAGAACTTAGAAGGAGAGGTTGAAGCACGACGCTTCTGCGTACGACAAGCCATTTCTACATCATCAGTGCAAACAGTGTTGCGAGAAAGACATACAGGGACGCTGTCGAGAGGCGGCACGTGAGACGACACCTTGGGTGATGACGTGGCAAGGAAACTTTGAGCACAGGCTTGCTGTGATGTTGATGCTGGTGGAAATACAGGCTAAGGTTGAGAAATAGCCTAATTTGCAAGAATATCAGACAAGGCCTGCGTGAAGCTGCATGCTGAGCATGCACTCGACAAAGACTGAGAGTGCTTTTTCGATGGTTGACACAATTGAGGCAGACAATGTGGCCTCGAGGTCAGGAGTAGAGGAACGCACAAGGCTGGCAAATGAATGTTTTTTGCAGTTAAGGAGTGCATAAGCGTCTGCCCGTGAGCAGCGATTCTGTTCAATTAATTCCAATAAACTTTGCTCCTGTGACCTACTTTCACAAGTGGCATCATCGGCGCTGTGACTGTCACTGCATAGACAACAGCTCGGTTGTTCAGCGGTGCAGCTGTCGGAAGAGTGACCTTCGATCGCCACACACCCGGCATCTGGTCGCCGACTTACAGGCTCTACCACTATGTCCAAATCTCCAACATTTGGCACATTGCAGTGGTCGAGAATGCAGCGGGTCCACGCTGTAGACAATTGGCCAAATTTTCAACTGCGAGGGGCATGTGCGACCAGCAAAAGTTGTTATGAATGATTCTATTGCAACACGCGCACTCCAGCCATCTCGCGAGAGCAGCGGTATACAGAAATAACTCCCGCCCCGGCTTCCTGGAACTCCTCCAAAATTTCTTGACTTGCAGATGACGGTTCCACTTCACGTACAATGCCCTTAGTGCACGCAAGCTGCTCAGGAATGAAGGCTTTAACCGGCAGAGAAATGAAGGTATTACACTGGAACAGATCCGACGCACACTCAATGTTTGCCGACTTACAAACAATGCCACGCCTTCCAAAACGTCGCACTTCAGAGATGTCGAGATAGTGACTGGTTAGACTTTTTAGTTGATGCTGTATTGTTTTCGGATTCTTCATTTTGAGAATTCCATCTCCAATCGGTACAAGCGCCACGGGAATTGAATTGACACCATTTTTTAGAAATGAATTCAAAGGCAAGCTTTCGGCCGGCAGGCTGGCGAACCAGGCTGCCGAGCCTCTTCCCGGTGAGGTGATAGACATGCCTACACACAGCGCGCCGGCAACCTTACATCACCCGAGTCAGCACAGCTACCGTGAACCCTGGCAAAAACCACACGAACGTGGAACGGCCTCACCAAAAGAAATGCCAGGCACCGCCAGGAATTGAAGCAGGCAGGCGGTAACGAAGCAGCAGCAGTTACTAACAAACCAGCCAAGGTTAACCAGCGTACGTGTCTCAGACTGACGAAGGCTGCTGCTTGCTCCTCTTCAACAGCTCGCTCGTCGCGAGCTCGCGTATATCTGCATCTCCGTCCTGTTCTCCGAGGCCAACCTTGCGTTGGCATTTTTCTTCACTTGTGAACGTAAGATAGCTGCGTCGATGGTTCGCCGTGGACCAGCTGGAGCCGCCTGGCTAGCTCCACCGACGCCGAGTTCCACCGTCCCGGCACCAGGATGTCCAGGCGGCCCTCCAGCAGGTGGCCTGTGCGGAGCCTCCTGCGTGCACAGGCGCTTCCGCCGCGGCCACGGCGGCCATCGGGGCATCAGACGCAGCCAACGGAACCGGGGGCGGTACGGACGACGGCAGCGGGGTCTCCGCCACGATGTCCGCTGAGCGCACGCTGCCCACGGCCGCCCCCGCACCGCCGACCACGCCTGTCCACGGCAACGCCAGCGCACCGGCCAACGACACTCCATAAGACGGCGAGGCGCACATCCAGGACGCCAAGGGGAATCCCACTGTTGCACTTCCCATCGCATCTGGCATAGGGAGCTGGACAGTCTGTTAAGAGGAAAGGAAAAAAATAAACGACCACAATGCTAGCTCTTGAAAAGCAGCAGCACGTTGTCGGCTTTTATTACCACCCCACACGACACGCTCCGACTGAGAGTTCGCTACCCATTGATGTCGTGTTTCGCTTGGTATTCGCTACGCAGTTTTGTTGCAGGCTTTCTGTATCAGTCTAGCTTTTCTGCTTAGCGTATTCGTCGGCGTACTGTGCAGACGCAGAGCATCGGCTCGCCCTCTAGCAGGTGACCACACGGCCGGCGTTATTTCGACCAGGTGAAAAAGTGAAAATAACGGAAAGCCAAGCCAAATCGTTATTCCAACCTGGTCGTAATAACGAAAGCGCTATTTTCACCCATGGATTATAGATTGGCTTGGTGTCATTTGTGATTTGTGGATCGCGGTCGTGCGGGCGTTTTGCATCACTTGCTTGTTTGGTCGTCCTCTGGATGCTCTGGACGTGTGGTGTGGCACATTCGTTGTGAAAGGATGCTTGTGTGGTTTGTGTGCTCGCACTTGTGTAGTGCCTGTGCCTTCGAGTGCGCTCCAGAAAAATGAGTCTTTTCGAAGCTTTCTCAGGAAAATCTTGTCGTAATTGACCGTATGAAAATACGCTATCATTTTGCGTAATTTATGGGTTGATCGAGTGGGCATATGTGCGCTCATCCGTTCCGAGCTTTCGTCCTGATTTGCGCAGAGTATAGGCAAGTTAGTAATGTGAATTCTTTACAACGTGTGGCAATGGTCAGAAATACCATCAGGCACGGTACGTACGTGGTTCTGCAGTCCCCGAAACATTCGTCAGTCGAAGCGAGCAGCGGTCCCATACGTACAGGGTCGTCCACCCTGAACACGCGAGTGCGTGGCTGCACTCTCTGGAGGGCCACTGCGTCCGACACGGCCACTCATCGCAGCCGAGTGGCGCAGAAGTTGGACCTGGGCGTGGCGCTTCGCGTAATTAGGCACTTCGCTTCGATGCGCGGCCGTGTCGGACGCAGTGGCCCTCCAGAGAGCGCAACCATGCGCTCGCCTTACGACAAGAGAAGAAGGTTGCTAGTGACACGTCGACAGGACCAGATGGTATTCCGATTATATTAATAAAGAATCTTGGACCAAAATCCAAGCAAACATTAATAGAGGTACTGGATGGCAAAACCCCCAATGAATGGCGATCAAGTAGAATGAACATGATATATAAGTGAAAGGGGGACAAAGCTGACATAAGCAAATACCGTCCTTCAGAAACACACTGCGATGAGCTCGGTTAGCCCGAGCAGCTGTCTGTGGAAGGGATTTAGCAATGAAGAGGGAGCATGCCTGGAGCGTGCGAAGATGCGGTACACGTGCGCGGTGGCCGCATTAATCCCATAAAATCATCGCTATATTGGAATCTAGAAATTGTGTATTTTAAGGTGCAGGCGACAAGAATAAAGCGGATGGCAAAAATAAAATTGTCGGAATGAACCCATGCAAGCGCATTTCGTACAGCGTTGTTTGTGCCGTCTGTCGCGGCATAGTTTCGTTTTTGTGCTGTCGTTCGCGCTAGCGTCGCAGCGTCGATGTAACTGTGCCGACAGACGCACAAAAAATTCGCATGGCCTGTAAGTGTGTTGGCGTTAGCCTGGGTGCTTGCAGAAGTCGCCAAACGCAGCGGCGAACAAGTGCCTATATAGAGTACGTGTATACTCTCGCTTTTTCTGGCCGGCGTCGCCATTACGCGCACATTGAACGAATTCCGGAACGGTGTAAACTACCATCGTGAGATGACTTTCGCGATGTAGACAAGGGAATTATGCAACAATTGCATTATGTAACAGATATAGGCGATCGAGTTTCAGTTGTAGGGGCTTCTGTGGCAGCTGGACTATCTGGCTCATATGAAAAAAAAAAATAACGTACCGAGAAAAATGCAGCAACCGCGAACGTAACAGCGGGTTCTACTGGATGTTTGTTTTGCAAAGGGAAAAATTAATCCTGCCTCTTTTCATTGCGAGAGCTAGAAGCCCCCCCCCCCCCCCCCCTCCCCCAGATGCGGAATTCCATCTCATATCGATATCACCGTTTCGCTGTGCCGCACGCAAGCACTATGATCAGTGCGTTTAGTGCTAAAACCTTTTATGCGCGATCCTTCCTCAAACACACGCTCACACAGTGAATTCTCGTTTCGTGCTCGCTTTTATAGCTCAAACTTTCGGTCAATCTATTGGAACTGAATTAAGAGCGCCAAGAGTGAGCGTGTGTGCGGCGGTGGTTTTGTAGCCGTGCTCCCTTTGAGCAGTCATATATAAATTTGTCGCTATAATAAACTTTTGAGATTTGCGACAAGTCTTTTGAAGATGAAGACAATATATCCAATGGTCATTACGTTTAGGGACAAATTGTGCGCGCACCATAGGTGGGAAATATATATGTGGCCACGTACCAATGGTCAGGCATTGGTTTGGTCTATGGTTTATGGGGGTTTAACGTCCCAACGCGACTCAGGCTATGAGAGACGCCGTAGTGAAGGGCTCCGGGAATTTCGACCACCTGGGGTTCTTTAACGTGCACTGACATCGCACAGTACACGGGCCTCTAGAATTTCGCCTCCATCGAAATTCAACCGCCACGGCCAGGATCGAACCCGTCTTTCGGGCCAGCAGCCGAGCGCCATAACCACTCAGCCACAGCGGCGGCTCTGGTCAGGCATTCGACGCCTCGACACTTCAAACTATTAAGTGACCGAAAATTTGTTCAAACTATGCTGATTAGAAACAAAGGGTAAGGGGACTGAAAAATAGTTCTTTACGCAGAGTTCGGAATAAAGAGAGCCCGACCAGAGGTGTTGGTACGGGTCTTTTCATTCTTATGCGACCGCTCATCAGCACTGTCAGCAGCACCTCATAGCTTCCACTCGATAGGCCCCGCATACGCTAAAATAAACTGGTCCCACGTCGTGGCAGGAACAGGAGCGCAGCTGGGGAGAGAAACTGCACTTCGAAAGCACCGTGACAGAGATAGTAGACGAGTGGTTCTCCACGATTGCCGCATGCAGCACGCTGCATTTCCATGTTTCATCGGTCAGGACACGAACTCTGTACGGCCGTTGCGTATGCTTATATTACCGGCAGCTTTGTCGCACTGAAATACACGATTTTGATGGGAGCGAAGTGCCAGTTTGTAAATACCACAGGTTGGAATTAAGCGATTTCCCTGTCTGTGTACAGTACACACCTTACATACCCCTCTCACAATAATGGCCCTCAGCAGCTGAGAAAAGTTAGAAAAAAAATTAATCTGACATTAACAGGTGATGTGAATTCACTCAGCCACATAGTTCAGGCCACTGTTCTGATTGAGGAAAGATAGGTCACAACATTAAGAGAAGACTATAAATCAAATTTAGCAAATATTTAGGTCATCCTGTTCATTCCGATTTACATTTTCAATGGGCTTGAGCACCCGTTTAGCAGTTGTCTCAAAGCAGTATGTTGAAATTTTTTTTTCATTAGCTTTGTGGAGCATTTTCTGCTGCAATGGCATAAACAGGAAGGCGCCATGCGGTTCTGCAGCAACACTTCAGACTGCGATGCGACATACAGCAAGCACTTACCTCAAAGATGAGTAGGTTACTTAGAGGAAACAATGTCATGGTTGGGTATGGCCTTAAAAAAAAAACTGCTTTGTAACACGGTTTTTCTATACGGCCAACAAAGTTACTCATTTATTCATATACTTCATTAATTACTGACAATGCGTGTCGGTAGGAATACTTTATTTGGCAAGGAAGTCCTGGCCGACGTGGGCCTAATGCGACTGCCTGTAGGCCAAGGTGCAGACTTGTGGGCACAATCTTGAGCCAGTAGCCTGGAACGGGGAATAGGTGCCTTGGACCAGAGAATGCCGCGCCATGCAAGGTCGGCTGCTGCAGTCCCTCCACTAGTGTCAGTCATACACAGGGTTGGATGCCATGAAAAGAGAAAAAATTATGCAAGTTCAGAACAATAAAATGCAACTAATAAACCACTAAGAGAAACCCACAAACAAATACACAAAAAATGGAATGCATGAGGGAAAAAAGATAGTCCTTCTCCCAACAGGCTATAGCAGCAGCCCACGGACTCCTGTAGTGGCTTTGCGTATGGACATTAGAAAGATACTTAAAAAAAAAGGTTAAAAGGAACACTTTTCAAGATGTGCCAGAGAAACCACACACAAAAAGAAGTGTGTTTAATGCAGAGACCAAGCATGAATAAAATTAGTCAAGAAAAACAACGAAAGGGTCTCAGAAAGGCTTCTGACGCTGGCACACAGGAGGTCACAAGCTTCATATGCTAAGCCCAAAACCTTAAAGGGACGGAGACATCAAATTTTTGGTTGGAGTGTTCTTAGTTTCAAACATTGCATACTCCCACCTGGCACGTGATACGTGCTCCGCAATTCAAATATGCACATTAAATATTATCGCATTATTTATACTGAGCGATTTCGGTTTCTGAGTGCCAAGGTGCATTATGACGTCACTCCCGAGGAAGAGGAGCAACCTTGGTCATGTGGGCTCCAAGAGTAGTGACACAGGGACCGCTTCATCGTCTGCTCTCGTACACCATGCTACGCATATCAGGGCCTTTCGAAATGCCGGCCAGTACTGCGATATGCGTTATTTTCGAGTAGTTCCAATTACAAAACAGATATTTGAAATTACAATACAAACATGTTTCCACAAAATTCAGTGATGAAAAGAAACATTTCATTCCTCTTCATAATTTATCGCATCCTAAAGCTTATTGAGCATCTCAATGAATGAGGGAAAATCATGTAGAATGATACAATTAGTCTGAGCCATAACTGTGTTCAGGAAAAAACATGACAGCTTGACTTTGTAAGCTGCCGAACGACAATCTTTCGCCTTTTCATTTCTCGGTCTTTCGGCGAAGATCATAGCACCGAAGTGCGGCCTTGTGGTAGAGCATCCGCCTCCCATTCAGGAGGTGCTGTGTTCGACTCCCAGTGCTGCCGGGTACCAAACGGTTTTAAGATTTCCCCGCCATGGTGCTCGGCTCATCTAGGGTGAGATGCTTGGAAGAAGGGTCTTCGACCAAACCGTTACCTTGACGGATCAGAGATAAGTTCCGCTGTCAAGCAACCCTAAATCCACCTCGTGCGGCAGAAGCCCATCTTTTTTTTAACCCGTCATGCACACCTGCCGACGCTTGTGAGCCAGCCACAACGGTAGCAAGCAAATACCGCTGCACTTTGCTCGAAGGGGGGTTTGTGAGCGGAGAGCTATGACACATCTCTCTTGAGGCTAGAGAAGTGAATGTTGTAAGTTTTGTAACTGGCACAAGGCGAGAGTTTTGGACTGCAGGTTTTAACCACATAGAGACGTTTTTGTGCCCACATTTGACTGGAATTTTGAGGCGCAGGCTATCCTTCCCACGCAGTGCACCCCTGGAGAGCCGAGCACTAGGCCGGGGGACCGCCTGTTCCCATTGGATTAATTGGCTGGTGGACCGGAGGCCGTGGGTATCGTACCCACGACCTCGCGTAGCCGAGGCGAGCACTCAAGCACGAGGCCACGGCTGCAGTGGAGATGCTCTTGTCACAGTTCAGACACTGAAAAGGCGTATGAAGTGATGTGGCATTGTTGAGAAACATTAATGGCACAAAAAATCAATGAACAGCAGCTTAAGCTACAACAAGAGAGCATTAACAAGATGACCTCTTCCACAATCCTTTGTGACACCTCCAGCTGAGGAATGCTGCCCCAGATGCAGCATTCTTGACGGGACATGGCCCGCTTAACTCTTGTGTATGGGTTTCACCACACTGGAATCCCTGGCCATAACGGACCCACAGATGCTGGCACATTTCAACTAGGAATCTGTGCAGGAATTTCAGCAGCTGTTTCCCTTCTCACTAGATGAAAAGTGCCTGGGTGATCCGGAGTCTTAGATTTGGATGTTTGTTAAAATTATGCTCACAAGTTTTTGCTTTCTTTTAATGGTTCATAAGAGTGGTGGCCATATGTGCTGACATTACATGTGCTTTCACAAAAGAAACAAACAACTCTACTTTGAGAAAATTCTGGAAAATTTCTAAACGGAACACTCTGCATGCTTTCAGGAGCTTCATACACTGCTCACTGTAGTGCAAGAGAATATTTCAGGCTTTCAAGAAGGTACCCTTGAATAAGAGGACTGACGAAGGTTGGTTTGCTCATCACTGAGAAGCACTGCCTTTTACTGCCTTTCTAATGAAGGCACACTCTGGCATCCCTTTAGATAGCAGCAATGCCATAGGACAAGCATCAAGCGATTTCCACAAAAAGTAACAGCTTTTTATGACCTCGTCATCACAGCTCGAACCGCAGAGAAACTAGCCTTTATTTGTTTGTTTCTGCAATAGCCTACAAGATTGACGAGGCCTGAGAGCAAGATTTACAGATCGATTTTGATGCCACACTGGGGTGGCGTGGCACCTGCATCAGTATACTGAAAGTGCATGAATTCTGCACATTACTATAACTACGGCTTATTCCACAGAAAACACTTTTGAAATTAGCTGTGTCTATTCATATGCACCAGACCAAATTTAACGAGGAGTGTGGCAACCTGTACAGAACCAACCAGTATATACAATGCTCACTTAATTGAAGACAAGAAAAAGACAGCTAAAACAGACAGGCTGCCATGCCTAACACTCATTAGAAGCAAAAATATGTCATGCCAATAAGAACGGACCGTGTGCTGGACACTCACAGTATCGTTAAAACTAGCAGCAGACCTCTGCGTTAATTTCAGTCCGTCCTTTTCCGAGACTTGACCACTTTCTTGATGGTATCCCTCACAACTCCCCGATTTTTCCAAGTAAACGAAATTCCGCTTGACAATTCTAGGTTGCTAGACACCCTTTAAAACCGTCACAGCCCTTCAAAGAAATACAGTAGAACCTTGCTTTTCTGTTCTTGGTTCGTGTAATCTGCTGTATCACAAAACTAAAAATTATGCGTGTTGTGCTATTTTTATTCACAATACAAATCCTGGATAACTTTTTGAAACGATTCCCTGGTATACATGTCTATACATTTGCCAAATTCTGACCATATGATGCATTCAGAGACCAAGAGAAAATGCCAGCCAAGCTAGTCATTTTTGGATGCTTCGCCCACATGCACCTGAGCACTGCGGAGACGACGCCGCTGCTGCCCTGCACAAAGGCAAGGACACAAAGCATCTTACGAGCAGCTGCGGCGCTTCCACAATGCACAAGCGTAACGGGACAAAGTATCTGAAAACGGTAAGAAATAGTTGACGGACTGGATGTGCCATGAAACTTCAGACCCATGAAAAAAAAAAAGAGAACAACTTGCAAGCGCTAGGAAAGGAATTTTTCAAAATTTGCGCCAGCACATTCACAAAAGTTTTAATGAAGTGAAAGTGCCAATAAATGCCAGGGACCAGGAAATGGCGCAAAACCTGGACATAGAGACAATCATGTGCAGAACAGCAAAAAATTTTTTCGCAGGTGCTAATTCAAGCTTGTTGCTAAAGCATTGCTTTCATAACATCCAAAAAAAATAGAAAGGGGGAAAAAGGAGGGCGAGACAAAAAAATAAAGGTAAGGTGGCACAAACCTTTGCCTTAAAAATGTAAAAGGCCTCGTCTCGTACCATTTGCAGACGCTATGATGTCAGGATTTCGCATTCATTGAAAAGCAGTGTGCAATCACCTTGAAATCAGTGTGTGGCAGACTAGCCAACAATTAAATTACTTTTCTCGGTAATTTCTAATGTAATTCATTACTTTTGCAGCCTGGTAATTTAGTAATGTAATGAACTACTTTCAAGCAGTAATTTCATGGAAAATAATTAATTACTAGCAATATTAATTTTGCTGCATACCAAATCCATGCCTCTCGTATCTGCCATGCTTTGGCCTCACGTTTGTGGAGACGAGAATATACAAAGCAAAGATGCAGTTTATCGGGGTTTAACGTCCCAAAGCAAGCGACTCGGGCTATGAGGGACGCAATAGTGAAAGGCTCCGGGAATTTTGACCACCTGGGGTACTGAACGTGCACTGACATCGCACAGTACACGAGCCTATAGCATTTCATCTCCACCCAAATGAGACTGCTGCAGTCGGGATCAAACCAGAGTCTTTCGGGTCAGCAGCCGAGCACCATATAACTAATGAGACACCACGGTGACTCCCAAAGCAAGGATAAATTACGGAGGGCACTTGAGACTACTTCCATGCTTTGAAGGCGACAAACATTCACTTTTTAATTTATATTGTTTCCTTCCTTTCTAATGACACACCTACTCATTAGCATACAGTCATAGGGCAACACATACATTAAATGAACCATTACTTGCCAAGAAGCAATGCGGTTTTGTGGCCCATGGGTTGCGTGATCGCCTCGCAATCTGAAGGCTCCTGGTTCAATTCTCTGTACCCTCTGAAGAAATTTTTCTCTTTGCTGATGATGTGATTAATTGGGGGTTGTGGACCACTTTTCCTGGACATCGACGACAACGCCGGGTGTCAATGCTAATGTGCCACTTAAGGCTTGTGCCTTAAAAGCACGCAACCAGTAATAGCCAGCACCGCAGGGAAGCGGCGCACGCGTACGAGAGGTGATGTGCGCGCAGGCGCCAGCACTGCCTTTGTGAAAAGTCTGCATATCAGTCACAGGACTGCTACGCATCTTCCTGCACTGCACACAGTTTCATACACAAAGGCACTGCATGGCCACCAAAAGAGCTCCATGACCAAGGCATGCCATACGGCACCTTTGCACAGATGCACTGCAAATGCTTGAGCAAGTACTTTGACATCGCCCCACTGACAAGAAGTCTCAACTGACACGTTTAAGAAAGTTGGTCGTGAGTTGTCGGTTTTTTATGGCCTCATTTGAGGCCCTATTTCTAACCCAAGGGCAACAAAGGCAACAGCGTCCCAGCGACATGAAATTTATTTCCACCAACTTGCCTGCAGAACAAAACAATTGAACATCAGCAGAATTGGCAGCTTCTCTGCGCCCCTGTGCACTTCTGGGATGATGCGTGGATAAGCAGTCAATGTACTCCCGCTGTTTACGCGGATGACAAATTCTTCAAAATCAGGATGGTGGGACGATATTACACATTGAATGATGTACTTCTGTTTGAAGAGTGATATGAGAAATACCATCTACATCAGCAAAGTGGCTGTTCAAATTGACTAAAGAGGGGCAAAATTTCCAACGCCCATTTTCAAGCTTAGTGGCAGTGCAAACAAAAAACTAGAAATTTTGCACAAACTATGACAAATGCGCAACATTTTAGCATCAAAACTAAGAAGTAATTTTCATTACTTAAAGCAGGTAATTGTAATGTCATGTCATTAGTTTTTGAGAGCAGTAATTTGTAATGTAATTTAATTACTTCTGTGAGATTTCTAGGAAAGTAATTAGTAATGAAATTTAATTACTTTTCAAAAGTAATTTTGCCATGTATGGTGTGTGGTCAGCGGCTGCGTAGGGAACTTGTCAGTGTCCTTAAGTTCTTACGCAAACCACCCAGTTTCCTATATGTGACAATGTTCATGGGGAAAAGGAATATTGTGATGGAGACGACAAAGCTGGCAGTGGTGCGGTACAGAGCACTCGCTGCAGAGCACTCGGCCATTCCCTCCATGCAAATCATATCTCTGCCATCATTCATCGCGCCTCACTCTTTGGCCGGCCACCACGTAACAATATTATACACCACACAGCATTTGCATTGGAGGGAATGGCCAAGAGCATTTTCCATTTGGTTTTTTTCATATTAAAGGAGTATAGGCACGTAATTGCGGTTGCATGTTTTCTTCTCTACAATGATGTGGAAAATACTACTACACATGAATCACCATGCAATATTTGCCCACGGCCGCTAAATAATTTATAATTTTTTCTGTCATGCTGTTTCGGTTTCAACAGCCAAACAATGGCGGCGACGTCGAAGAGTGCATTTGTGTCACGTGAGGCATGGAAAAACGCCCATATAATCGCTGCTTCATTGTTATAATTTACTGCAGTGCTGAAGCCAGCCTTCCTCAAGAGCCGGAATGACAACTAATGTGGAAGCAGCGATTATATTGCAGTTTTTTCATGCCTCACGTGACCTGTAGGCACACGTTGGCGTCACAGTCCTCATTCGGCTGTTGAAACTGAGACCGAAACAGAACGAGAAAGAAATGAGATTATAAATTATTTAGTGGTTATAGAAAAATACCAGGTGGTAATCCATGTTTAACAATGCCTTAAGCATCATTACAAAAAAAAAAAAGCACCCGAAAGTTAGGTGTTTATACTTCTTTAATTCTTTAGACCCACCATTCTGCTCACTGATCTTGCTTTGGCGTTCATCTCCTGAGTGACTTTGCGATATCACCTGTGAATTGCAGATTACTAAGGTGTTCTCCATTAACTCTTATCCCCAACTGCTCGCAATCCAGGCCTCGGAATAGAGCAGGTATTCCTAAATACCTCCTGTTTACAGGTGGCATTGTGGAGACTCATTTTTTTTGCATGATTGGTGATGTATTAGACACTGCAGTCCAAGACTTCTTCAGCACAGTTTGGTATTTGCACTGTTGCTTCCATCATTGGCAAAACACCATCTAATGAAAGTAATGCCTACATGGAAGCTGAAGACAGCTAAACCCTTACTGTTGGAAAAAACTGCATGCGTGCTAGACACTTGCTTGTTCACTCAAATACGGCCTAATAGAGCAGCAGGGACACGAGGACCTGGATTACATGCCTTTGAGACTGCACTCATAGCTATCTGATTAAAAGGTTTCGCTTGCGCATTATTAATAGAGCAGGTGGGACCCACCTGGCTTATATGCCTTCGAGGCTGCGCTAGTAGCCATGTGATTAAAAGGTTGCACCTGTGCATTCTTTGAAATGCCCCGTTTTCGTGTCGTTTTCGTGGCATGTGTTTTCGTGACATGTGAAATGTGTCGTTTCCGTGACACTAGCCAGGGCTGCCGAGCGGTCATCCCGATAGTGAATAGAAGAAGACACCGACGGAGAGATGCGCTTAGTGAAGATGGGTTCAGAGGACGGTACAACAGAAATGGCATGGGGGGAAGTGCTGGCCGCCACAATGAAAGATATGTGTGAATGAATCCTGGTCCATGAAGCTTCCAGGTCACAGGTCGCCAGGAGCAGACGGCTGAATCCCTTGGACGCACCAAATGGCATGGGCAGGGGGGTGGTGTCCTCGGGTGTGGGCGGCATCTCGGGTCGCCGCAGCGTAATCATGTCAACATGTATTGTGGTCAGGGCAGGGGACGGGGCTGGGGTAAGCAGCGAGGTCGGTTCAGGTCCAGCGGGCTGGAGCACAGCCGGGCGGGGCGAAGCAGGTACACACGGCCGGTGGAGGACTCTGAAGCTCCAGGACCAGGATGGGGATGATACCCCGCATCTCATACCAAATGTTGCGTAGCGACCAGCCGAATAATAAGCGGCGATGAATGATGGCAGTGAGACGATTTTAATGGCCACTCGCCTATAACGCGACCTTTCTGTTCCTGCACCACTGCCAGCTTCGTTGTCTTCGTGACAATATTGCCGCTTTGCACATAGTTTTCCCGCAGTGCCACGAGGTACGCTTTAATGAGGTTTTACTGTGCCTGTGAGTACTAAGGTTGCTGAATTTGATGCGTCTCAATGTGAAATATGAACCGATTCATACACCTCCTGCATTCATACGCCCATGAGCCAACTATAAAATTGAAGTTCTGATCTATTGCTATGCGATGCGTTCAGAACAGGTGCTGCCCTTGATGGTCTCACAGATAACTTTGACCACAATGGCAATACAGGCACCAAAGGTTGCCTCCAAACTATAGCTCTCCACCATTCATGGCAAGTTTTCCGCTGCTCTACTGTCTTTTTCCACAGTGGCCCACTCATAACTCACCTCAGTTCTGACTGCGGGGCCAATCCAGCAAACAAGCCTTACGCAGTGCTGTCTGGATGGACGTTATGGCCATGCCACTACTCTAATTACACCCCACCACTTTCGCTCGGCCCCATGGCGACATTCCTAACAGAGGTAGGGGAAGGAGGAAGTTGGAGCACCACGAAAGCCAAATGTACAACAAGCACATAGTGCAGTGGCCTCACTCAAAGCTCTTGCCCTGAGCTCAAACAGCACAGGTACTTCTGGTTGAGCTTACAACTTTGTCATGCCCGAGCTGACAGCTCACCAGCCACACACATTGAAACAAATTTTTAATTACACATGCCAACAATGCCACATCTATTAAGATACGGAAGATGATGTTAAGAGACCTATGCTCTAGCCAACCCAAAATTCTTACCACTGTCAAGTATATGACCGCGATTCTCTTCGGCAATGCATCCAGCTCATTACTGTTCACAGCTATGGTAAATTGTCATTTTTACCTCTCAGATTTTCTCATCAAGAAGCACAAGGGAAATTGGTTAACTGTCTGGTTCTTGGGACCAAGTGACATTAAGCAATCACTACAAGCTCTGGGCAAACACTACAAACACCTTCCCCACGTAAAACCGATGTTCGGTGCTGGTGGCACAGCACTCATTTTAAAATATCACCGAAGGTGGAGGGCTCACCTTGTGGCGCCTTAAAGCCTTTCCTGCCTCAGCATTATAACGTCCCATTTGTTCAGCCTCTGCGCCAGCAAGTGAACGCCGGACTCGAAGCAGGAATCGGGAAGGCCCGTGCATACCAGAAAACTGCATGCCAATTTTTCAAGTGCTGTTTTCTGAAATAAACATTAATTTAAAAGAAGAACATGTTTCGCTCTGCAGACACCGAAGCGTAATCGCTTATCTCGCCGCAATTTTTACGCCTGTTTTAGATAGCGAATAGTAACAGGAGCACACAATTGTGAAGAGCAATTAAGTCAACACTCCACAGACTTTCCCAGCCGCGGGGCCACAAAAAAATGGACCGCGTACAAAACTCATTGCACAAACGGTTAGTTCAACTCACGACCGGTAAAGCCGGTCGTGGTTTAACTGGGCTGTTGTCAAAAGTTTCCGGCCTTTTTTCGGGCGCACACAAAAGCTGGTAATTATGCGTGTTTTACATGACCATGAGTTACGTTGGGCTAGGCTGACAAAGGTATAAAAACACGCTCAGCGCTTCCTCTTTTCCGTATACCTGCACAGAGCGGGCTCAGCGCTAGTCCTGGGTTATCTGCTAACACAAAATATTCGGGCGCAAGGAAGTTGACAACGGAATGCCGAGTGTCAGATAACAGGCAATCGCTCAGTATGTGCATACCAAAAGATAGAAAGAACAAATTACTCACGTGCAACACGATCGCACGCTCCTCACGCCGAGCTACTGAAAGCAATGCTCGGCTCGGCTCGGTGGCTCGGCTCAAACATGGCTCAAACAGCAAAAAAATTGCCGGACGTGACGTCTTTCTTCAAAGCGGATGCGACGTCATATCTAAACATCCGGGCCTCAGAAAGAGATAAATTGGACTCAATAATCAGGAGATGCAACAAACGAGCACTCGGAATACCCATAAGCACCTCCACCGAAAGGCTCCTAGCAATGGGAATCCATAATACATGGAAAGAAATAGCCGAAGCAGTAAGGACCGCCCAGCAGGAAAGACTCAGCCAAACGTACACAGGCAGGGCCATTCTAAGCATGGTGGTACTGCAGACGGGTAGAGGCATGCAAAAGAAACAGGATATTCCAAGAAAAATGAGGGAACAGCTGAGGATTGACCCGCTTCCCAAAAACATGCATCCCACCTTCAATAAGGAAAGGAGGGAAAAAAGAGCTGAAGCACTAGTCAAACGCTTCAGCGAAGTAAACAGTGAGACAGTGGCATACACAGATGCGGCGAGCGGCAAACTGGGGGCAGCAGTAGCCTCGGTAGTAGATGGTCAAGGTAAAGCAATCTCGGCAGCAACAATACGCAGCCGCAATCCAGAGGTAGCGGAAGAAGTAGCAATAGCGCTTGCTTGCGTAGGCACCAAGGCAAGTTACATAATAAGCGACAGCAAAACAGCCATCTACAATTACGGAAGGAGCAGAGTAGCACCAGAAGCGGTGCGAATACTGGTTGGAAGGAAAATTGATAGGAAAATTAGCCTCATATGGGCACCAGCTCACACGTCATGTTCCAGGCAACGAGGCGGCGCACCTCTTAGCCCGAGATCTCTACCTCCGGGCAAGAGCAGAGCCGCCCGATTGCAAGGAGCTTGACGAGAGACTACAGACATACACGGAGATAATAGAAAACTACAGATTACAGCGAAGAACTGTCCCTCCACCGGACAAAGAGCTCGGAAACAGAGAGGCAACAACTTGGCGCAGATTACAAGCAGGAAATTACATAAATCCGGTATGGGCATCACACGTCCTGAAAGACGAATACATAGATGATAAATGTAAGGAATGCGGGGAGAGCGGGACCCTCGACCGCATAATCTGGCAATGCACACACTCCCCAGGGGTCAATGAAGGAATAAATAGTAGAGAAGCCTGGGAGACCCTTCTGCAAAGCGCGGACCCCGCCATGCAGAGGAAAGCCATCCATCTGGCGGTAGAGGCCGCGAAGAGACAGCAACTCTTTGCCTGCATCTAGTCGCGGAGGCCCCGGCCCCTGCCCCTAGGCCTGCGCGCCACGGGTAGGGAGTAGGGGGTCTCCATTTCTGATGGAAATAAAAGTTTTTGGAATGGAATGGAATGGAACGCTTGCGTTATTTCGACCCGGTTGTAGCAGTCACTGCCGTGACCACACCGCGCGCGCAGCCCGTGCCTCGTGCCAAAGCTTGTGCCAACGTTGATTTGGCACTAGCATGGCCTCTAAGATGGCCTCAAAAATCACCAGAGGGTAATCTCGGAGGCCATGGCACTAAGCTTCCGTTGCTCTTCAGCGCTGAGTTTCGGTTTTGTGCGAAAAAGAAAAAACACGAGATTTTCTCTCACTGCAGGCATAGCGTTAGAAAATGACTTTCTACGCTTTAAAAACAGATACGGCATCGTCTTCTCCGAAGCTGCGAGCTCGTCAGTGTCGGTAATTGCCAAACTTCGTTGAATAACAAAATAATTTGCAACCTATCGAACGCGTTTTTTACAATAACTGACGACTGCCGAAGCTGAGAGATTCCCCTTGTAGAGGTTTCCTTTTTAGCAGCTTTAACTCTTTTTAGCAGTTTTTGAAAGTATTCACTGAAACAACCTCTATCGTCATTGTGCATTCGCTTTTTCTAGTAGTGGTGCTGTCCGTCAGCCAGGTTAGCGTTTGAACCTCTATGGATTGAACAGCCGGAACTGAAACTATCTGAAACCAGCGTTCTAATCAAGTACTACATCGCCTGCACGGTCAATAAAACTAATTCTGATACCAGCAGGCGTTTTTTACAATCAACAGCTATTTTTATGAATGTAAGGTGAAAAGTAAATTTGTTTTGACCAAGACCACTAGTGTTGCTAACGTCCTATAGGACAAATGCTAAACTTGTGCAAACTTTTGTGTATGCTTGACCTGAAACGCAACAATAGCTAAGGCTGCTATTTATTTTATTCCCTTCATTGCTAACGACCATATATTTAGGTTCTGAAAAATAGCTGTAACTTTATGAGAGTGAAACCAGAGTTACGTACGCGTTTGTGGCGTCCAAACCTCGCTAAATCTAAGAAAACAAGCTTTCAAACTGCTTTTAATTCATGTGCTTAATATTCGAACAAAAAGTTATCAAGGCAAACTATTTCAGTGCGAAAAAATTATTTCCTTCATTGTTGTATATATATATTGGCTAATTTATTGGAACCGGTTTTGGCTACGACACGTTCTGAAACTTTATAGATGTGCAAGCGTAAACTGTGACCTACTGGCTGCTTTCAAAAACGTACTAACGCGTTCTGGGAGGTCGCAGCGACACCTATTGTTGATGGCCAAAAGCTAATTATTGATCTGTAGTTGCTAAAAAATATTTACTAACAGGCTACTGGGCAGTGTTGATCTGTGTCGATATGAGGCGCTACAGTAGTTAAATTCTGAAGCTGTACGCAGTATATAAGCTCACACAGGGAGCAAGACCGCGCAGTGTAGCTTTTTTCTCGGTCACCACGGCGAATGCGATCGATGGCAGCTCATCGAAACACATTTGAATGCTCGTGCATTTGAAAAATAGATGTTACGCGACTGCGCGTGAGAACGTGTCCTTCGAGTGGTAAAAAATGAGAGCTATACGAAAAACACTGTGGCCTTCGCATTTCTGCCTAAATTTTAGCAGCTGCATGACTCCGCATCGAAGCATTGATATACGGCGCGTGTTTAGGCTGGTCGTCTGCTACTGCTGGCGCTAGTTCAGATCCGGTGCAGTTTTCATCGTCCGCACACACAGCTAGGCTGGCAGGAGTTTCCCTCGCGGGAGACACATGTCTTCGCGCCGCGAGCAGATAACATGCACGTCTGCTACGAAGCGATGCCGCTAAGGTCAGCATTGAATACACTGGTTCAGAGCCGAAGAAGAAAACCACATTGCCACTACAGCTAGATGCGTCCTGTTCTGCCTTTCGAACGACTGTTGCGCTCATTAAATGCAAGTTTCTCGCGGCGTTCATATCGCGCAGGGCACTGAACCGGTGTAGATCTGAGTTATGCATCGGTTATGCGTAGAAGAAATTGTTAAATGCTACATTTAAGGCCGACAAGCTGTGTACAATCCTTAAAATCCGCCGTGGTGTCCGATTAGTACTTCTAGCTCCTAATCAGAAGAAGTCGCGGGCCCGCGATTCCGGCCGTGGCAGCGTGATTTCAACCAATAAGCATTTTCTCATTGAGCCATTTAACTCTGCCTTCAGGCAGTAATCACTGCCCAAAAAGTAGAGGCAAACGAAAGTTAAATCGCGGCTTATCCGCGAGCTCATCGAATCGGTCAAGAGCACTAAGTGCGGCTTGCTTTGTACAGAGGCCGGCTAAGCTGTTTCCCACACAGCATTCTCAATAGAGGAGTTTGACGAGAGGTGACAGTTCACAAGCAATTTCTTGTGCCCCACAGCAGTAAATATCAAGGCTGCCTTTAGTTTTGTTTTTTTTTCTGTTTCGGCATCACTTTAAGGTCAAAGTTGTAAAGGATTCTCACCTAGTGAGGAAGTGGTAGCCATACGATTCCAGGCTGTCTATTTATTTTTTTCGCCTTTATATATGTATTTTTATTAAGGATACTCTTGTGGGCGCACTCTCTTCTCTTTCTCCACCACGCAACGTATCCGGGCAGTATGTATCGTGGGGTTATATTTCCATGGTTCTTGGAGCGGCAGCCAAAATCCCCGACGGATGCTGTAGTCGTTCATAGAAGCGAGGGAAACAGCTGATAGAGTGGAAAAGGCATTGGATTACGTACAGGGATTACGAGCATGCGGTTTCGTTGGCATATATACGTCGAACGTACTACCTCGATGGAAAGAAATGCGAACAACCCGGCACCAACACGCCCCGCTGTTGGAATTTATTTTCTTCGTGCTTTTAAGCGGGGGGTGCGAAAAAGACGTTAGAGTCGTCCGAGAATGTATCATGGACGAGTCTGGGGTCTTTTTGATATCACCGAAGTAAAAGCGCGGTGAACAGAAATTGAAACAGCGGGGCCTGTTGGCACCAGGTTGTTCGCGTTTCTTTCGATCTAGGTAGCACCTGCCCGCCCTTATTAAAAGGGACATGCAGGGCGTACCTCATGGACAGCGAAGCAAGAACTGTCGTACCGACTCGCGTATATAAAAAAGCAGATTTAATATCCACACGAATTCTGGAGCCAAAAATAGTGTCCAGTTTGACAGTTTTCCCTTCCAGCTGGAAAATACCATTTCCAGCCACCGCTGCTGGGAATGCAGCCGGAAGAGCGCTTTTCCAGCTGGAATTAGTTTGTCCGTTTTCACGACAGGAGGCAAGCGAAAAGAGCGGAACCATTGGCAGTATACCTTGAGCCCGTCGTCACTAGCATTCATGAAAGCGGGTATCAATATCAATTCAGCCAGAAACTTTATAGTGAATTATTGCCTGATCGCTGTAGTACCCTCAGAGCGTCGTGTAGTTCTCATGAAAACGTGAGGTAGCTGAAAAAAAAATAAAATTAAAGCCGGGAGGGCGTGAATGCGCTTCCACTGAATACGGCGGATTTGGGTATAAGAGAAAGCGCATCGTGACGCAGTAATGGTGAGAAGAAAACAGACGGTCGTCAGAATAAACGTGCAGATCACTACAGGCTATCGCCCTATGCTATAATTAACATTTAGTATGAAGCGGGTGGGCGTCCAGGCTAAAAGTGGGTTTTATTTCTTTCAAGACTATATTAAAATGAGCCTCGGTATCGTGCTGTCAGGAAGTTGAAAAAAAAATAAAATTAAAGGCAGGAAGGCGCCGGGCCCTAGAGTGTCACGTTATCCGCTAATGTTATCTCGATCATCAACTGAGTGGCGCCGATAATTAAATTGACCTGAGGTACGTGTAAAGGAAGAACACAAAAAAAAGCCGCACGAAGTGAGCCTCGCGCAGAGAAAAAAGTAAGTAATGTACGGCCCGCTAATTCAGTGCCGTATTCCAGCTCACGCCGCTTAGATATTTGCGAAACGCAGCTGTTCCCACCGACATGGTTTCGTAGATGTGGCGCGCGTTGAAGGAAAAAGAAGAGTACTGGTGTAATACGCTCACCGGTCATCCACCGGTGAATCCCTCGTTCAGTCCCCTGCTGACATCGCAAAGGCCTTAGAAGATATTGCGTGTGGCCTAGAGCTTCGCTTTACATCTGCTTTACCTTCTCCTACTATATTCACATGCACCTCAAGTGATTTCACTGAGGTCTCTATGCCTGAGCTGTCGCAAATTGTTCTGCGCTTATCCCCAGCGGCTCCTGGCCCCGATAAGGTCACTTCATCTATGATCAAAATTTTGTTCAATGAATCTCCTGCAGACCTGTTGGCTCTAATTAACCATTCTATTAAAGGTCCTTGGATACCGCATGAGTGGCGTCTTGCTGAAATAGTTCCATTGCTTAAAAAGCAAGGGGAGGGCTTAACTTTAGACAATATACGCCCTATTTCGTTAACATCGAACCTAGTGAAATTAGTGGAAAGGGTCCTTCTCAGCCGTGTCATGTCATTCATTTAAAAAAATGCTGTATTGAATCCATGTCAAATTGGTTTCAGGCCGGGTTGTTCAATTTGGTGTGCTCATACTGACCTTGAGAGTCGTATTAAATTAGCTCGCAATAGAAGAGAGTTTGCTGCGCTTGTCACCTTGGATGTCAGTAAAGCATACGACAGCGTGGAGCACTCGACTCTATTAATAAGATTACAGGAACTCAACTTCCCAAGCTATTTTGTAGCCTGGATTTCTGTTTTTTTAGAAAATAGAGAATTTTACTGCTGCCAAAATGGTGTTTCCTCAAGGAGATTTCCACAGACAAGAGGTGTTCCGCAAGGATCAGTTCTCTCACCTGTTCTTTTTAACATTTTTCTAAGCTCAATTCCATGCATTCAAAATGTGAAAACTTATGTGTACGCCGACGATATTGCATTTTTTGCATCAGCAGGTGACATTCACACTCTTTATCGAACCCTGCAAAATTACCTCAATGTTCTTGACAACTGGCTAGGAAGAATTCATCTGTCCCTTAATGTGAAGAAATGCGCATTGTTAGTATTTCCAGTTTCTGTTCCTGTAAACATCTGCCTGGTCTATAGAAATAACATAATACCTCAAGTTCAGACGGTGAAGTATCTCGGTGTAATATACGACTCTACTCTCTCCTGGCGGCCACACATTGAGCAAGTTTCTGCAAAAGGAGTTCGGGCCATTGGCATCCTGCGCAGGCTTTGTAGTGCTAGGTCAGGCATGAGAAGGCATACGCTTCTGATGATTTATAAAATGTACGTCCGCCCAATTTTGGAGTTCGGGTGTGTTTTATTCTCAGGAGCTCCTGCCTATAAACTTCGCCCTCTTGTGCTTTTGGAGCGTGAGGCGTTGCGCCTTTGTCTGGGGCTTCCAAAATATGTCGCCAATGCTGTTCTGCACCTTGAGGCGCGAATGCCTTCGTTATCAGCTAGGTTTCGCCTTTTAACAGTTCAAACATTTTTAAATTTGTGCGACTCACCTCTTCACGCTTCCAGTATAATATTTCTAAGTCAACCTTCCGCCTTTTTTGGTGCTGCCTGGTCTCGATTTCATACCCCGCAGATATGTTACGTGCAGTCCCTCCTTGATCGCATAAATATTCATTTCACTGATGTCCGCCAAATATATAACAACTCCTCATCTGTCCAGATTGAATTCGATGACATTTTCCCATCGAATGCAAAGCTGCAGCCCTTCCCGCTTCTTCAGGGTCTATTGCAGGACCACCTAAGGTCCTTTCCCTCTCATGTTCTTATTGCTACCGATGCCTCGCAGGATCGCGAAAAGGCAGGTGTGGGAATTTTTTCACCTTCACTGGATTGGTCTTTTTCTCTCCGTTTTCCTGACTTCACTCCAATTTTTCTGGCTGAATTATTAGCAGTAATCTTAGCCTTACGAAAATTAGAATCTACCGTTTCCCAGCTCGTGGTTATGACAGACTCTCTGTCCATTTGCTCTTTCTTATCCTCACCCACTGACTCTCGGCCATTACGCCTCTTTAAGTTCCTGATTCCGCTGCATCTAAATTCGGTAAGGTTGCTTTGGGTACCAGGTCACATGGGCTTTCACTTAAATGAGGTTGCAGATTCCTTAGCAAGAGCCTCTCTCAGCGGCCCAATTGTTGCTGTCCTACCATCGTGTGCATATACAGCTGCGGTGAGGTTTCGCAGCTACACAATATTTCAGGAATTTGCTGCCTCGGCTCTTACATCATCTCCCGAATATCAGCATCTTCTGCATCCTTGGAGTAGCAAAGACTGGCGCTCACGCAGACTAGAGGTCTCTTTCACGCGCTTGCGTTGCCGGGTTCCCCTTCTAAATTTCTACCTGCACAGATCTGGACTGGCAGCTTCCCCACTGTGCCCTTTTTGTGCCGAACCTGAGACAATAGATCCCTTCCTGCTGTTCTGCCGCCGCTTTTCTCATTTGAGGAAGCGTCTTTTGCAAATTCCATTTCATCAACTGGGCTTGCCTGTGTCTTCCGCGGTTGTTCTTTCCATTGGCGCTTCTTTGCTTGGACGAAGCGACAGGAGTGTGCGCTCTGCTGTGCAAAATTTTCTTCAAGAAACGCAGCGACTCCCATTCTAATTTCTTTTTCCCGATCTCAGTCAGTAAGACATTGCAACATTACAGGCATTGTGTACTATTGTGCACATTAAGCAATTGTCCCGTCTTCGATCTCCAAGTTAACTGGACCGCTTTCCTTCCCTCTTCCAATCTATCAGACTACATACTATTTCCACTGCTTTTCCCGTCAAAAATTTCCTGTATCCAGTAATTAACCGCCTGTGTCTTGGCCACTCCCCCGTAGTGGGTATGTGCCAGCAACGTCTGAGGCCTTCCTTCCTTCCTTCCACCGGTCATCTGGCTTGGCT
Source organism: Amblyomma americanum (assembly GCF_052857255.1). Taxonomy (NCBI): domain Eukaryota; kingdom Metazoa; phylum Arthropoda; class Arachnida; order Ixodida; family Ixodidae; genus Amblyomma; species Amblyomma americanum. Next base: position 78,914,976 of record NC_135497.1, on the reverse strand, counting down.
CTGTTAGGAGGACATCGTTCGACCCAGTGGCGTTCGTCCTGTTCATCGCTGCCCCGACGGCTCTGCTCTGCTGGGAACGATCGGCTAAGTTTCGGGTGGCTGATTGTGGCATTTTCTCTCTGCGTCTTTGCGCGGTAAGGCAGTAAGCCCGGACTATGTCCACCCAGTCTCCCGGCCAGGGGAGTTCCATCTGGTCGGCTTCTCTGTCAACTGATCTCCTACCGTTGGAAGCTTTTTTGCGCAGTGGTGTCGGCAGTATCCCTGTCGCGCTGGTGCCTAAGGATGGTGGTGCTATCAGGATGAACAACCCTGGGGCTGTTCGGGCTGCTCTTCAGTCGGCGACTTCTCATTATGAGTCAATCTCAGAGGTTCGCCAGTTTGGACGCGGTGGGATTCTGTGCAGATCGCCAGACCTCGCCTGTGTAAGAGATTTACTAAACTCTTCATCCTTTGCCTCCCTTCGGGTAAGTTCTTTCATCCCTTCTCATCTGGCGTGCACGAAAGGTATTGTACGAGGTGTAGACTCTTCCCTGTCTCCGGCAGAGACTGTTGAGCTTCTGTCGGCTGCAGGTGTTGTTGCTGTGCACCGCTGTAGCCGGGATGTAAACAACGTGCGGATGCCCACTGAATCAGTGATTGCTACCTTTGCCGGCACTTCCTGCCCCTCTGAAATCAAGGCATGGCCTCTAATTTTTCGGGTAGACCCATTATCATCTCGGCCTCTGCAGTGTAACAACTGCTGGCGCTATGGACATAGCGCTGGTGGTTGCAAATCCAACTTGGTGTTGCAACTGTGGGGATGGTCATTCAACAAGCACCTGCACTGAGAAGAATGAGAAGTGTTGCCTTTGCGGTGGTGCGCACTCTGCAAACTACTCAAATTGTCCCTCTCGAGCTCAGGAAATTCAAATTCTGGAAATAATTGACAGGAAACGCTGTTCGCGCCGTGACGCTATTTCAGAGGTCAAAGACTGTGCCCACGGTTATGCCGGTGTGACCGCTCGGCAAGGTGCCATGTTAAACTCAACGCTGTCCCAGGCAATTGCGGCTGCTGTGGAGGCTTCGATGTCTAAAATGGTAGAAAAGATTGTCGCAAGTGTGTCGGAGTGCTTTACAAATGTTCTAGCGACTCAGTTTACACATGCCGTGCAGGCTAGTTTGGCACCTCTTTCGACAGCAATTCCCTCTCCTCTTATCCGGTCTCAAATTCCAGTAGCATCACAATCCCAGGAACAAACTTCTGTCACTTCTGCTGTACCTACCACGGGTACTTCGAGGGATGTTGATATAATGCATGATTCCGAGATGGTGGAGCCTGATGCGCGGCTTCTTAAGCGCAGTGGGTCCCCTATGTCTCATTCGTTGTCTTCTCAGGGAACCCAGCCCAAATCAAAGAAGAAGCAGCTTGGCACTAAACCCAAGGATACCATTTTGGAGCAGGCAGTTGCTGCTGCTAGACTTTCGCAACCATAGCGTCGTTGCGAGTTCTGGAGTGGAACTGTCGCTCTATTCTTTCCGCTTCCACAGATTTACACTGCCTTTCTACTCAGCTTAATCCGGGTGTCATAATTCTGCAAGAAACGTGGCTTTCAACCGACAAACATTTTCATATAAAAAATTACCGGTCATTTCGCCTAGACCGCCAGTCAAGAGGCGGGGGTTTACTAACTTTAGTCTCTTCAAAATTTTGCCACAGGGCTGTGGTATCTTTTCAACCAATGTCTCCTGACTGTGAGATTTTGGCAATAGACTTTGTACTTCCTGGGTGCTCTCCATTTTCAATACCAAATTGTTATTTCCCCAATGGAGTCCAGGATGTTAGACCTCTGGATTTTTTACTCGTAAACTGTAAAAACCCAGTTCTCGTGGCTGGGGACTTCAATTCTCACCATGTGTCTTGGTGTTTTAGGACTAATTCATGCGGCAAGCGCCTTTGGGACTGGGTTTCTGATCACAACCTGATGTGCTTAAATTCAGGATCGGCCACTTATCTTCGCTCACACACTCAATCTGTTTTAGATCTCACGTTCATTAGTCCTGGAATTGGCGTAACGAATTGGTCGACAGTTGATAGCGGCACTTCAAGTGATCATATACCTATTCATTTTGATATCATATGTCGTGTTACTCCGGCGTCTTCTCAGTTGCGGTCACATGTAAATTATGACAGATTTCAGACGGCGTTGCGCTCGGCCCTTGCTCCAGTGTCTAACATCGCCGCGGTCCACCAGTCAGCAAGCATATGTCTGGCTATTGAGGAAAGCCGTAAAAAGTCGGAGTTCCTGGTGAGGCCAACGAAAGGGAATTCTTCTAACTGGTGGAATGCGGACTGTACAAGAGATTACAGGCGGAGGAAGGCAGCATGGAAAAAGCTTCTTCATAACCAATGTCCGAATAACTGGAGTGATTATAAATTTATTGCAGCCACCTTTAAACGTACAGTTTCTCGCGCAAAGGAAAAATATGACTCAGAACACTTCGATTATCTTTCAAAGGCGGGCAACCGACGTGCACTATTCGGTTTTTTACGGTCTAGGAAACAGCTCATGTCCTCTCATAATTATCAGTCATTAGTTATGTCTTGAATTAATAGCCACAGGCCTGCAAAAGCGGTTCTCGTCTTTACTACCTATGCGACCATTGTTGTTTGCACCAGTCGTACCAAATGATAATGCCTCACAAGTAAATCTATCAGAGCTTTCACAAGTTGTCCAGAGATTGCCAGCTGCTGCTCCTGGCCCTGATGGTGTTACCACAAAGATGCTCAAGATTCTATTTGAAGAGTCTCCCAACTCCCTATTGCACCTAATAAACTACTCTCTCAAACACGCTTGGATGCCTTCTGAGTGGAAGCTGTCCAAGGTGATCCCTTTACTTAAAAAATCAAGGTGGAGGCTATGAATTGGATAATATTAGGCCCATTTCTTTAACATCAAACGTGGTAAAGTTGATAGAAAGGTTGTTACTAATTCGGGTGTCAGCCATTGTGGACCGCAAAAGTATACTCAGCCCGTGCCAACTCGGTTTCCGGCCACGGTGTTCGATATGGAATGTACATGCTGATCTTGAGAGCAGAATTCTCCTTGCTCGTCGTCAAAGCCTGGTCGCGGCTTTGGTTACGTTAGATGTCGCCAAAGCTTACGACAGTGTAGAACACTCCATCCTGATACATAGGCTACAGTCTCTTCAATTTCCAGATTATATAGTTGCATGGATATCTGCATTTCTTCATAACAGGGAATTCTTTTGCGTCCATAATGGTGTTCATTCAGAGAGGTATAGACAAACGCGAGGTGTACCGCAAGGAGCTGTTCTTTCTCCTGTGCTCTTTAATATTATGTTAAGCTCAATTCCTCTCCACCGCCATGTACGCACTTACGTCTATGCGGACGACATTGCGTTTTTTGCTGCTGCGCCGGATATACATTCTCTGTATGGTCTGTTGCAGTCATATTTGAATACACTTTAGCACTGGTTGAGCGCATTACACCTGAAGTTAAATGTTGGCAAGTGCGCTACTCTTGTTTTCCCTCTATTCACTCCTGTAGTGGTCTCTCTCACTTGCCAGTTAAAAATAACACCGCAGGTTCAATCCCTAAAATACCTAGGGGTCATTTATGACAACAAACTCACCTGGCGACCTCACATTGACCATGTCGCGGCGAAAGGGGCTCGTGCCGTGGGCATGTTACGGAGATTATGTCATCACCGGTACGGCATGCGCAGAGATGTGCTATTAATGATCTACATAATGTATGTCAGGCCAATTTTAGAATTTGGGTCAGTGTTGTTTTCAGGCTCGGCTACATATAAACTTCGCCCTCTCGTCCTTTTAGAGAGGGAAGCACTTCGCATGTGCCTCGGCCTTCTAAAATTTGTGGCTATCAATGTGAAGCCCGCATTCCGCCTCTCTTATCACGACTTCAATTTTTAACTGTGCAAACTTACCTCAGGATATATGAATCCCATTTCCACCATTCCCAAAGCATTTTCTGTTCTCAGCCGACCTCCTTTTTTGGTGTCCCCTGGTCTCGTTTCAATTCCTCTCAGGTAGTGTTTTTGAAATGATTACTTCAGCCTTTACATGTAAACATCTATGATATCCTTCCTGCGCTTCGCAATGGGCCCGCTATCCACATTGTTTTCGACGACATATTCCCAAAAAATGCAAAACTTTTGCCACCGAGTATTCTAAATGGTCTTCTAGAAGATCATCTGAGGACCCTACCTACAGATATAGCAATAGCCACTGATGCATCGCAATGCAATGAAAAAGCAGGTGTGGGAATATTTTGCTCGCATTTCGACTGGTCCTTTTCTCTGCGCCTTCCAGATTTCACCCCTATTTTTCAAGCAGAGTTTCTAGCAGTTGTACTTGCTCTACGCAAGCTAGGCCCCTCTATTACAGCAGTTGCAGTAATTACTGATTCTTTATCTTTGTGTTCGTCCCTCGCTGCACAGGTCGACGGTCCCATTTTATCAGCTTTCTTATCCCTACTTCCTCCGCATTTGAGCCTTGTTCATTTAGTATGGGTTCCCGGCCACAGCAGTGTGACAGTAAATGAGATTGCTGATAATCTCGCAAAGGCTTCCCTCAGCGGCCCCGTGTTGCCAATCATCCCGGCTACAGCCTACATTACAGCATCTAGATTTCGGCGACGTGCGCTTTTAAGCACGCAAGACACATCACTTTTAACATCGGCGGATTATGCACCTTAAATATTATTGGAACAGGAAAATTTGTTGCTCTCGGAAGCTTGAAGTATCACTGACGAGGCTGCGCTGCCGCATCCCCCCTCTAAATTTCTATTTACACAAGTTGGGTTTGGCGATCTCTCCCCTTTGTGCATTTTGCCGTGAGCCAGAATGTATTGAACATTTTTGGCTGTATTGTCGCCGATTCAACTCACTGAGAAAAAGGTTGCTGGAGGAGCCCTTGTAGCATCTTGGCCTTAGTTTGAGCAGCCCGCTCTTGCTATCATTTGGCGCCACCACATTTGGGTTCAGCCACAGATCTGTTTGTACCGCTGTTCTAGATTTCCTGATAGAATCTCACCGACTGCCTTGCTAAGTTTTCCAACCTTTTCTTTTCTCTCAATTATTACATTTTGACTAAATCATTAATATTTAATCCCTCTCTTTATTATTATTCTTAAAATTTTAAAATCAAAACACTCATCCCTTTCCTGTTCATGACGAAAAATTCACCGGTGTTGCGCTCCCACGTGCTTTTCCTTTTTGTTAACTGCGTTCAGGTGAATAGCCACCCGATTCTTGGCCGATCCCCCAGTGTGGGTATGTGCCATCTTTTGATAGGCTAACAACAACAACAACAACAACAGCAAAATGCACAGCGCTGCTGTTTACCTCCGACGTTCTGTCCATAAGCAGGAACCTTGTAGAGATTCGGCCACGCATTGCCGTCGACATCTGGCCGCGCCTCAGTAGCATGGTTGGTTGGCACTGAAGCTCTCTAGATCTATTCAGTTGTGAATCCCTGAAGGAACGCTTACGTGTAGGATTTGTTTTGTGAGCTGCTTCTTCAACATCTAAGAGGACGAGCTGAACAGCTGAAACCGGAATTTTGAGCCGTTAGCACCTGTAGCTTGATTGATTGTAACACATTTTATTCACCAGAAGGAGCTTTGTGCTAAGAGGTCGCGTTAAGTGGTGGAGAGTACATATAGCCCTCGACGAATTTGTCAGCCCACTCCACCGCCAGAACTTGCGTTCTCGGATCAGAGCTGGCCAGCACGGCCTCCCACCGCTCGAGAGAAGGAGCGGTAACTACGTCACCCGGAGGTGGCTCTGTTTTGCAGTCCCATGGGATATGATCTTAGTTGGCTCGTTGGCCGCAGTGTTTACAGTTCGGTTTGAATTGATCTGGATAAATGTGCCTTGCACGATCCTGGATTGGATTGTAAAACATTTTTTGCGTCGAGAGCAGGTTGCAGGAGACACATACTAGATGGCCGCTAGCCCATGGCTGGCAGCGACCTCACTGGCCCGCTCGATTGCCCGTACTTGAGTGTTAGGGTCCGAGCCGACCAGCACGGCCTCTGACTGCTCGGGAGAAGGGAACCTCCTGTACGGATTCGAAAAGCGCGACGGCTGTTTCGGCCGTAGCACTGCCTTTCAGTCTCGTACGCAGGGATGACGAGCTTTGTCATATAATTGCAGAGACATAGAAGGACAAACTGTATCTTCTTAGGGTTCATTTTGACTCTGAAAAATATATGCTGGATGGTCACTGCTCAATCTTTTGAGTAACCGGAACCGAAACTAGCCGACACCGCTAGTTTTCTTCAGTAAAGACAGTTTTAGTAGCCTTAGGGGTGGCATTTATGCTGTGGGTTTTTTTAATAATTGAGAAGTGCAAAATATTACTTTTTTGCTTTTGTTACTTTTGCTTGTGTTGCTAACTTTGGATTCAACAAGTGCTAAACTTGTCCAATCATTTGTGTACGCTTGACGGAAGCGCAAATAAATATATGAGGTAGTTGTTTATTTGTTAGATTCACTGCTAACTTGCAAATTTTCTTGATGTCTAAAAAGCGATTACTTTACTTGCGACCTTGCGACTCATGCCAGTGTTACGTATGCCATCTTGGCACCCCAAACTAGCTGAAGCTGGGAGAAACAAAGATTCATAATTTAATCGAGTTATTCTGCTCTTAGTGAGGCAGCAAGTTTTCAAACTGATTTGTTGCAGCGCAGTCAGGTCTGTTTCCAATTTCAATGCGGTGCATTTCCTGTACAGACTTCTTTATTGGTTCTGGCTTTGGCTACGACAAGTTCTAGGAATATTTAGATGCGCAAGCGTAGGCTGTGACATACGGGCTTCTTTCAACGAAGTTTTTACGGGCTCTGGGTATTCGCAGCGACACCTCTCGATCATGGCAAAAGGCTCATAGCTGTTCAGTGGCTGCAGTAAAATATTTCGGACTAGGCTAAAGAGTAGGGTTTATTTATGGCAGTAGGGGGTGCTGCGGAAATTATTGCCCTAAGATGCACGCAGTATTAGTGCTCATAAAGGGAGCAAGACCGAGCTCTTCAGGCACCACGGCTTATGCCATCCAATGCCTATGCTACATATATATGCAGTGAAAGTGCTCAGATTTGAATGCTGCATGCATTTGAAAGAGGGATGTAGACACGGCTTCGCGTGAGGACTTCATCGCCTAGAAAGGAAAAAAAAATGGCCGGTGGTTTAGCATCGCTAAGCATGGAATATTTTGCGAAAGCACGTTTTTTTTTTTGAACGAAATTTACAAAGCCATTTCCGACGAAGGTACGGGGGACGTGACTGTAGTTCATGGCTGAAGTCAGGTCCAACGTATGCGCTGCCAATTTGCCAGTGCTGCTTGCTACGGGATCTTCTCTTCGAAGCGTTTGCATTGCAAGGTGCACGCCGCATTCGCTACTTTTGAGGAGCTGCGAAGAGAAGTTTGCCCATTCTTATATCTCCGCCGGTCGCAAAGTCGATGATATCTAGCTCGTCCCCTCATCGACTAAAACCATCTGACATGCTCGAATAGTCCGCGATGATAAATGCATGCGATTACGTTCAGTGCTCGCGAAACATCCCAGCACTCCGCGCGATCGATGTACGGCGCTAGGTGCCTTCGCCCGAATTAAGCCTGTTTCACATGGTGCGACGGGAACGAAAAATTACGGCCCGGTCGCACTGCCGTTGCAACGGTAATCGCAGCCGCCGTTTCACATGCCAACGATTTCTGTTGGTGTCGTCGGCACCCTAGCGTCGGTGCGGCCTTTCAGTGGACGAAAATTCTTCGGCTGCAATAAATGTCAAACATCGTGGCAGGCGTTGATTTCGTAATCATGAGTAATAATATTGATCCGTGATGTATTATTAAGTTCAATAAGACGTTTTCGAGATTTTGCTGTCATGTCGCTGAACTCCTATTGGCTGACTACTGTGGCCATCGCTGCGACCGCACCGACAGTGCGACCAACTTGTTGAAAGTCTGTCGCAGTGGCCCTGCGACGAGAACGACGCGCATTTCTGTCACACAGCGGGAGAAATCGCACTGCGCTGCGGTAACAATCGCATCATGTGAAACGGCCTTTACTATAAGCCTCGTAATCTGCCTCCTCGTTCTGATCGCAATTTATATATGCAAGTTATCGCCAGCATTTGTGCCTGTGGCAATTGTGCACCGACCTGTGAAGCGCAGCGGTATGCTCGCTAGGGGATCGAGCGCCCGTACTCCGCAGAACAGGCATCTCGAACGTACGCTGTAGAGTGCACTCTCCCGTAATACGCAATAAATATCATTCTAGCTCTTTTATCGCCAAATATTTAAGATAGTTACATTGCTCGTCGCAACCATGGCAAAAGAAATATGTCGAATTTATTTGAGGATTACGGTTACTAACGACGACGACCACGCCAGCGCGCTTGCAGAGTCGAGGACGTACTCCACCACAGTACACGCAGACACAGGGGAGGAGCAACTGCAAAGCCGGAAGAGTACGAGTCACTCCCGGGCAAGTAACGACATTTTTGAGGGGAAGACGACCAAAGTGCGCTGCTCGCAGCATGGTCCTTTGCACGGAAATTAGCGCACATGGAGTTTAATTAAACGCCATCTGGTTCGAGCTTGGCGCGAGCCGAACAGCACCCCTCAGACTTGAGCGCGCACGGCTTGGAGCACGGATATATGTGGCGTGCACTCAACTTCGACATGTGGGAGAGCGACTCGCCGCAACGAAACAATGAAGTTTAGCAGGATGCGTTGTTGGGCAAGTTGGTTCATTGCAATAGGAAACATTGGTTGCGCTTTCTAGACAATCACATGTAAGAAGACAGGACAGGCGCAAAAAACACTTATATATCATACCATACCAGCGCAGGCGCATCAGGGTATCAGCAGCGTTGGGTTGTTCTTTTGTTACGCTGCTGATACCCTGATGCGCCTGCGCTGGTATATATAAGTGTTTTTTCTGGAATAAACATCAGTTGTTAGTTTGCGCCTGTCCTGTCTTCTTACATGTGATTGTCTAGAAAGCGCAACCAATGTTTCCTATTGCAACGAAACAAGCCTCGAGTTCGCGAAGCGGATTGTTGGCGTGCAAATATCTAGGAGCAATATTGCAGTTCCCACGACGCAACCAAATGACGTGCGGGAAACGGTGCAACCGGAGGATCCGTCGTGGTGTTCATAATGGCAGAACGAGCATTTCATTGCATGGCGCTGTCGAAGTCTGCGCGTGCATCGAACCCCAATCGACCTCTTCTGGGCAATGGCTAAATATTCTTGAACGAAAGGTATATCCTCGAAGATGGCAATCCAAAGTAATATCACGCCGTAATATCACGATGGAACGAAACGCGAAAAACGCGGCGCCTGTGGGTTCCGCTCTTCGCATTTGTTTTCATTGCGCTTTTGCTCCGGTGATAGCAAAAAGGCGATAGTGTCGTCCATGATACATTCCGGGACTACTCTAATGTTTTTTTCTTACCATCAACATAAAAGCGCGATGAGAAGAAATTCGAACACCGGAGCCTGTAGGCGCGGCGCTGTTCGCGTTTCTTTCCATCGCGATAGTAGCTTGAGCCACAGCCTTTCTAGATTAAACGGCGCGTATCATGGAATGAATGTGCACTGTTTTCGTGAAACTGTGACAGATCAGTTGCTCATTCATGAAGTCATATCTTTCATGAACATTTAAACTTCCTTGCAGACAGTCGGGTTCTGTGCGATGCTATAAAAAAGACCTTCGAATAAACGCCATTTCTACGTCTCGTGACAGTCCGGTGGCAGTTTCGCTTTGTGACATAGAATTCGGGAAAATTTCGACACTTATGTGCTGACCTTTCCGGCTGCTATAATTCGCGAACCAGTCCCACGTAAGAACTGGGGAAGGCTAGAGTACGATGCGTCGTATGTTGTGGATTTCATTGCTCTGAGGTTTCTGAAACGCCATATGGTTTTAAGGGTTCCGATCCACGGATAAACCGCTGTAGTTGTCGTCGGCGTGTCGAGAAAATCGGGATTGGTTGAGAGGATCGTGACGAGAGGAGGCGAGACACAGAAGCTCACGTGGCATGTGCGCGATGATGTGACGTGATTTGATGGACGTCGCTGTGTGCGCGTGCCTCAGGTGCGCGGTTTTTTACATTTGCGCGAGAAACAACCAAAACTTGTTGCGGCCAAATATGGCTAGACGCACGCACGCGCGCGTGTGTATGACCACGGATGATAATCAGTCACTTGTAGGGAAACATGGTGGGAAAAACGATATGCGAAGCTGCTTGACGGTCTGGCAACACTGGGCCTGCGATTTTCTTATCTTTTTATCCACTGGTTTTGTCAATTCCAGGATTTTAAGTGTTTTTAACCACGAAGGTCGTGGCTTAATTTTTACGCATGAGCTTCCAAGTGAGAGAAAACTGCAATTTTTAGACCCAAGCTTAGCGCTCCGGGAGGACCATTTATGCTGGGGTTACTTTCCCCGTACTAGCAAGGAACTGCTGCCATTCAATACGGCGCATTCAAAAATTGTGAAGCGCGCCATCGCCTCTTTATGCATTGAGTCCTTGCTTAAAATTTAAGTCCTGTCCGCTCCAAATGCACGATAGCCTCGAAAATCATATTGGCCGCCTTTTGGCTGCTGGCTTCCCCTCGGTGGTGTTGACTGCCGTCGCTGAAACCCTCCTCCAAAAAACAAAACGCTGCACCAGTCCAAAGAATTCTGAAGAAGGGGGCCCTCCAGTAAAACCTGAAGTTATGCATTATGTGCACAAAGTGTGACACAATCTCAAGAAAGTGGGCCAAAAGACACAAGGTACCGCTGGTTTTTTTTCAGCCGCAAACAAGTTGAACAAACTTATACCCCGGATTTGTGGCACTGAACGCCCTGGGTGCAGGATAAAAGATCAGCGTACCTTCATCCGCTGTATGGAAGGAGTGGTGCACGAGATACCCGTGACATATGTGAAATGTGCTATTTAGGGCAAACGGGGAGTTGCATCAACAAACGTCTTAGGGAACATGACAAAAGGTAGAAAATAATAAAGATAAATTTGCCAATATGGTGAGCCATGTTAACACGTGCACGTGTGAACCTCGACTGGAAAAGGCGACGATTCCAGGCAGAAGCAAGATCAAGCAGTCGAGGCTTTTTATTGGAAGCCTTTCGCATAAAGAAAAAGGCAGCCTTGTGCGTGAGTGACACTTCAGTTAAATTGCATGCGGCGGAGTACGTTTTTCTGTTCAAAAATGATAGTGCGAGGCGATAAGTCACCGCTGCGATAAGGCACGTGGAGTGAAAACGTGGGCGCAGCCTGAGGCTATAAGTGTATGTGATTTTCTGGTGCAATAAACAGTTGGAAGTTGCCGCCTGTCCTTTGTCTCCTCTTCTCTTTTGTGTATGTGGACTTATTTGCGCTAAGGTGTTTTTTTCCAAGTTTCAAGATGCTAAATATCAACTAGCCCGGTAACATGCCTTGCTGAGCTATATTATTAAGGCGTGAGTGCAGTTAATTCAGTGCACTGAACACTGTCTATACAGAAGCAGATGCGATTCCTGAACCTCAATTTATTTTATGCTTTAGGCTTCCCTCGTGATCCGAGAAAGGCTGGTGCCACATGTCGGCTAGGTTTCCTTCGTGACGTAAACTCACTGCGCGTCCTCTGTACAGTCATCGATCACACACTTGTCTAGAGCGCTCGAGCGGCGCGCCGTTTTGCGCCTTTAAGACAATGACCGCTACCTGGGGTGCCCGATACAGCTTTCGAAGGCTAGGTCATTCGTAATTCTGTACTCCCCGGTGCGCCGTCCGAACGGTAAGACAGGTATACGTATGACCGACTGTACAAAGTCACAAGGGTAGGCTTTGTTGCACTACAAACCAGCCTAACAGCGAAGCCAGATTTTACGTGCGCAATCGCTAAATGTTTTTCACCCTGCAATTTGAATGGCCTGATTAATGGGATTAACGAAAAACATCTGGTTGATTTTATACGAAGAGACCGACCATGTAATTGTAACCGTCTCTACGTAAGTTTCCTATAATTTCATATCTGACTTGAGATCCGTGAAAATTCCGAACCAAGCACGCTGCTCCTGCGCACGTGCACCCAGCGACAGCGAACAATCTCATGACCGTCTGAGCGGCGAAAACAGCTTATACGTGATCCTGCCGTCTTATTAGCAGTGGTAAAAGTGCAGTTTTTGGATTGATTTTGTTGTTGCGGTGTATCTTAGTGCAGAACACGAATAAACGCTGAAGTACTGAAATCTCGTACGTGTAAGCTTTGACGCTAGTCTTATTGGCCTCCGGGTGACCACGACCACAATTCAGGTACGTAGCTCAAAGGGCAGGAGTAAAAAAAGAATGGTTTCAGCGGTGGTTGGCGTGGCGGCGCTATCACCCGAAAGGAAAAACGCGAATAAGATTGCGAGACGCAATAGAAGGATGACACGTCGAAATCAGCGCCGAATTTTACTCCCCTACTCAACAGAAGAAAGTCAGATCAAAGCACGTGGCAGTTAACAGGCGTAAAGAACTCAGCCTCACATGGCGGTAGGGGTGTAGAGAACTGGCGACTAATTGAACTGAACTCCTTACCATCCATTAACGTTGGCCAGCCCCACGCACAGGACTTAGCAACGCGAGCCATGGGCTTCGAAGGAAAAATCTCGTACGCTATGGAAATAAAACTCAAGCAGTTTCATTGGCAGCCAAGCGCAAATCTGAATAACAGAAGCCTATTTGCTTATTCACAACTAACAGTCAATTAGTCTAATAATAAGTGCGCGAAAAATTTTGGTAGGGTGTTAGGTTGTACGACGCTACGAAATAGCATCTCAGTGCATTCTGTTTATTGACGTCAAATAGTTGACTGTTCTTTGTTTCAAATTCAAACTAATTCATACCTTTTTGGTATTATAATAGGGGACTTGTGCAGCAAATGCATGAAAGCATTAGAGGAATGCATACCTGTATTAGAATTTTCCTTAGCAAACAACCTAGAGCAGGCAGGAGTGTCGCTTTAAATTATTGCAAATGAATTTGCTAAACGTTACTAATCAGCTTTGAAGGCGTAGGAGATTAGTAAAATATTTCAGTTAGAAAGTTGTAGTTTTTCTTGTGGGAGCTGCTGTGCGCAAGCGTTTTTAGCGGCGTAGCACGCGAAACCACAAACGTTGGCGGGAAGTCCACGTGCGCGCAGCTATAATGGCCGCGATTGTGTTATTTCCTGAGGTTCCGCGCGCTTATCCTCAAAGCGTGGAAAAGGCGTTGTGGGCAATTTTATGTACAGAAATTTCCCCATCTCTAATTTCTTTCGACGCCGTAAAACTTTCTCAGTTAAACTATTTCAAGAAGTATATGAAGTAAAGCCCGTTTTCTCCAGGAGACCGGCACTTATGATGCTAGTTTCATTTCTGCAAGATGAAGTTTTTTTTTCTTTTTAAAGCCTGGCTCACGTTAGCTGCTATATCCCTTATAATGCACTGCTTTCCTCTCACCCAGCCGTATGTTCCCCCCAGGAGCAGGACACGTTTCAGCTTCCCATTGAAAAACATTGGGTATATATGCCATGGCACTGATGCATGTGGCCCTGTTTGCAGGCTGGATATTGGTGCCTTTGAGGAGCTACCAAGGGACTCAACGAGGCTGCTTCCACTTTACCTCGGAGGTAGAACACACCCTTCGACAAGGTGAGTAGGATTGCCAACGAATATTTGAACAAGCCCGAACATTTTGGCGCACCAAACGTGCTAAACGCCGCTTTTGGGCGAGATTTGCAAAGCCACTGCGATGAGTTCATCAGGCCGCGTCTACGATCATTTCGTGTTGAGACACTGGACACGTCCGTGCTTAAGATGTTCACCGCGATACCTCAAATGGCGCCGCCACTGTACTAATTTTTCAATACCCAACACATGCAACCTTGCTGTGTGTGACGTCGACGCGAAATGTACCGGTTTTATATGTGACGTGTGTGCGATTTCGACTGAATTACGCCAACTAATGGCTGTGCAGTATATTGATCGTTCCTATTGCACTTGAGCTTGATGCAGACTGGTCTGGAAGTCCTCATCTTGGTTCACGCCACGCGTCACTCTCAAACTGCTTCCGCCATTTTATTTGACTCATTGCTCTTTTTGAGGGAAATATAAGGCTGTGGCTAAAGGGTTGGCAGCGGGGTTGGCTGCTCACAACTGCCACAATGCCGCATTCCCTTTGCTAATGTCGACACCTACCTTTCGCACACCCAACAGTCACTGCAAGCGGACAGTGGGAGGCACTGCTGACCAGCTCAGAAGCCGCCGCTCAAGAGAGCTAGGACGGTCACCTGGGCTGCGGACGCCGCGGCGGCGGTGCAAGGCCTTGCAGCCATTTGATCTCCAGCACCTGCCTAATATATCAGAAATAGTTGTTACCTACCCACCTACATTGCAACTGTACCACCGTAGGCCTCAAATAAATTCGACACGCTACTGCGCTTGCCATGCATGTGGGGTAGAATCTAAAAATTCAAAAGATGAGCACCCTATTTGCTCTATTAGCCAGTATACATATAAGTTACGACAGTGGCGTTGTTAGCCCCAAGAACTTCAATAACACTTCTGCTGAGCCTAGTTAGTGCATGATACTACAGATGATCGATGTGCGCAAAACGTTAGACAATCCAGATGCACCTAGCTGTTCTTGTTTCTCTTGTGTACGTGGATTGTCTAATGTTTTGCGCACATCGATCATCCGTAGCACCAAGAAGTTTGTACGCTTGAATAAGAACATTTATTTTCACGCTTGTGTCCCTGGTGTTTGGAGAAAATACTAAGCAGCTGACGTAGTCGTGACATACTTCCTGATGCTGCAGTTTCAGCTTAGTCTCCTCTGGTTACGTTTCCTTTCGAAGTGAAAGCTTCACTACGCTAGGTAAAGCCGCTCTTCGCATGTCGCTAAATTTGACCTACCCAGAGCCGGAGGTGGTGCTTTCGCTGGGTTTAGATGTCCACTGAGATGTCGAGATCTGAGAGCTACTGCGCCCTTTCCATTCCTCAAGACACATGCTTTCACATTCCTCCTTATAAGCAGACCTAAGTGCCCTCGAATGCGTTTTGCCTGCATCGAAACGCGGCCGCCGCGGTCGGGTTTGAACCCGGGTACTCCGGCTGAGTAGATGAGTGCCATAAAGGGACAGTGAGGAGAACTCTACCGATTTTTTTTAGCAAAATCTGATAGTTTGGCATTTCGTGGCTTTGTTGCCGCTTGTCCGGGAGCGAAAGGTGCATTTATTTCAAAGAAATTTGGATTCGAAATTGAAAAAGTTTTTCCAGCCCTCCGATTCAAACTCGGCGCACTCTTATGACGTCACGGCGTCTTCTTGTGATGTCACAGGACGGAGTGACATGAAACGCGACGTAAACGCAGACTCGTGATTTCTGGAACCAGCGGTGCGGTCTAGCAGCAGCCGAAATGAAAGCTACCGCCGCCGCACGTTGAAGGCATCTATCGCGGGTCGATACCGTCGCTTCGTTTACGTTTGCTCCGGCGTCTTGCCAGCGTTACGATGGCTCCCGTTCCCGAACCCGACAACGAAGTTCTCACAAAGTCTCCGGCTTACAATTCAGCGACCTCAGCCCCACAGAGCACACGATGCTTTTAAGGGAGCACGGTTAGGTTAGGTGCCGGCTGGTCGTTTCCCACTTCCTCAGTTAGCAGCTGTTGCTAATTGAATATCTTAACCCCAGTGCGGGGAGTCGCGAGGACAAGGTCGACGCGTCGCGCCCATCGGATGCTGGCCGAGGCTTTGGGGCTAATGGATTGTGATTCCTTGAACGGCGCTGTTGCACGGTGCAGCAGGTGGTGTCGAGGATGTTTCCCATGGTTGCAAGGGCAGGTTATTTTTTTCTTGCCACAAAAAAACAACAACGGATGTGTGCTCAAGGGCGCTTGAGTTTAAAGTTGGCGGTTTGAAAGTAAAACAGACGCATGACGCTTCAACGGGTTCCGTGCGTTTCCAGAGGTGCGGGGTCCACTGGATCGGGCTGTCTCGCCCACTTGCATGTACCTCCAGATGTGTACTGTGAATGGAATAAATTAGCCGAGAACTCGAAGAGAACAGTTCCGCCCAACAGCCGTAGCTATTGAATGGAGCCACAAACAAACGAGTTGGAGGAGAGCGAAGTCACAGTCTCTGCAGGTTCCAAGCTTTTTTTTTAACTGCCTTGTATCTTGTCTCGCTTATAAATCGATGTGCGTCAAAAACAAAACCACGGGGCATGCAAAGCTCATAGACGCGAAGCGCCATAACAAACCGAAACTCTCCTGGCCGCCTGTGGCGCCACCAAGCATCGGTTTTCTTCCAACATTCAGGTTGCCTTTTTTCTGTCTTCCTTGTCTGATAAAAGTGCACTATCGGTATCAAAACAAAACTTACTTCAATATTGAACTGCGCAACTTGTCTGCCCCAGAGATTCGTGGCATCCACAGAGTAAGGAAAATTCCTCAAAGGTGGCATCTCTTGTCCTATGACGTCATCAGGCTTGTACTTGCGAGATTGGCCTGTGGTGGCAATACCTGTATTTTGGTTCTTTTTACTTTCTACCTTACATGAGCTTTATTTTCACTAAGAGTAGCGTTTTTGTGATCAGGAGCTCGTATTATAACGATACAAGCCAACTTCAATTTCTCCTCAGTGTCCCTTTAACCACTGAGCCATTGCGGGTGGTACCTACCCAGTGTGCGGAACGCACTCAACGTCAAAAATGCCAAGCCGCCACTACTTGCCCGATACACGACAGCTTTCGCTGTCTAACCAGGTTCAAAACTAGTTAAACCGCCCCAAATTTTTTGAAGCAAAAAGCTTCTTTAAGCTGCAGGTGAAAAAGTCATCGAGGTCAGAGAATGACCTTCAGTCTAACCACGGTTATCCCTTACTTACAGCACGGTTTGGATGTCCACTGATATATGTGAGCCAGTTACTGCATGGTTTCCTTTCCTCAAAAACAATTTTCAAAACCAATCAAATTTTCTTCGA
The DNA here is from genome assembly GCF_052857255.1 of Amblyomma americanum. Lineage (NCBI taxonomy): Eukaryota > Metazoa > Arthropoda > Arachnida > Ixodida > Ixodidae > Amblyomma > Amblyomma americanum. The sequence continues at coordinate 78,897,955 of NC_135497.1, read as the reverse complement.
AGGCAAAAAAAAAATTGAAAGCAAAGGAAAGGCGCATAACTGGTCCCCTGAGACAATGGACACCTCACTGGCACTTTAACCAATTTTCTTCGAAATCAAAAAAACGTTAGAGATTACTGCGGCAACCCGCATTGGAGAGATGCGAAAGCATTGACGCCTCTCTACAATCTTTGCCCCTCTTTGATTCTCTTTGCCCTTCTTTGCCTTATCGACTGATGAATTAGCTATCGATTGGTTGATTGCAGGGTTCTATGTTAATTCATCAATTCCCTCAATTTCTGTAATCACTTGCCTGAATTAATCACATTTACTCTGATTATACTCTTTTCGCTTCAATCACCCATTTTGAGTTTTCAGATTTGGCGCCACGATTCGTTTTGAAATTTGGCGCCATGGTTCGTTCTCACCCACGTGCTTGTTTTCACAAGCATTCGCTACGCTCACAACCATTCTCTACATCTGTGATTAATCATCCGATGGACATCATACTTTTTGTGCATCGTCCTCACATCGTCGCCTATCGATTACAACCATTCGCTTGATGCTATCTGTTCCGAGAACGCCATAACTGCTGCGGACAAATTTTGGTGACATGACCCCGTCGACTTAGCCTAGAAATGCTTAAGCATTAATAACTGGCTCCCTGGGGCAGTGGACACCTTAGTTGCGCTTTAACCTACGTGGCGGTAGTGACAGATGGGCGCTGCATGCGTTGACATTCACAACGTTGCAGCAGAAACGCGGCGCTGAAGCTATAGACCGTTGGCGTTCATTGTGTTCATTGCCGTTGGCAACGTTCTAGACTCCGACGATTTTGAGGAAAGGGAGGTGCATAACTGGCTCCCTGGGGCAATGAATGCCTCAGTCCCGCTTTCAGGTACGATGGTGGTGAGAGAGAGAGATTAGGGCTGCATGCATTAGTGCTGACAAAAAATGACAGGATTGCCGCCGCAGTCAGATTCGAACCCGGGTAATCCGCATCAGTAGCTGGTTCAGTAGCTCGTTAGGGCGCTCGTCTACTGATCTGGTGTACCCGGGTTCGAACCCGACCGCGTTTCAATGCAGGCGAAATGAAAAAAATTGCTGGTGGTTTAGCTCTGGTTAATCCTGGTCGAAAGCGAAAAGCTTTGTCTCCCTGGCTACGTTTGTCGTCGAACGCCTGGCGGTTTCCATAGATAGCCATACTGACACACGCACAGGAAGAGGATTTTTTTATTTGTTAAACATCTTGCTTTTTCAAAATGACATTAAAGGCGCTCACACAAGCAGTAAAGGATAATTCGTTTTTGGGGAAAAAAACGGCGCAGTATCTGTCTCACATCTCGGCGGACACCTGAACGGCACCTTAAAGGAAGGGATAAAGGAGGGAGTGAAAGAAGGGGCGTAGTGGCTCCGGAAATGGCATACACTACGCTACGAGACAGATACTGCGTGATTTCCTTTCCTGAAGAACCAACTTTCAATTTGTCGTGTGCTGCTGAAATCGATTATAAGGCACCTAGCAGTTGGTGAACCTGCTGTACCAAACTCCCTGTTTCGGTCTCACTGGAGCGAATTTCAGATTGCTGAAGCAACGCCCAATCAGTTTCAGTGCACCTAGCGGTTAGTGAAAACTACTGCCACACACTTTTTGTTTCGGTTTCACTGGCACAAATTCCCAATTGCTTGCGTGTTAGCCAGGCTTGACTATGGGCGGAGTTGGACAGAATTTCTCCTTCCATCCGCTCTGCAAATTTTGTCGTACCGAAATTATTTCAATGTAGGTTGTGCAGAAAAGTGTACATTTAATGACGGGCAGGTATGGAATCATAAATCAACAATGGCTCTTTCTATCTGGCGCTCTTGTCTTCTGTTTGGAACAAGTGGTCATTGCAGGCAGGCAGTATATAATAAACAGACGGAGTGTCGTGGGAAACAGTTTATTCCAGAGCAAGATAAAGAATGAGTACACAAAGGGTAGACACAAGCCAAAACCATGATGGTACTGAAAGGCTCAATACAAAGACAACTGCGTTCCTTAAAAGAAAATATGAATAAATTTACAAAGAGAACACAAGATAGATAGTCAACACATCTCTTGTGCTTGCAGAAAAAAAAAACAAGCTGGACGTCCTAAAATCGTAATCCTTCGCAGCAGGAGCACAAAGAGAAAAATAAACGGTGCTCCAACGCTGGCAGGCCGCCTGCCTCTTATGTACCACCTTGTCATAAGTTTAGAGCATTGTGTGGCTTGTCAGTTGTTGTCAGTGGTCCAAATATCATGAAGGCGAAAGGAACTGCAGTCCTCACTCCTCCGAAAAGCCCTTTAAGGGTTTCAAATATACACCATGCCGCACCTGGGCAACAATACGGCGTGCAGTGCGTTTCAACACGAGCAGAACAATATATCCGCAATTGAGTAATAAACAGGTCCAAGGTTTCCATGAATGTTGAAGAATTTGACGCAACTACACCGCGCAATGAGTGCATGCTGTATTGATTCGTGCTCTGGCCCCCCAGGCCCCCAATCCGCACCTCCTTACTTTTGTAAACAGACCACCAACACAGGGGCCATACGCCGTATGGGAACAGCTCACTGCGATGTGAAAACATCGATAGCCTGTGCTTACTCTTTGGGTCAGTTTTTTCAAACAGCATTGATTTAAAAACGTGTCCCAGCTGTTGTCCAACGCACGAAAGGTGTTTTGGTGCAACAGTGCAGACAATTGGCAGTCTGGCTTGGCCGTGGCATTCTATGGCTTTGGAAGGCTCGTCGATGGCAAAAAAAGCAGCTCCGGGATGTTTCACTATAGATTACATATTCATATAGTGGGTGTCCAGGCTAACTTTATCGAAGGGTTCAAAAATAAAATATTTGAGGTAGGCCAGGGAAACCACTTACATTCACCTACCAACTGGCTTGCGCATCATAGGCAATTTTTCTTTTGCAATGAATTAGTCAGCAATTAAGATAGTTTTTCTAAGTGCATAAATATTGCATTTAGACAGTAAATGTGTATAGCAAAGTTGGAGAGCACTTTCATAAAATACCAATCTATTTATCTGCAATAAAGAAAGCCTCATGCATATCTTTTTTCCGAGCTCCAACGAAAGCCCGCGAAATACAAAAAAAAAATCATGTGACTAGCGCATTCGCGCACCACGATTATGCTGCTCTCAATCCTGTCTTCAGTTAACGAAATCAGTTGCTGGTATCGCATGACGACCCCATTGCTCTGGCAGGCCGATATCTCGACGGTGGTTGCGATGCCCGCGCGCAACTTGCACAGTCGAGCTTGCAGACTGGCTCGTTTTCGCCTTGTTTGTGACCATTCTAGTGCTATCGCACTAAAAGCATGCTGAGGAGGAAAGTGCGGCGCGGAGCAGAGCGTCGCTGCTTTCAAATTTTCAAGAGGGTTTAATTATGATTACTGCGAAGCAACCTCTGCCCATCATCGGCTGTTATGCATTGAAGCCCCAAACAGCTGCAACCAATTGTTATTAGATAGTGCGGGTGACACCTGTAAAGATCACACATTGGGATGCTCAAGAAGCTAGTTTTAAACATTACTGAAGAAAAACTAATTGTCGAGTACCCTCGATATCGATGCCTTAATTTAGTTAAAACAAACTCTCTCGAGACACAATTCCCAAACGCAACTGGGGCCTAGCGTCATGCTTTAAAATGCAATGATAGCGTGGAACCCATCCACTATTTATATTCAGTTGGTCACTTGAACAAACGTGTCACTTGATATACACGGTGAGCGGAGCGTTAAGCCCCTTGACACTTCCTTGAAATACTCATGCATCACAAATGACAATAGATAAAAATTTAAAAATAAATAAAACAGCACATATGTCCAAAACTTCATTGCAAAACGCCTCATAAGCTGTGTAAAATTCCAGCCACACTGAAGCTGCACTAGTGTATCTGCTTATGGTGCATTTTAATATACTGAATAAGGTAATAGCAGGGGGAGGAAAGCTCGAGCCACTGCGATCCGTCCCGGCTGATTAAAGAAAGCTCCGCTGACGCCGTTACTGCACCCCCACTCGCTATCAAAATAACTGAAGGAGGAATTGACGCTGGTGTCTAATAAAGAACAAGATCTAAGCCCAAGAAGCTTCTGAAAGGAGGAAATATCTCTATTGTTCTATCTCTTTAGAATTTCTATCTGCACACCGTTGTAACCGCCGCGCATCCTTTGCTTGTTTCGTGAACTTCGTCAGCTGCGTTATCTCAGGCGCTATTGCCTGCTTTGCGGCGCCGATCACAGTCACTTTGGCGTTGTGTTGCTTCATGTGTTAGTGATGTCGATGCAGCAACAGCAACGGTGGTTTTTAGTTTTGTGCTTAGTTTAGAGTGCAGCGAGAGCCACAATGATATGAGAGAAATTACGCTTTCTCGGGAGCCACCGCTCATTTCGGCGCATGGATCATGAACAATCACTGCTGTTGTCGAAGCAGTCATCGTGTTGGTCCGCAGAAGTGTCGGCACATCGTGGGAACCGATTACGCAAGTGAATGTTAAATGAATTTATTACTGTCGCATGTATTGGCATTGACAGTGAAGGTGATTGCGTGACAGTGGTTTGTTTTCATATGTTCTGTGGGGGTTGAATGGGGAAGATAAGTACGTTCTCCCCACTCAATCGCGGCTGACACGGTTCAAAGCCGCCCGGACCCCCACCCCGTGATCGCGTACGCTACCGAGCGCTCGCCGACCACGGCGGGCCTTGCTCTGGGGGAACGACACATTGGCTGACTCAAACAGGCATTTATTGCTACAGAAACAATAACACCAGCTAGCAACAAGGTACGCTAATGAATCGAGGTCGTCCGACTCACCAGCAAGGTTCCGAGCGAATGTTCGCCCGCGCTAGGGCAAGGGATATAAACTCCGCAGGCCGGACGGGACGAGTACGGGAGCCTGTCTCCCCGTCGCTTCTTCGCCCCGCCGGCGAAGAGCGGAGCCGCGAGCGATGCGTCCGCTCAGGCCGACGATCCCAGCCGAAGCCCCCTCTCCCGCGCGCGGGCTTTGGCAGTCTCCGCGCAGCGATGCTGGCGCCCTCTCTTGCCAGTTAGTAACTCACAAGGGAATGCGCTCAGCCTCGAGGTGAGACCGCCGCTGCACGGTGCCTCGCGGGAAAGCAAACTCAGGGTGCTGCAGGGCAGGTCCCCACAGTTCAAGTAAGTACAAAACATTTTTTTGAAATTATCTACGGTTGTAAGGTACATCACACATGCATTAAATTTCGTGCACTCACTATATGCATGGAATGATCATTCTGTATTGCGTAAACTCAGTATACATGGAGTGACCTAACGTGTATTGCCTGAATTCTGCACGAAATGTTGTGCTACTGAAAATGTCAGCACAGATGCACCTTTTGTAATGAACTTAACACCTCTGATGCATCGACACACACGATCTGTATTGTACGGAATGCTGTAATATAGAGTGAAAGTAACAGGAAAGATGTGTCAATAAAAGTATGCAAAATAGGTTCCCTGTTCTGCCACTGGCCCAGCACTGCAGTTACCATTTCTGACCGGCAGCGAAACCAGTTTTGGCATGGCACAACAGTAAAGGGTGTCTGAAAAACCCGAGTAAAGCGTGGCATCCGGACAACCTCCCTTAGCAGCCCCGATTTTGGACCAGTCCACGCGTGAAGCAGGTGCCATGCCCACACCCCCCGTGCCCGCGTGTTTTGGTCGTCTGTTGTCATGGAAACTAATACGCCGTTATTCCGCCCCCGCCTGCTAGAAACGTAACTGAAGGAGGAACATTGGCTCTAGCGTCTGTTATAGAGGCCAACGAGGTTTCGCAGCCGTGATAACAGTTCGAAGGGAACAGGTCTCTTGATGGGGCACCTTTCTGCCAGCAAGGTCACACCAGTAGGGTCACACCAGCAAGGTTCCACCAGCAAGGTTAAGAGCGAATGTTCGCCTGTGCAAACTCTGAAGCCGGATGGGACGAGCTCTCGGGATATTCCAAATTTCCTGACTCCCAGAGTTGAAACAGAAGCAGCAGAGAAAATATATAGCAGAAAACTCGGACCGCCCATGCGGCTTCCATAGTTACGCGCTTCGGGCTTGGCACCTCCGCTGACGCTAGACATCGCACTCCCTCGATGTGAACCACGTAATTTTTGTACTGAAGAAACTTCTGGGGAAAACTTCAGAAAAAATATACGTCTTGGGCATGTCGAAAAGTTCAACCATGCTACAGCAGAATCCACTTCGCACTCAAAAAAGCATGCCACAGGTCTTAGCAATCAAAATTCATGCTAGTCCTAGCACTTGAACTGTAGACAGTCGTCCAACATTCCCACTTTGGGCTCTAGATGTGTGGTTTTGATATGGATAAATACGTTGGCCCAACCTATTCACGACCCGCAGTTCAGACCGCTGGCCCCACTCTGTGGTCGCGCACGCTACCAAGAGCAAGCCGACCTCATGGCGGGCCATGCTCTTGGGAACAAAGGACCAATACTTGCTGACACAAAAGGTTATTTATTGGTACTACTACAGTAATGCCGGCTAGCCAGAAATTTCGTTCAGAAATCGAAGCCATCCAACTCACCAGCAGGATTAAGAGCGAGTGTTTGCCCACGTTAGGGCAAAAGAGACACTCCAAAGCTGGACGGGACGAGCTCGCGGGATATTCCCCCTAGGCTTCGCCCTGCTGGCGAAGCACGGAGCCGCGACGAAACATCCGCACGCATTGACTTCCCGAGGCCGAAACAAGGACCTCAGTCGTGGTGCTAGTGCCACTACGGCGCAGGCGCCCTCCCTTGATAGCTATGGCAGCTACAGGAGAATGAGTTGAACCTAAGGGGACAGAGCAAAGTGAGTCCCCACAGGCATTACATAAGGTATCACAAGAATTGGTTAAGCATTCGTGTTACTAGCGGACATGGTGTGTAGTTGAATGACAAGCTTACAAACATGACCATGGTGTCGACAAATGAAGCAATGAATGCTCCAGACAAGAAAAATGCTGGCAACCGAGAGGAATAAATTAATCTCACTAAAAAACAATAGAGCATGAAGGTTTCAAACCACATAAAGAAGGTAGAGGTAGCAGAGCTATTAGACTCAGTCAAGAAAGTAGGCGGCACAAGAAAGCATAGCATGGACAGTATTGAGTAAGTACTAAATCATGGAGGAAACCTGAAAGCAGCGACAAAGAAAACGAATGCCCAGAAACCATATAGCATATGCATTGAGAGATAAGAACAATAAGTAACCAAATACAGTTCACAAAATCTAACTGTGACAGTACAGACTGCATACCTTTAAGTGGAGCTTGACAGGGTCGTACACCGCCGCCGCATTTTCCAAGGCCTCGCTCACCATCAGTAGTACCCACGTCATCTGTTTCTGCTCCTAGACGCGCCTTCTTTTGGGCACGTAGATGAGAGCCTGTCTAACCTCCAAATTACTCATGACACTGCCGTTTTAATTATTTAAGAGGATGAACGGCAGCACATATTTGAGGACATATATTAACAAGTTACAACAACAGGCTTAAAGAGTAAGTAGAAACCAAAAGTAAAGTTGAATTCTTTGGAGAGGAGGCAATAAGGGAGCACATCCGTGCCAGGTAGAGGCTGAAAATTTGGACTATAAGAGATAAATAAATTACCAGGAGAACAAGAATCGCCTGCAGTGCACTTTGCAGCCATTCTCAAATTTTGAACAGTTGCTTAACAATGCGCCTCGAAAGAAATGCTAAATCTTGGAAGTAATCACCTAGGGCACTGAAACTGAAAATGACAGGGGTAACACTGCATTATCGCAACATGCATTACAAAACAAACCCAAGTAAGTTAGCAATATCCTTGAAGAAAAGTAAACTGAAAAAATTACCTGGAAAAGGCATGTAATGCAGACAGTGGATAACTGACGGCCTCTTAGGGCAACAAAATAGAATTCAAAGGAAAGAAAGTGACTGGGAGCAGATGACAATCAGGTCTGGAGATGAGATTCAGAAATTTGCTGGGATATTGTGGCGCGCAGCTGGAGAAGAACAGGGAAACATAGGAACAATTAGGAGAGGCCTTTTTCCTGCCATCAATATAATCTTACAAGAGTTGAGGAGTGGACTAGTTCGTTGATCACGTATGATGAAACAAGGGACGAGGACGTGGACAGACTAGAGCACGTACATGTCTGTCTTCTTAATTCGGTGTGCATCCTCATCTCTTGCATTGTTTCATCAAACATGAACATAATCTGATGATGGCAATGATTTTAAGATTAACACAAATAACCCTAAAGCCATAATTCTTAAAGCAAGAACCAAAATTGTTGCTGCTATACATTGTCATTTAACACTCGATACTGCTGCTATTGAAACTGTTAACAAACATAGGATCCTAGAAGTGGCATTTTCAGCTGATATGGGATGATATGGCAACATTCTATTACAATCTGAAAAGAAACAACCAGCATCAACATTAATGTAGATGTTTGCTGCAACATACATGATGTTGAATAATAGCACATGACGTCGAAATAAAGGCATTTGTATTTGTATACAGCATCAACATGACAGGCCTGTTGAATTAAAAATCTCTTTTTGCCCATCAAAAGTGCATGCATTCTTGCAAGAAATTAGCAAGAGAACCAAAGCTCAGACAATGTATCAGACAAGGGAATGCATAACAATACCACTGATGAGATGTCTATCAACAGCTGCAGTGGGCAAGAGCCAGAGCTGCAGAAAATAAGGAGTAAGTACAATTTCATTGAGGCCCAGTTTCAAATTTAGAGTGGAATGGCTGCCATTACTTGAACAACAAAGTGAAAGTGCACCAAATGTACAAGTGGTTGAAATTAATCTGGAGCCCTTGAATACATTGTAAATTATTGCTCATGTGCAGATTTGGGATGTTATACTTCATATATTATAATGTACCGTAGCTGAAGTGGAATGACTACCTCTTGACAAGTCCCACAGCTCAGTAACAAAATGGGGCAAGTTTGATATCTCCCTTGTTTCATTTCTTTACACATCCTGTAATAATCAATCATGTGGTTATTCAATCTAATTTTCCATGCTGTAGTATCAAGTCACTTGAGTGCTCCATTTCTAGTCTCCATCACTTCTTAAGCAACTACTGTCAGGTAATTGCTTATTTTTCACAAAAATGAGCTATTACCTTAAATGTTGCATAAATGGGACATAGCTTAAAAGCTACTTTGTATGCTTTGAGGAACTGAAAAAATTAAATTATTCCAGCTGCCTTTTCCCAATGGTTGGAATGAGTGTTGGCTTTGCTCTATGACCTTCATCAGGCCTTAGTGCACTTTCATATCAAAGCACAAAAAAAAAGTATCTCACTGTGTGCCTCATGACATGACACTTGTTCACCATCCATCCATCCCTTGGCACTTCATGGTTCCTGAATGCGTTCAAGAATATTGGTCAGTGCCTGTGCGGCATCTGCAATAAAAAAAAGCACTGTGGTACATCTTAACAGAAAGCAGCAACTAAAGTCATCATACACAAACGCTCAAGAAATAAACTTCTCCTTTTGCATCTTAGTGACTGCATCTTGACTGTCCAAAAGTAGTAGATTGACTATAAAATGTAGCATGTACTTAATTCAATGTAAAAGATTACAGTGATTGACCAATGCCACTTCAGATAGAGGTGGAAACGCACATGCAAAATTCATGAATGCAAACTTAACAAGTGACGAGATATAGGGTTACAAGACAAACAAGAGCATCTGTAGTTAGAAACTGAAATATGTTCGTTCACTTCTAAGGTGCAGTGCTGCTCCTGAAATTTTAGAACAAAATGCTCACCTTCTTACACGTTTGCCTAACCAGAGCTGTTGCCACAGGTGGCTACTGCCAAATCCAATTGTGTGAATGGGAGCATAAAAAATGGATTCCACTGATATTCTTTGGACAGTTTCAACATTTAAGTAGTAATTGTTTGCATCGACAGTCATTTTACCATCATTTTACCACTGCAGTCCAGCTATGCCACGCCATTCACAGCAGATTTATGTGACATGAACAGCCTTTCATGACGTAAAGGGAGAAGCATACTATCCTTATTTTGTTTTACAGCAATTTTCAATAACGTGAAACCTGAACTGTTAGATTTACTGAGGTTTTTATTTCTATATGGCAAAAAGTTGGTTGCAGTGCAGCTTCATCAAAACAAAGTCAGCGAAGTCGTATTGCTAGATATACCCACAGCCATGGTAGTCAAGGCTAAGAGGTTAATGCAAGGTAAATGCCTGCAGCTGTACGAGCAGAGTGCATTTGAGTGAACGGAAACTTTGCAATAGTTTTTGTTTTTCTGTCTCCACTGCATGTGTCTGGTGTGCTGCATCGTTAGCGTGTGTATGTGTGCGTGGTCCATATGCCACATTAGAGTATAAAGCTATACTTAACTTCGCATATAGCATCGATGCATGGTTCTAGGTTGTCCAGAATGTTAGCCACAATTTCATAAGCGTAAAGGTCAGTCTTGTGCTGTAATGTTGGCCCTCCACCAGAAAGATTTGAAGGCCAAGAAAAAGCTGCTCTCTCTCATACAGCCAGGAACTGCAGGACTGAAAGTACCTGGTGAAGGACCTGCAATGAGCATTTTGGTTTGCTCGGTGAATAAACCTATCAGTGGTATCTGTTGCACATTGACCCTTCGGGAAGCACCATCAATCGATACCTGAAGACGAAAACTGTTTTGCTGCACCCCGGAGTCTCGCATCCAGCGCTACTTACATGGGCATTAAATATTCACATTTCAATTCCACAAGCCAGAAAAAGTACATAAAATAAAAAGATGGAGAAAATTGGAAAAAAGGAAGACATTTTTTACACTCAGTTGCCTTCCAACACAGGTTGGGGTACAAATATAGCTCACAAGTTTTTTCACATAGAGGCTGAACACATAACCACTTCAGTGAGCTCTAAACTGTGTGTGTGTGTGCAGTGAAGGTACTGTACAAAACTATTAACCGAAGACAGGCTCTTGTTATCATAAATTTTTGCTTCCTCAGGATAAGTTTTCGCTGATTAAAAATTCCATATTCCAAGTAAAGCATATGATTTGTCTAATGAGCAGTCTTATATTGCTTTTGTTAGGGAGGGCACATGCATGTTGTGCAATGAAGGCATAGTGTGACACTTCGAATTAGCAAGGCTGGTTACAAAGCAAAAAAGTGATGTATCCAATGAGCTGTCTTGGGCAATCTTACTTGCTCTGGAATGCAATTTTAGGTAGAAGTCAACTTCTGGGAAGTTTGGGAAGTTGGAAATTTTCCTCAGTTTAGGACTCTTTTAATGAATCTTGGACAGTGCAGGTAATAAAAGACTTCAAGGTAATAAAAGACTTCAGGTAATAATAGAATCTTCAATCCACACACTAGAAAGAACTATATCATAACTTCATTTAAAAACGAAAACACTGTTAGGATATAGACAGATTCAGGTTCCACTTGCACAGATTAAATAACTTGATTCATGCCATCAAGCAAAATTACCGGAGTGACTTGTTTAATTCTAAAATTTTTCACAGATCTGACCTTGTGCAGCAAAAACAGAGTTTGATAATTTTTAGTCCAGATTCTCGCGAAGACGTTGTTGAGCTGATCACTTAAGAAGTCAATGTGCTAACAGGCAAGCTACCAGCTGACTTTTTCTGCATTCCTTGTATAGTCTTTATTCGGGGAAAATGTTTTGGCCTGTGCATCCACAGCCTCTACCCTCCAGAAGCTACACCCACCACCCACCTACGCCCTCGGAGTGCAGTGTAAAAAAACAAGAGATGGTGAAATCAAATTCAAATGTGCAATGGGAAGGTGATCATTCTAAAAGTGAAGCAAAATTTTAAATCAATACTGCTAACACAATTTTCCGCATCACACCATATGATCGCCCACAGATTTGTTCAGTGATGAGTTCATTGGTCTGGCAATCTTGTGGTGTTAGATTACTGAGGCTGTAGCTGACAGTGCAATTGTTACATCCCCTGCAGTTCAAGAGGTTACAGAAAATATCATAGCACTGAAGAACAGAAAGTCTACTGATGTAGGTGAACTATGAAGTAAAAAGTTTTAACCATGGCTCCAATTTCATAATATAAGAAGACAACACAGGGGAACTGCTATGGGTTAGTTGATTCAAAGTCATGAAAGCGACCATGAGCACCTGTATCACCTGCGTTCATCGTTCTGCCTCAATGATTTCTCCAGCATTTCCTTCACGTTATTGCTAACTTATTTCTAAATGGTATTTACACAATTGAAATGAATGAATAAAAGAAATGCCGGGTAGGTTGCAAAATGTTTGGCCATAACATCGGAGAGAATAATATGGGGTGAAATCCTTGGGATAAGGGTCCTGGATCAAACAATTGCATTAAGGGGCCAGTGATTCCTTCAACCGTAAAACAACCCTAAATCCGCCCCGTGAGGTAAAAGCCCACTTCTGGCCCTTTTACCAAAGTGGTGAGTTTAAGGTAGAGGGTCGGCCTCGCATAGAGGATTTGATCACCAGCGCCGCTGGGTACTTTTCTTATGGGTGCAAGATTTTCCCCCGCCTGGTGCTCTGCCTTTCTGGGGTGAAATGCTTGGGAAAAGGGTCTTGGACTGAACAGTTTAGTTTTATTCAGCCTAGCACTTGGAGTGACAGGTACTGAAAATTCATTGCAACTCATGATTTTTGTTTCGAAGAATGCTTATTATGATATAAATCTAAAAGACGGAGCCCTAAACAACTGAATAAACTAGTTGGTACACTATGCAAACTTAGATTCTGTCTCCAACAAAATATCAACCAGCTTGTTTATGATTTTTTTCTAATACACTTTGGCTGCTACAACTGTGTATCAGTGTGCATAATCATCAATTCAAAGTATGATGCCTAGCTTAAAGCAACCTTAAAGCACCTTGATGTACTTTCTGTAAACAAATATCATGAGATAACATTGCTAAAGCAATATCAGACACCTGTTAAGCACAGTGGTGCATTTCGTGTACACCTATCAGAATTAGCTGCGAATGCCGTTTTACACGAAAGAGAATGGCAGGTCATTCCATGAAGGTGAACTAAGGCCACTAAATGCTTTGATATGAGTTAAATGCATTAGACAACAGAAACTGCTCACAGAAATGCGTACAAATCTGAAGTATTACACTGATAGACAGAAAAAAAAGCCAAAGCATAGGTATTATAATTCCTTCATAGTGCTTGGCTCATTTCTTGTTCCCTTGTACCAAGATATGGTTCTCATTTTGCTTGCATACCTCCATTACTCAGCATAGATTACAGGTTCCAGTTGCTTTTGCCTTTTTCTAGCATGAGTGAAATCCAAATACTGTGCATTTTGTACATGCATCATGAGTACATGTCAAAGGATATGAAAAGTTGCATTAGCCAATTTCACATACATTCTGTGTGTTAGAGGCATTGATACATTCACGTGCAATTAGCTGTTAGCATTGATATGTGCATGCTTGGTCATATAAAATGAAATCTTTGTTGTAGGAAAAACATCACTGCATCCAAATTACATGAGAGTCTATTGCTAAGGAACAAAAAAAATGTAACACCAGCCATAAAAAAGGATGGCGGGGACATTAAAAAAAACAGCACTGACTTACGAGCACTGGAACACTCTACACAAACTGCTGAAATCTGTGCTTTGACTTGTGCCTCCCCATGCTTTTCCAGTGTTTTGTACTAGCATTTACGAGGACCTCTCTCTGTTGTACACAAAAATCAAGTCTGCAAGATGCAACAGCAGTATACAAGCAACTACTTAAATTTCCACTGAACCTTCATCCTTTTTTTCTTAGTTCTTCACCTAGCGCTGCTAGTTATCCTATAAGGATGTCTTGTACCATCCCATTATTGTGCCATTGATTACTCTTGGCAGCTGTAACTTGTTTAGCTGTATACGCTGATTGCTAATAAGCCTGCTATACAAGATTGTTTAGTACCCTCCTTACAATGGAGGCAAAATGGAAAAAACTTGACTCAGATTTTGGTCTCACTCCAGCAACTTGAAGTTGCTGAAGTATTTATAAATCTGAAGCTTTCCAATATGGTATGTGCAGTAGCCTAAATTTGGCGAATTGTACATTTAGAAGCCACAGTCGCATTTCATGCAAGTCGTACTCTCAGTTGCAGTCACTTTATATGTCATTAATGTTCACTTTCTTTAACTACTCCCATCTACAGCTTGAGTAACTGAATTCTAGGCAGCACAAAACGGTGTGTGTCCTTTCTGAATTGCTGTATTTTTACGCCCTTTGCCTGAAGGCCATCAGCTCATATTAGCTCATATCAGCTCATATTCTGCACCAGGTTGTGGTATGACAGAACTATGAAAAAAAGTTATGTTGACCTCCCAAGGAAAAAAATGGTAACAACTGCAATGCAGCGAGTTCTACATGCTAGTACTCTCTTGTGTTCATTGTGTGTGCCTCTGTGTCAGCAAAACATAGAAGTGCCTCCTAATTTGAAATTTGAAGCCACTTACGTACAGCGTAATTTGTACTGCAGCTTATAGCAGCATGCTCAAGCTACCCAGCGCAATGTCAGCCTGGTCATGTGCTGCACTAGTGTTTTACTGTGCATGTGCTAGTTCAAAGAGAGCAGGTGCCCAGCACACTGGGTGCAGCAAAAGCTTTTGAGCTCAAAAGCCCATATATATAGTCTGGTCACACATTCATTCTATGTGTTAGTGGTATTGATACATTCACGTACAACTAGCTGTAACATTGATATGTACGAACTTAGCCATATAGAATGAAATCTTCATTGTAGGAAAAACATCAGTGGGTCTAATATATATGTGGGTCTGTTGCTGAGGAACAAAAATATGTAATGGCAGAAAAAAATGGGAGGCGGGAAGAGAGCATGAAAATAACAGCAACGACGCAACATAAACTGTTGAAACATATGTAGTCTTTTTTTTTTGTGGTGTCACATCTGAGTCGCTGGTAAATACAATGATGTGGTTGAAAGCCGCAGATTATGGTCAAAGACCTCTCCTGGACTCCTCCCTTTCAGAAGTGTTACCGAGCAGCCAGTGCCATTTCATCGATGCTACCATACTTTGCATGCTCTTCTCGAGTTTGCCTGTCCATAGCTGCCAGTTGTTAACTTCAATAAATGTAAGACTCGGTCTGTGCGCACGACGTCTAAATGTAAAGTGAAACAAGTGAGCGCTGAGCCCGCCGACTACGTCAGAAGCTTTGACCCTCCTTTCTTTACGGGATTTATTACTAACGCCTATAAGAGACAGAATATTACCAGTCTCACGGCAGCTTAACTTGGAGCTGATAAAGGTTAGGGGAACGTGCGCCCCATCGCGCTGCTTCACTGGATGTGCAGTGCCGATTAGATATGGTAGCTCGATCGACGGCTGAACGCACTTAGGTAAGCGATCGGTGGCTTCATGGCTTGCACGGTCTGCAAGCTGTGAAGCAATGCAGAGACCGCTTCTTAATTTCGAAGCATGTGCGGAACGGTCGGACGTGCAGGCAGACTTGCCGCAGCAGCGCCATGTGCTGTCCGGGCCGAATGAAATGCTAACAGGGCAAGCAGCGAAAACAGTAAATCAAATGCGTGCAGAGACCCTCTCTCCTGAACAAGCCAAACTTATGCCGTATGGCACACTTTCTCGAATAATAAATGGGTCTGACACGCTCAAACAGTTTCTTGTCTGCTTCTGAAGTTCTAACTTCTTGCACTTTGCACAGCAGGTGACGCGCAAAAAACATGTGAAAAACATGAACAAACCTTTGACTGAAAAAACTTCTGGCTACAAACAAAATTACAACCGCAAGCGCATTAACGCTGACTTTGGTAGAAGAGTCTTCTCAACACCATCGTAGTAAACGTTCCATTGTTTTCACAAGTATCAAAAAAGGGGCATACGCATCATCCTGCACTGGAAATGTACGAGACAGTTTTCGTATTCGATGGCGAGATTTCTCCAATTTTTGTCCGGTTCGTATCAGTTAGTATTAACTACTGTAATCTTCAACCAAGCGCTATATTTTCTCCTCCGAATTCAAAAACTGCAAATGAGCGAAATGGTGACTTTCATTGCAAAACACACTGCACCTGAACAGTAACAGTGCAAGTCTCTTAGAGTGTAACATCTACAATAAAGACCAGCTGTTAAAATTTCAATTAAAATACTAATAATCAAAACAAAATTTATCAGTGTTTTAAATTTTAACCACGAAATACTTAGTTACGTTATTAAATGTGGCCAGACTTTTTTGAACACTTGTGTGGACAGATTTCAAACTCAAATTACGTGTTACGTTTCTTAACTAGATCCCTGTGATGAAAACAAATTCTTATTTTGTATATAATTTAATTACTGTGGCAGTAACTACGCATTTAAAAACGTTTTTATAATTAGTTATAAACACAGTGTGGCCAAACGTCCGATTGTAAGTTTGTGGTGGCCAGATTTTTCTGTACATAATTAAGTAAATTACTTCTGTTTAAGATGAATATTGGAATTAGTTTTTCTTACGTTAAAACAATTTTGTTATCACACGGGTCATTTGTTTTTGTTTTCATGTACTGATTTAGAAGTTTCTTAAAGCCGACTTGAGTCGATCGCAGTCGTCTACAAGGGTGTTCTTGCGATTATAATTTTTTGCGTAATAAACAAAGGCTTCAAAGGCATCAAGTGATAAATTTTACGCAGTAAGCCACTTCAATCTTTGTGAGCACTCTGTAGTGTTTGTGGCGCAAAACCCAACAGCGCCATCGTCGTGTTTACGGCGTCTTGAGGGCTGTTGTTTCGCTTTCGCAAAAAGAACCCATGATACTCATTGCAGAGCCAGTTTATGGGGGAAAAAATGTCTCCAACTCTCGTGACTTGCTCACTCTTAGCGCAGCATGTTACCTGTGCCAACTTACTGTGACAGTTGCCTAGCATAGCCAAAGAAAAAAATTAATGGAGAACTGATCTATGTTTTATTATTGCGTGCATAAACAGCTGGGGTGTCCGTAATATGTATCCGCGGTTTCACATAGGTGAACAGCTCTACGGCTGTTCGACGGCCCAAATGGCTGAGCGCAGGGCAGTATGAGCCGAACAAATAAAGCTGTTAACTGGCCTGTATGCCAGTTTAGTTCGAAGCATGTGCGGAATGGCCGGACGTTCAACGGACACTGAGGAGAAATTGAAGTTGGCTTGTATCGATGGAATACCAGCAACTTATTACAAAAACGCCGCTCTTACTGAGAACAAAGCTCTTGTAAGGTAGAAAATAGCAAGAACCAAAATACAGGTATCGCCGCCACAGGCCAATCTCGCAAGTACAAGCGTAAAGTTTTTCAAAACCACCACCCGCGTCTTTCGGGTCAGCAGCCCAGAGCCATAACCGCTGAGCCACCGCGGCGGCTTTCTGTCTTCAGCCTCTTCAGCCGACGGCTATCGCCATGAACGTATATGGGATTGCCACTGTCTTGGTTGAACTTCTTTCACGATGCTCGGAGGCGGCTGGTCGACGCAGTTGATTCAAAAGATGGTGGGCTGTGCAGTTAATGATTGCCTTCGGATTACCACTTAGCCTTTGAGCTTGCGATCTCGACACTTTCGAAGATGAGGTGACGGCACGTCTTGTTCGTAGCTACTCGGAGCTTTACAACTTTGGAATGCTGAGAAGAATAGGACATAACGCTCTTCTGTGATCGCGCAGAATACTTCCAACAAAGGTGGTCGTATTTCAAGAAGAGCCTATTGTCCAGGAACTAGAGTTTATTCCCGTCAGGAGTTTCCTTGGTGACTTCAATATCATCCAAGGCGCCTGAAAACCGGCTGTGAAGGGGCTCAAAATTCATTGCGATGTCGGATGAAATACAAGTACTCAGCTGTGACTTCGGCGCTGTGTCTGTCGTTTCTTGTCTGCCCGTCCCGTTTTTAGCGCCGTTTCCTTGCTATATTCATAAACCACAGCCATGCATGAATCAAGCAGCAATGACACCCTGTGGTAACCCATTATTCTAGTGTTAATTTGAGCGGTTTCAGCGAGTGGTAATTTGCGTGTTAATTCTTCCTTGTTTTGTATGTTTGATATTTCTGGTCGTATGCTGTCTTATCGATATACTCCGTCTGTTTCGTCCACGCTTGTGGCTTTGTAATAAGGTGTTGTTGAACACGCGGGCTGCTGCTGCCACTGTGTCCGCTCTCCACGTAAGCGTGCACGGTTATATGAAGTGAATTTTTTAACCTTTCCAGATTTTTGTTTTAAAAATTATGAGAGAGACGTCGGTCCGGTGTGTTAAGCTGTTTTGTACAGCAAGGCGGACACGTGTCTTATGTGGATCAATAAATTATACGATTAACTAAAATGGAAAAAATAAACTTTTAAAGTGTTTATTTTAGACGGAAAGGCTATATTGCGAAATTGTTGACCGTCAACATCGAAGATTAGCTGGGTTTTTAAGATTGCTTAATTGGTAATCTGGTTCGTAATATTTAACGTCAAAAATACGCATTTGAAATCTTGTTGAGTTGGCTTTCTCGCTTTGCTTATTTACAGGGGCTTACGTTTTTATTGCCGAGGGTTTCCGCGGTGTTGGCCCATTCTGCGTGTATTATGTTTTTGGTGAAGGTAAGGTCCGGACACGTGCCCCGAGTCACGGAGTTACCCAACCGCGTTGGAAGTGCCGGGTCGGTGTGAAGGGTCAGGCCCAGCGTGGACGAAAGTTCCGCTAGCTTGCGGCCGCGCTTCTCTTCACGCACGTACCCCCAGAGTGTGCTTTGAGCGTTGAAGTCGGCCCCGCCGCGGTGGCTCAGTGGTTAGGGCGCTCGACTACTGATCCGGAGTTCCCGGGTCCGAACCCGACCGCGGCGGCTGCGTTTTTATGGAGGAAAAACGCCAAGGCGCCCGTGTGCTGTGCGATGTCAGTGCACGTTAAAGATCCCCAGGTGGTCGAAATTATTCGGGAGCCCTCCACTACGGCACCTATTCGTTCCTATCTTCTTTCACTCCCTCCTTTATCCCTTCCCTTACGGCGCGGTTCAGGTGTCCAACGATACTGCGCCATTTCCATTCCACCAAAAACCAATTATTATTATTATTATTATTATTATTATTATTATTATTATTATTATTATTATTGAAGTCGCCCACGATCACCAGGGTGTCACTGCCCGCAGGCTTCAGGGTGCGACTGAAGAGGGCTGTGAAAGTTACATTTTTTAATCTTGGGAGAACAATAGATGTTAAGCATATGTAAGGGTGCGTTTTTTTTTCTCTAGCGGAAGAAGAGTGACCATCACATAGGAATATGCAGCATCGCGGTCCAAATCAGCCAAGTTGGCTGTATAATGTTTGTGCACGCAGATACAGGAAGAGGGGTCCTGCTGGAACGTAACATAATTAGTAAGGGTTGCGCCGCTACCTGGCTCCTGGAGGGCAACAACCGCAGGAAGTGAATCGAATGTTGACAGGAAAAGCCGGAGGTTCGCTCGCTTGGCACGGGAACGGAATCCGCGGCAGTTCCACTGGGTGATCAGGATAGGGGTGGCCGAATTGGTATGAGGAGAGCGCCTAATTTGAGGCCTGTCCGCCATAGTCAGTAGGTGAGAGGTCGACTGTAGGGACGCTGCTCCGGAGCCAGCACTCGCGGTGAGGGGGCCACCTCTATTCCGGAGAGCGAGCAGCTGTCGTTGTCTTCTATTAAAGTTTCAATGGCGCGACGCATTTTGTGATAGCGGCCAGACACGTCTTTGATTAGACCACCGACCCGTCGGACGCCACGCAAAGATTGTGCGATGTGCTGTGCGACGATTGTGGGTACAATTTCGGTAATTCTGGCGATCGCGGAGGTGCCTGCCACTTAAATTTGACTTTCTAAGGCATTGAAACGGGTGCCCATGCGGGCCTCTAGACGGGCCTCAAATGCAGCATCCGCGTTAAGTGCTGCGTTCGGTGCCGCGGGCTCACTCTCCATAGCCGCGGTAACGGGGCGAGAGGCCAGAGTGATAGGCAGTTTTGATTGCGATTCTAGGAGCGCAATTTTCTCGAGCAGCACCTCAATTTCGCCCTCAAGAGCTGCTATTTTGGTTTGCTCGGCACCGCGTGCCGCAGGGGGGCAGGAGGGACGGGAAGAGGAGGCAGCCCTGTCCGTACCGCTCATCTGCGTTCCATGTTTCACGGCGTTGACCCAGGCCCTGGTCTTGTCGAGTGGTGGCGTTGTCGACTGCTTTCCAGTGTCGCCGTGTGGTGGCGGCTGCGTCCACGGGCACCTGCCGGCTCCTCCGGTGGGTGCCACCGGCTTCTCGGTGTTGTTGTCCCGGCTTGGTAACTCACCGGGGCGGCCAAGGTGGCGGCTCTTCTTCTTGGCAGCTATTTTCTTTGGGGTGGTCATCTTGTGCTTGCGGAATTTCGTCGCACACTCGCGCGAGTTAGTGGCGTGTGCACCGGCACAAACCGAGCACCGTGGCACACACTCGTGAGGGGCCCGCACCGCCTCCTGAAGCGGGGCCTGTTGCCCACACAGACCGCACGTGTTCGGCTGCGGGTTGGGACAAGGATCCACTCGGTGGCCAACGGCCCCACACAGGTGGCAGGCCGGGATCGTACGGTAGTAGTTTTGCACAGGTATGAGCATGTTCTTGTAGTGCACAAAACGTGGTTTCTCCCTCCCGGCGAAGGTGATCCGAGCTTTGTTAGAGGAGCCGAATTTCCTAACCTCGGCGATGGTGCCTGCCCTCTACTGCACCTCCTTAATTCCGAAGCGATTCAGTTGTGTCCGAGTTGCTGACGGTGACGACGCCGTGGCAGACATCGCCTCCGTCTTGTCGCAGGTATCCGCGGAGTGGAATCTTCCCATGTTCGGTGTTAACGGAGATGTCCCCGAGGAGCCGATCAGCCGCCGCCGGGTTCGGGGTGTAAATCACAATGAGGTTTTGTTCACGGGATGGTAGAACCGTAACAGACGTTGCAACTTCGGGCCCGAGGTAGGCCGTAATGGCGGCGCCTTAACGATTCTCTGGAAAGGCTTGGTGCAGCGACATCTGTTTGCGTGGCTTGAGCACAACCACGAAGTCGTCTGGGCCCGGTCTTGGGAGTCGGCGAGGTTTCCAGTTAGGACGGCCCTTGCCTTTGCTTCCTGCAGCGCAGGCTGCGTCTTGCCAGCCGGTGTGCCGGAGGCCGGGGCAGCGATAGACGCCTCAAACTTGGCTTGAACGATCGAGCGGTGTGCGACCGCTTCGTTGAGAGATTGGTGCTGAAATTTCGGAACGGAAGCGGAGTTGTCCCCTTCCGATGTTGAAACTGTCGTCCAGATCATGCCGTCGGGATCGTAACCCCTCGCGAATGATGCAGGGTCAGCTATTTTACCTCGGAAGTCCGGTTCCACGCCGCCGCGCGTCGGCGTGGACCGCCGACGCCGTTAGGCCAAACTGTGTCGCCCGGGTGTAATTCGGCCGTAAAATTAGCAAACTTGGGCCCACCTGGCGAAATTTGGTGTCCACGTAATCCAGATTGCTTGCTGCGTCGAAATGCGTTGGTCTTGTAGGGGTGAAGAAGATTTAGCCGTGGCTCCAGCCGAAAAACGACGGAGCCGACACGCCACACGTCTTAGTCCGGCGCGCGCTCTCTGGACTCCCCTGATAGCGGGCCGCGGTAGGCTTTGAAGTCTCGACCGAAGTAGAGGGAAGTAGGTCCGGGCCTAGTCTAGCGCGGCCCGTGCAGACCTCTGTAGCGCCGAGTATAAAGTTATATTTTGTACTTTCCTCGAATCTAAAGCCGGCGCTGTGCCGTTTAAGCATTCGAATTCGGCGGTTGGGCTTTTTCTACACCATTTAACCAGCATCGCTTTCTCACTGTATAAAGTCACAGCCTCCACGTCCGTTTATTTTTGGCGCATAGGACGCGTCGGCGCGAGGCGACGGAAGGAACATTCGCAATTTTCTAATCAGAGAGGCAGTTTTGAGAAACCGAAAGTCACGGCGACAGAAATTTCTCAATGCCTTTTACTTATTTCTTTTGTTTAAATAAGATGGCCAGCTGATACAAAAGTTTTATTTATGCTGCAAAGGCGAGAATCGTATCTATCAGCGCCTTTCTCGGGCAGTTTTTTTTTAATTGAAACGTTCGCCAAGTCTGAAGAAAAGTAAGACCCCGAAAAAACTTCGAGGGTTTGCGCGGTGCTAACCAGTGTTGGTAACGCCTTATAAGTAACGGCGTTACCGGTAACGCATTACTTTTTTGGTAAGTTAGTAACGTACTCGTTATTTCGGAACTGTAACGGGTAACGTACTTACGTTAACATTTTTCAGTAACGTGAGGTGTCAGTGTGGCTTCTCAGACCCACATGGTCATGAACTCCAAGTTCACCCACTCAGCTTAGGTGAGCCGTATATTCGTGGTGCCGTCGAATCAGACCCCATCAATTCGGGCCAAGCGAAGTAGGCGTCCATGCCCGGCAAACACTTCCTTCTAGCACAGGACACCTGGAATTGGCTGTCAATATCCTGATTGTCGACCCCAACTCTGACAGTACTTAATCGCTTCTCTGCAAGACCAAGATTTGGGGGCTGTGCGATATCGCTAAAGTCGTGACCAGCCTGGGGCTCATTAGAAAGGTGACCGTGACCAAAGCTCGGAGCCGCCAGAGTGCATTTAAGTACGTTGGCTCGGAATTTGGATTTGGCAGTTCCGCCGCAGACATCAAAACCTGTGCAGACTGAGTGAAAACACTCGCTGGTTCACGCTGGCCCTTCGTCATTGAAGTCTGTGAAGGAAAAAGTGGACAACCAGCCACCTGCATGGTTCTGTACCAGCCCAAACGGGTGCAGTGCCCAAGTCTTCAAGCTTCTGCTTCAAGCTCAACCGTGCCAAGAGCAGCTCTTCACGGGAACACGTACAGCGATGACATCTTCGCGTCGCCAAGACAGAGTCACCATTTTTCGTCTCTTGGTCTTTCTCATCGTCCGCGCAGTGAGTGACGCTTCATGCGTTCACCAAATATAAACCCAAATAGACCCATAATCCCGTCTTTAAGATCCTTTTTCCCTGAAGCATCTTGAAAATTCCGCCATTTGGAAAATGTCACACAATTTCCGTTCTGAAAATTCCTTGGAACTCCGTAAAAATTTCCTTTTTGGCAAAATTTACTCTTCAGGTTCCCTGAAAAAATATGGAAAATTCTTCCGAATGGAACATCACTGCGCGCCGTCCTTGAGCTTGGCGCGCCAGCTTTCATGACGCCGGCCAGGTCGTGGAGATGGAACGGCGTCGCCTCCACTCTCCGGAAGAAGAGCTCCAGCATGATCCTGCGGCCCCCAATGCTAGTCAATGGCAGTAGTGCAAATCAGCCACAAGCTGGTTATGTGTCAGCAGCTCCGTGCCACCACCATAGAAAATTCGGCGTCGGCGTTGTGACCGAAAGACCACGGGCATGGCTCTGGCAGGTGGTTCCCACAGAGCAACCTAGGAGGAATGTGGGCCACCTAGGTCACGTGACCTTGCAGCGTCCTCGCGACCTGCCCACCATGGCAGTTGGCAGTTAATGATTTGTCGCTCGGGAAGAGCGACCTGGGTCGCACAAGGCCCTCCGCTGGGAGCACGTCATCGCAGGGCCATCGCTTAACCGCTGCAGCAGAAGTGGGGCGAGGACTCCCAGCGATCTATGAATGTAAAGGGGAGAACGACCTTCTGCATATATGGGAATTAACCCATTATGCTATCGCGTCATACTCTTAAGGCAGAGCTTAAGTGTCCCCTCCAACTTTTGTTTCACAAAACCTGCATACGCCACTATCGACATTACCTTTAACCTTTGGGTTGCCTGCCGCTCCACAGCCATTTGGATGAGACGTCTGACAACAGCTGTACAGTGGACGTGAATTCAAGAAAAAAAATTGGCGGGGGTCAACGTGGCTTGAACCTAGATATACGAGCGAAAGCTGTTAAGCATGGTCTCCACTGTATCTAGGTCAGGTACCCAATGGTCATAATACCGTAGCTTGGACCATCATCAGCCTTACTACACCTACTGCAGGGCAAAGGCCTCTCCCATGTGTCTCCAATTAACCCTATCCTTTGCCAGCTGCATCCACCCTTTGCCTGCAAACTTCTTAATCTCATCCGCCCACCTAACCTTCTGCCGCCCCCTGCTACGCTTACTTTCTCTTGGAATCCACTCCGTTACCCTCAAGGACCAGCGGTTATCTTGCCTTCGCATTACATGCCCTGCCCAAGCCCATTTCTTTCTCTTGATTTCGACTAGGATGTCATTAACCCGTGTTTGTTCCCTCACCCACTCTGCCCGCTTCCGATCTCTTAACGTTACACCTATCATTTTTCTTTCCATGGCTCGCTGCGTTGTCCTTAACTTAAGCTGAACTCTTTTCGTTAGCGTCCTCGTTTCTGCCCCGTAGGTGAGTACCGGTAAGATTATGCTGTTGTACACTTTCCTCTTGAGGGAAATTGGTAAACTGCCACTCATGATCTGCGAGAATTTGCCATATGCGCTCCACCCCATTCTTATCCTTCTAGTTATCTCCCTCTCATGATCCGGATCAGCTGTCACTACCTGCCCTAAGTAGACGTATTCCGTCACAATTTCTAGGCTCTCGCTGCCAATTGTAAACTGTTGTTCCCTTGCTAGGCTGTTGAACATTACCTTGGTTTTCTGCATGTTAATTTTTAGACCCATACCTTGGACCATACCACCACGCATTTATGTTCAGTTAGACCTTGTAAGGTATTGAAGATCATAGTCGATCTGGTGCCCGGTGTCTCAAATCAAGGGTGAAGGTCAAGGGGTATTCACACGGGCGATGTTATCCCTCCCCAAGCGAGGGCGGCTGCGTACACGTCACGCCTTCCAGAGTGCTCGCGGCGACGCAATTTCCTGTTTTGCTCGGGCGGCCGACGCCGACGCGGGAGGGGACCGTTCGCTCGGCCGCTACGTTCAGTCCCTGCGTCCCCGGGAGAATGCGGCGGTAGTTCGGTCTCGGTGCCACGCGTTGGGGCCGCCGTGAGTGGCGCTCCGGTGTAGATGGAGCTGTATTACGAGTTCTTGCGGTGGATTTCGCGCACGTTGGACGTAGAAGAATGCGTGCGCTAAGAATGTACGAATAAATAACATTTTTGAAGTCCAATATTTATGAACTAATTAGAGCAAGACGCGTTTTGCGGCATACGTCGTCTTTGTGTTTGCATCTTCTCCGAGTTTCTTCTCTTTTATCTTTCGGGCATCTGTTTTTTTTTCTCTCATTATTCCCCCCTCGACTGTCGGCATTTTTCCCCCTCAGATCAGCACAACCCCGCTCCTTGAGCATGGTACACCCAGACAGACGGGCTGTTTGTTGTAAAAAAAACATAAAAACTGCCTCGTCGCTGCGAAGCATCTTAGCTTCCCCCCCCCCCCCCCCCACCCCCCCCCCCCCCCTGAAGAAATGCGCAAAATTCGAGACGCACGAAGCACGACAGGAACGATGAGGTACACCACAGTCGCTTCTTTCCTTTTCAACCCTTTGCGCCGTGCCTTCCCAGCCTAATCTCCTTGTCGCATTGCTTGGTGTCGCGGCCAGCGTGGGAATGGGATAGTTCCTATCTGTTTGGCGTTCACAGTGCGCACGGTCACTCAGACCAGCTACGCTTCGTGGTTGGCCTTTCTGTGAATGAACCGGACAGGCCGTACTGAACTTCGCGTCTTTACTGCAATATTTCGCCGTGTAGTGAATAATCATGTTTTCAGAAGCGCCTGTCTTTCACATAGCAACGCCGCTTTTTCTCGCATAGATCGTCGTCATCCTCGGTTTCCAGTAAAGACGCCAACAGCACGTACTTGCGCCTTTTTGCGACGTCCATTTCTGCTACGCTGGATTTGGCAGCGCCAGACATTTCGAGATGTATTGGGCTCCGTTGCTGGGAACTTTCCGTGCTTCCTCTTTTCGGTTTATTTTCCCTCTTATTTCCCTTCAATCTGTTTTTTTTTTCTTTTTAGCTTTCGCCGTCTTCGAAGAACAGCAAGACCGGCCGTGTGGCCGTTTTTTTTTTTTAACCCTTCCCACTCCTGTTTTCAGCGCCCGGCCGCTTCGCGCGTCTGGATCCCCCGCGGTGGGTCCTGCTGCCCGTGTGAATCGTGAATTTGGGAGCGGGGGAGGCAGTTTGGCCGGCCGGTGACGTAGCGCGCCTCCCCTCCCCGTCCATCCGCGCCGAGGTCCCCTGTGTGTATACCACATAAAGTTACCAATGGTCATAGCCATATGAATGCGTGGCTGTACTACCATAGCTTGGGCAATACCTCCACGCAGTTAAGTTTGATTTGATCTCGTGAGACACTGAAGGTCATTGTCTCATCCACATCGAAATTCGAAGTTGTACATCAAGGAGTACAGCTCTGGCTCTAAGAAAAAAAAAAGTCCACAGGTAATGGGCCTCATCTGAGCCAGCAGTACTCCCATGCGGCCGACGTGTGCCACTCCTTTTGCTTTTTAGTGCTTCATTGCTTGACTGCTACTCCTGGAGAAGCGCGTTGCCTTCGTGCTGCATTAAGCCGCTGACATGCAAAAAGAAAACAGAGAAGCAATCTGCAGCTTCCGTCAAGTTGAGATATTTTGCGAGCTCGATTTCATTCGAACTACACTGTCACACTTACCAGAGTTCGCTGCGATTAGGAAAGCGCAGGAAATGTTATTTCTCGCACAAATGAGCATTGTCATGTTGGTTTTGTGGTATTAAACTACTAAAATTGAATCAAAGCTACAAATTAGACCATGGAAGTGTGAGATTCAACGCTCTGCAAGCAGAAGGATGCGCTCTGATTAGTTAACAGCTCTTGCGCTTCGGCATAAGAGGGCAGAGAAATCAGTCTATTGCAATATCTTGCAGCGCTTCAGTAGTCTCGATTGGTG
Organism: Amblyomma americanum; assembly: GCF_052857255.1. Taxonomy (NCBI): domain Eukaryota; kingdom Metazoa; phylum Arthropoda; class Arachnida; order Ixodida; family Ixodidae; genus Amblyomma; species Amblyomma americanum. The sequence continues at coordinate 78,871,086 of NC_135497.1, read as the reverse complement.
CCTTTAGTGCGGTGCAAGTTACGTAGACCGACCGCGTGGAGAGCAGGAGGCGGAAAATTATGTACAGTGTAACGGCGGCATCCTTATGATAGCCGTGAAAACGAGGCGACCACCAGAAATGGCACATACAAAAAGCAGAGGTACGTTTTTAGCTTTATTTTTTTTCCTTTGCTAGAACATAAAGCTGCTCTGGCGTTGGGGTGCCCGACCTTCTCTCAGTGTGGCGTTTCCTTTTCAGTTCCCCTAGACGAACCTGTTGACAAGAATAAACAGTATGTAAGTTTTCATTTGCAGCAGTTTTTTAATAAAGAACTTGGTGCACACAAAAAAAAGAAAATGATGCAGTGAGAGACTGACATTGCAACGACTTCGTCACCAGGAAAGCAGTTCAAAGAATGCTCTGTCAAATAAGGTGCTTAACAGGTATGTCAACAATCACAACATAGAAAACCTTGACTATGGAACACCTTGAGTGTGAGCGACGCGTATCCTTACTGGCGCTGGCTATCGCTTATTAAATTACTGAGCACGACGACTTTCACGTGGTAAAGTAAGTCTTTGAGCACACCTCTTCTAATCGAATGAGGTATGCAGTCAGCGCGCCCGAAAAAAGATAATCCCTCAGGTACCATGCTCAGAAAAGATGGCAAGCTCAGTGGAGGTCTGCTGACAGTTTTCAGACAGCCTGAATTAACTGGAAGGCTAGCTGTCATATGTGTAGTGTCTATATCCGGCGTGCTCGGTTTGGAACGCACTGAAATCGCCACCAGAACACGCTATTGTTCCTTGGTCTTATAGCGTACTCACGAAATCTAAACGCTTTCAAAGACTTATAGCACTTCATTTAGATAAAAGGCAGTTGTGTTTCATCTCGTCATGTCACACATCTCGGAAACACGACCTATTAACTACATGTTGGCCAAAAAACAAGATTAAAAATCGTCCGAGTCCCACGCGCAGTTCTTACATCGACCATTGCTCCATCCTTTCCCATCAAGTTACAAGTCCGCTGTCAGCAAAAAAAAGAAAAGAGGGGGGGGGGGGTGGTACTGAGGAATTGTGCCACGAATCTTTTCCTTCGAATTTGATCTTATTTACAAGAAACCCGTTCTAATTCACAAGAAAATAAATCTGCATAACTGCAAGTGGCACGCAGTCGTTCCCGGCCCGCATTCTCGCGACCAGGACCAACATGCTCGCACCGAAGTTAAGGGCTTTGCATACCTGGTCCAGTGAGGCAGTCGTCGGCGTGGTTGCCGGAGCGTGAGACGTCCTTCAG